>NC_034010.1:25789003-26142889 GCF_000346465.2 Prunus persica
TGTTCATCTATCAACTGGGGACCAGCACTGGCGGAGATGGAAGAAGAAGGAGGAGGAGGAGGATGGAGGATGGAGGAGGGAGGAGGAAGGAGATGGTCTGGAGTTTAAGTACGGCACCATGAGAATGAGCTGTGATACGCCGTCGTTTCGGAGTGATGAATGAAGGTGACCGAGTGTGCCTGTTGTTTCCAGATGGGTGAGGGTTAGATGAACAGTACCTCGTGGATGTCAATGGTGGAGTTAAGCTGAGATGAACAGCCACCGCTGAGGGAGAAAGACGATTGCGTCAGAGAGAGAGAGAGCTCAGCGACAGAGACAGACGGGCTGAAGAGAGAGACAGAGGCAAGAGAGTTGAGAGAGAACCCAATTTCTGAAAATGTGATATGGGTGCAATCAGTTTACAATAAAGATGTATTTATAGGTGGTAGTTTTAAAAATTTTTGGGGAGAGTTGGTATTTTGACAAAAAATTATAAAATGGGTGGTATTTTGAGCTATTTCCCTATTTTCTTTATGTGCCTGGAATTTGAGGAACATGAGGTTTCCGGAATTGTCGACATGTTTCTTAGCACTTTGTAACATATCCTGCAGCCTGCTGCAGAACAAGAATCTTCTAGTACAGAATTGTTCAATGTTTGAAAAATCGCTAGGCGGTAGGCGGGCGGCTTCTAGAGGGTAATCGGGGCCTAGACGTTTTTTTTAAAAACTTTATAATTATTTTGTACTATAAATTATAAATTTTTACCAAAAATCATGCAAAATAAAAGGTTAAAACCTAGGTGTTCTTTAAAGTCAGGAAAAAAATTATTAAAAAAAAAAACCCGCCTAGCGCCTAGGCGGGCGCCTAGCTCTCAGGCGGCCGATTTTTCGAACACTAACTTGTATAATGTTTATTTTGCACATAGCTCGGGCGTTGTAGCGTTTCTGCACTCGGTTCTAGTATTCCATGTTGCCGGTAGTAAATTGTAAGTGCCCTTTTCATTTTGGCTTCAGAGTGAGTTTGAGGAGGTCGCAGGTCGCGGGTCGCGGCCTGGTGGTGGTCGTCGCGGGTGGAGGCCTGGTGGTGGTGGTCTGTCGTGAGAGATAGAGAGGGAGGGAGAGAGAGAGAAGGAGGTGACGGCTCAGAGGAGAGAGAGGCAGCGTGAGGTAGGTTACCCGACCAGACCTGCCTAGGCGGACGCCCAGCGCCTAGGCGGGCGCCTAGGCGGGCGCCTAGGCGGGCGCCTAGGCAGATTTTTCAAACACAATTGTTTCACTACATATAACGTAGCCTGTCATTAGACCTGACAAGAGCACACATACATGAAAAGGTAAGTCATGTAAATATACAACTTCTGGAGGAATCGCGTAAGACATGAAGACATCAGAGATTCAAAACAGAACTAAGAAAGAAAAAAACTTTTCCAGGATTTATGAATGACAATAAACTTGTCTAACTTGGTCGTGAATCAGCTTTAACGACTGGTATCATTTTTCAACAGAGAAAAAAAAAGGGACGAACTGGAAAGGTATTATTTTAAGAAGAAAATCATGGTTATATTAGTTCTTCGTCAACCGTCAACGACCTACTTCTTTACCTCTGTCTCCTCCGCTTTCCAAGAGCTCTCTGTCTCTCCTTCTTGCTCCCTCGTTGATTTGTAAATTTCATCATCATCATTTGTGAGTTTTTCTTTTCATTCATCAGCCTTACTTTTTGTTTCACTCCAAGTACTGGTTTCTTTCTATATCATGTACGTTTATACTCATCCATATTTACGGTTTTCTTAATTTTATATCATGATCATCTTTGAATTAAAATTCCCTGGAAAAAAAGAAAAAGAAATCATGGGTTTGATTTGAATGAGTCTTTAGCTTCTGATACTGCTAGTAAGTACTGATTACTTCAGCTTCTGATGGGTTTGGTTGGTTTCAGTTGTTGACAATTTAAAACAATTTAAATAGTTTCTTAGCAACAGAAACTATGGGTGGTAGGCTTAGCTCGAACGTGAAGAGGCACACTATGAAAAATGTCACTTTGGCTGTGGACACAGTGGCTGAGACGATTGAGAATGAGACAGTCAAGAGCAAGGTGCCATCTGTCTCAGTGCCTTCAGCTGAGGGTGAGATCTTGCAGTCCTCCAATTTGAAGTGCTTCGGCTTCAATGAACTCAAAACAGCCACCAGGAACTTCCGTCCTGATAATATGGTTGGTGAAGGTGGTTTTGGTTTGGTCTTCAAGGGGTGGATTGATGAGAATTCATTAACAGCTGCCAAGTCTGGTACTGGCATGGCTATTGCTGTGAAAAGGCTTAACCAAGAAGGTCTCCATGGTCAGAAGGAATGGCTGGTGAGTTTCACTTCTATATGCAGAGTCTATGTTTCATGCTCAAATACACTTTCTCTATCTCTTGTTTATCATCTTTTTCTATTGAACCTAGCATTTTTTCATCTTAGTTGACTATGGAACAATGTCAAGCAGTTGGGAAGCTAAAATAAAGTTACTGATGTTCAATTGCTCGAAGTGCTCCTGAAGCAAAGAAGGCCAAAATATTGATGTCAAAACAATCTTGTTGGATCTTGCTATGTTGTGCGTGCAGTATTTTCAGAAAAATATTTGATTGATTGACTTTGTGGAGCTTCTCTTGATCTGTAGGCAGAGGTTAACTCCATTGGTTTGTGAGGTTGATAGGTTACTGCTTACAGGATAGCTGCCGGTTTCTGGCGTATGAATTTATGCCTCGTGGCAGCTTAGATAATCATCTATTTAGAAGTGAATTATAAACTTCCTTTGCTCTGTAGCCATCTGAACTTTTAAATGAAGCAATACCACGAATCTGGAGCTCGAGTACTTCGATATGAAATATATTTTAGGGACTTTTAACTCTTTTGGAACAGGGTATTTTCAGTCTCAACCGCTCCCATGGAGCCTTCGCATCAAGATTGCCCTGGGTGCAGCTAAGGGTCTAGCATTTCTTCACAGTGATGAGGCAAAAGTGATATATGGGAACTTCAAAACTTCTAAGATCCTTGTTGATTCAGTATGTGAAATCTTTAGCTGTTGAACTTTTATGGCTTCTAGAAGAGATCTGTTAAGACTTGCTCACCCATCATTTTTTTCATTGTTAAATAACAGAACTACAATGCCAAACTCTCTGGTTATGGTTTGGCCAAGGAAGGGCTTCAGGGTTATAGTATGCTTCAGTTATCCGATTGTTCGTGTTCAAATAGCAATAAATTCTACCATGAAGAAGGTATTTTTTATTTATCACCACCCTACAATTGCATAGAAACATGCAATCTTATGACATGTAAAATCTTTGTAGCAACAATTTTTTCCTTGGATTATATCTCAGTGCCATTTCTATTAGCCATCAAGTTCCATCCACTTTTAATTAAAGCCCCCTCTCATCTCTGCCTCTATATCATCTTCATCAGTTCTGCACTATCCATCATATGATCAAGCATAACACCCAAAGGTGATGCATACAGTTTGGGGTTGTTCTGCTTGAAATCTTATCCGGCAGACGAGCTTTGGATGCTAACAGGCCATCAGGAAAGCAAGATTTAGTTCAACACGCCCGATCTGCCAGAAAATGCGAACTTCACCGACTTTTTAATGCTCGGATTGAAGGCCAGTACTCTTCTGATGAAGCTCGCAAAGCATTTAACCTTGCAATGAAATGCCTATCAACAGACTCCAAGTTTAGGCCAGATATGAATGAGGTGGTAAAATTATTGGAGCAGCTTCAGTCTTCTAGTGAGATGGAGGGCTTGGCTGCTAGGGCATCTCTCAAATTTTACCTTGCCAAAAATTTTATGCCAATTCAGGCAATGTATGGTCCCAATCGTCGCCAGAAAAATGTCAATCGGATCAGCTGTGCAACATCCACTTAGGCCATCCGTTTGCCGCAGTATTTGACATGCTTTACGTACTAAATTCGAATCAATTTTTGAATCAATTTTTGAATCAATTTTTTTTATAAATAAAACCGCGTATAGCCGACCGGCTATATTATTATTATTTTTTTAAAACCGGGTATGGCCAGACGGCTGTACTATTTTTTTTTAAACAAAAGAGGACCCCTTAGCGATTAGGTGCTGCGTATCAAAATAGGTACCGCCGGGCGGCTATACTATTTAATTATTTATAAATAAATAAAAAACCCTCCTAGTTGTATTAGTTTATATATATTTTTTTAATATATATTAATTTGTTAGTTTCAACATATCTAAAGAAGATATTAATTGGTCACTATATAATTTTTATTCAGTAATATGTTAGAATTATTTGTATAATATGTGAATTTTGTGTTTTATTGAAAATTGAGGAAATTTTTTTTTTTTATTATATAGTATAGCCGCGCGGCTATACTATTTATTAAAGGCAATTAAAACAAAAAATCCAGTAAAACCGCTCGGCTACAAATTTTTTTTTAAATCTAGTATAGCCGAGCGGCTATACTATTTAGGAAGAAACATTAATAAACCCGAGTATAGCCGCGCGGCTGTACTAGTTTTTTTTAATGAATTAATTTATTTTAATTATGAAGGAAATGAGCATGGACTATTACGGGCTTGAGCTGACTTGGGCCTGAAGCCCATTACAACCCAATATCAAATAAACCACAAAGCTGAGGTTTTAGCCACTATCTCGCTCTCTTCCTCTGCTTCATCTTCTTCATCTTCGCGAAGCCAAAACCCAGCAGCAGAATGATGACAGCCACATCAACGTCGCTAATTCAGCGCGTGTGCTCTGTGCCTCTCGCACGTGCGGTCCGTACTCGCGCCATGGCAGTGGTGAGCATGAACCTGTCCACCACTCCAGCTCGTTCTCAAGCCTTGCGCGCCGACTCGCGCGTGCTCCTCGGCTTGTCCGAACCAGAGCTCCAGCAGCTCGCACTGGACTTAAAGCAGGTAAAGAAGCATAAAAATCTCTCTGTTTGTTTGCTTAAAATTGAAAGATGTTGAATTTTTGTGCTGATTTCCATTTTTGAAAATGTATGTGTAGCAAAGCTACAGAGGGAAGCAGCTCCATCATCTTATTTATAAAAGAAAGATTAAAGATATTCAGGATTTCAGTCAAGGTAACTCTCTCACTCTCTTGATAAAGATTGGGTTTTTTGTGGGACCATGCTTATTGGTTTTTACTGTGGTTTATGTTGCAGTGCCTCTGGCATTCAGGAATGAGCTTGAGGAAGCTGGATGGAAAGTTGGGAGGTCACCCATTTACCAGAGTGTCACTGCTGCTGATGGCACTGTTAAGGTAATTTCTTTTCTTGAAGATGGTTACTGGGCAGTTCTGTGACTCCTTGATGGAATATTTTGTTATAAATTCATGTGAAGTTTATTTATCTCATTTGAATATTTTGTTTATAAAAGGGGCAATTTAGGTGCCTCACTAAAAAAGTACTAAGAATTTTGCACTTTTTGATAAAATTTTGTGGCTTGGAATTCATGAAAGTGATGGTAATTTGAGATTAGCATAATGGTGGCTTAAGTTGTGCCACTAATTTTTGCAGTTATTGATAAAGTTGGAGGATAACAGATTGATTGAAACTGTTGGCATACCAGTTAAAGATGAGAAAGGTGTGATGCGCCTTACAGCATGTGTCTCCTCACAGGTGATTTTTGGAGATGAGTGACAAAATTTTCCCCTGCAGTTATACCCCAATGTTAGCTTTTGTGTGTGCTTAATTCGATTCTCTCATAGAATTTTTATTGATTGGTTGAAACAGGTGGGATGCCCACTTCGTTGCTCTTTTTGTGCCACAGGAAAAGGAGGGTTTTCAAGGAACCTTAAGATGCATGAAATTGTTGAGCAGGTATCGGCTGCCTTGTCCATGCTCTATTATGAGTAGGGTTTGTGTGTTCCCTTGTTTACCCAATTTGAACAGGCATGATTGAAATTTACTTAAAAGATACTTTCTTAAAATTATAGCTGATACCGTTGTTGTGTGCTAATACATAAACAAACTTGAGTTTTCAGCATTTACATTGTGATTGTATATACCTTTGTATTGACAGGTTTTGGCTGTTGAGGAAATCTTCAACCATAGGGTGACCAATGTAGTGTTCATGGGAATGGGTGAACCAATGATGAACCTGAAGTCAGTACTTGCAGCACACCAGTGTTTAAATAAGGTTCATTTGCAGCTATGTCTTGAGCATTTTAATAGCAACTTCGATTCCATGTGTTTTATGTGTGTGAAAGAATTAAGCACTTGCCTTTGTTACATTAAACTCCTATTAATCCCCATAGGCTAACCAACAATTTTCACTTTATGCTGTATCTGATTGCAAACCCTAAGCCATATAAAACTAGTTTTAAGGTGGAATGCTATCTCTAATGTTCATGAAGTTGCAAAAAATGTTACATGACGATCTAAGTGAAAGCTTATTTATGTCGGACTTTATTTTGTTAAGGATGTGCAAATTGGGCAAAGAATGATCACAATTTCTACTGTGGGGGTTCCAAATACAATAAAAAAGCTGGCATCTCACAAGCTTCAGTCAACATTGGCTGTCAGGTAATAATTTTCCATGGGATTTACTTTTGGCATATCATCTAGTTTTCATCGACTATGAAGTAGAGAATGATTTTCATTGATGTCTATGGTTTTCACTTTAGTTCATGCTGCAAACATAAGCTATGGTTTTGGAAGTAGGAAGAGCTCCCAAGTTATATTTTTCCCTGCTAAATTTTTCTCACTTCCTTGTTCATCAGTCTGCATGCTCCTAACCAGAAGCTCAGGGAAACAATTGTGCCAAGTGCAAAAGCATACCCTCTGAGTGCACTTATGAAGGATTGCAGGGACTATTTCGTTGAAACCAGTAGACGGGTTTCCTTTGAGTATGCACTTTTAGGTACTGAAACTAAATTTATAACATTTTTCTTGTCTCTTGTCATCCATGTGTGCTTACTTTAACGATGTTGATGTCATTCTTCATATCTTTTTGAGCAGCTGGAGTCAATGATGCAGTAGAGCATGCAGTCGAACTTGCAGAGCTACTCCATGAGTGGGGGCGAGGCTATCATGTGAACTTGATACCTTTTAACCCAATAGAAGGCTCTGAGTATCAGCGTCCATCCAAGAAAGCTGTATGGAATTAATTGTGTTGTCGTCCCTTCTGTATTTACGCATAAATACATATTTACTTGATCTCATTTTTGCGTATTTATTTATTTATTTCTTGGTTTGTTCACCTTCTTTTTCTGTGTTTTCTGCAAAAAAATTCATTTGGCAGGTACAGGCATTTGCAGCTGCTCTGGAGTCCAATAGAGTAACTGTTAGCACACGTCAAACAAGGGGCTTGGATGCAGATGCAGCTTGTGGTCAGCTGAGAAACAAGTTCCAGAAGAGTCCTTTGCCCACTGACTCCGACAACTTACAACCTGAAGAAGATGTTGCAGTTGCATGTTGATTGATGTCATAATCTTTCTGGGCATGCTCCTCGGCAGAGTGTTCTGGACACCACGCATTTCCATGTTCCCGTCCCTTCATCTGTAAGAAGCTTAATGAAAGTGGTGTTCAAAGTTGGAGCTGGTCTGCATCATCTACTTTTACTAGTGGTGGATCGGTGTATAGTGCTGCTGTGTTGGCTGTAGAAACCAAGTTTCTTCCTGCACATGATACTAAGGTTTTGTGAAGAACTGTTTCTCTCCCCCGATATCACAGCGATGCTGATTATCGATGGCTCAGAGGCACAAGAAAAATAGCACTTCTCCTCATCGGCTTACTAGAAAGAAAGATAGAAAAAGGGTCTTTATGCAATAGTGGATAGTTAGGCTACCTTCTGTGTATGGCATTTTATTAGTCATAGTCCATAGACTTGTAGGCGGACACGGCTCACGACAGGCAACAAACTATGAATTTCCTGTTGCTTCAGCTGGCATAACTTTTATTTGTTGAATGAACTCTTACTAAAGTCTACATTAATCAATATATGCTCTGCTCTGACCAAAATTTGTTACTCAAAATCTAAAATCGAAGCTCTAAAAGACCAATTTATATCTGAAAAATAGACCATTTTATATCCAAAAGAATACAATATCATGTTATTGTGTAGAAAAAGCTTCATAGAAATCCTACTTTTTTCCCCTTTATTTATTTATTTTAAGGATAGCAGAAAACCATTTATTTAAGAAAAAGAAAAAAAGAAAAAGACAGGTCGGCCGATTAGTGTGTGACCAATTTGGTTGGTGTTAAGGCCCAGAAAGAACCAGTTAGAGAAACCCGGCCCAACCAAAATACGCGTGATGGGGTTTTGAACTGAAAGACTCGAAGAAGCTTTTAAAAATCAGGGTTCGATTCTTTGTCCGATTATAAATTTTTCAGAATTTCAGATCCAAAGGAAAAATCCTAGAAGCTCTCGTCGTACGTTTCAGTGTCTTCGTCAGAGATACAGGTAATAATCTATGCCCATCTTTGTTTCGCTTGACTCTTCAAAGTCTTCATCTGATCAGCAAAATCGTCAAACAAAAAAAAAAAAGAAACCCTAAGGCTAAAGGTTATTTTGTTGCTGATAATCACAGCAAAGCAAAAAACTTTGTTTCAAAAAACTTTGTTTCTTAATTTTTTGTGTTGCATCTTCTTCTTGCGATGAGATCCCTAAACTTGAAACCAATTTGTGTTGTGATGGAATAGGCACTAGTATCACATATGAGGAGGTACAGCCCACAGTACTATAGTCCTCCAAGGAGGAGCTATGGCGGAGGCGGCGGCGGAGGGGGACGAGGAAGAAGCCCCCCAAGGAGGCGCAAGGAGCAGAATAGTGGAAGCCTTTTGGTCCGGAACATTCCTCTTGATTGCAGGTCCTCTTTCATGTGAAAGAAAAGTTCCGATTTTGGTCTGTTTTGTTTGGTTTTGTTCACTGTTTCAGTTTTCTAAACTGGAGTTTTGTCTAATTTTGCAGACCTGAAGAGCTACGAGTTCCCTTTGAAAGATATGGGCTTGTTCGGGATGTCTACATTCCCAAGGACTACTACACTGGGTGAGCTTTACTTATGTCAATATGTGTCGGTGTCAATCATGGTTTCTATAAAATCTTCAAACGTGGTTCATGCAACGGAAGCTCGATTGATAAGAATACTATATGAAATTTTCGTTGTTTCAGATTCAATACTTCCTGCTTTGTCTGAAATGGCATCCTTGGTTAGAATTTGTTAGTAGGGGAATAAGATACATGTGTGTGGAGTTTGCTAAACTATTTTCTAAAGTACTTATTTACCTTTTTCATAGTGAATTTTTGAACTGGTTTGTCAGGGGGTGTGTTGGTTTGAACTTTGAAGTTAAAACAAGCCCAAGCCTCACATTTGATGAAGGCCTACTGTTTATCATTGCGTAACATAGTGGTATTCCAAGCGTGTTAGGAGTAATGTTCAAATGAAGAATGTTCTTTTTATGAAGAGAAATTATATAATTACAACAATCAATAGAAGTTTGGTGAGGACAACGTTGATTTCAAGTGCTTCTTATAATCACAAGAATGTCAAGAATTTGGGGCAACGTTGATTTCAAGTGCTTCTTAAAGAATGAGAAGAATTTCCAAGTTACTTGCATATTTTGAAGTTGCCTTTCATACTTGACTATAAAGAAAAGGTCAGCCACTAAGCTTCGACTTTACCTGCTTTACGTAAATTCAGCATCCACTTAAGTGGAACTGCTCCAAAGCTGATGTTAGATGTGAAGTAATGACATTGTGGTGGTAACTTACTATACTAATTTTGACAAGCCACTGTACTCATACAATCAGTCTTCACTCACTCTTAGTCATTCATACTTTGTATTGAGCTTTCCTGAACTACTATGTAGGGAACCTCGGGGATTTGCATTTGTGCAATTTGTGGATTCTTATGAGGCTGCAGAGGCTCAGTATCATATGAACGGGAAAATTTTTGCTGGGAGGGAGATATCTGTGGTTGTTGCTGCAGAGACAAGGAAAAGGCCAGAGGAGATGCGTCAAAGGACTAGGGTTAGGTAATGTCTTCTCTGATATATATAATCTCTCTCTCTCTCTCTCTCCCCCCAACTTGATTTTATATGTTTGAAATGCCAATTGCCTGTTTCTTTATGCAGAGGGCCATCAGAGCATGGAGGAAGGCGATCGTCTTATTATGGTACTGTTTCTGACAAAAGTTTTACTTATTATCGCGTGATGTTTCTGACAACAATGAGTGATGCCCTTAATGTTGTTGATCATGTTTGAATTCACTGTGGTCAACAGAATCAACGTCTGCGGACATATCATTACCTTTCCATTTATTTCTGAAATGAATAATCTAATTAAGAAATATTTTGTGATATCATTGTATCAGTGAAGTGATTCCTGTTAAACACTAATCTGTATTCTGTATCTGATGTGCCACAGGACGTTCTCGTTCTCGTTCACGTTCGCCACATTATCCATCAAGTTCTAGAAGCCGATACCGCTCAAGGTAAGCTTTGAAGGTGACATATTGCTGTAGTTTTTTTTTCTCGATGCTTACTAACACATGCATACATTGGCAAATAATTTTTGCAGGTCCTATTCACCTGCTCCAAGACGCCGTGGTGACTCTGTTTCCCCAAGTAGAAGGCGCAGAGACCACCCAAGATCACCACGTGATCTTCCACTAGAGCGAGATGCTGATCATGATCGCAGGCCATATTCTCCAGGTTATGACAATGTTGCTGGGCCAAATGAAAATGATGGATATGAAAAGTGAGTCCGTCCAAATTGTTTCTGTTTTCTAGCTCCGCTGCAGGTTTCTCTGTATACATTGTCTTTCAAACTGTGTTAATGAGAGTTTGCAGGATGAATGGTGGAAGTAGTGTAGTGTGGCAAATTGAGGATACGGATTTCATTTTGTATTGTTTAATGTATCAGTTTGTCATGCTGATCTCTTATATTGACTGTTCTTGTGTCAAATATGTAGGAAACCTATGCACGAGGATAAGGATGGAAGAGGTCATTGGAGGTCTCCTAGTCCTGGTAGAGCATCCAGATCACCATCTGGATCTAGGTCCAGATCTGCTGAGTTATCACCTAGGCGCAGCAGATAAGGAAAAGAGCAATGTGAATGCATAAGCATACATTTAATCATGTCTGGCAGATTTTGAATTTTTCGGGTTGTAACATTAGTTTGTGAGCCTGAGTTCCGGGCTTGTGTGTGCAAACATTTGGAAGTTTGGAACAATTAAAACCTTGTTTTTGCATTTCTTTGGATCATGAAAGTTGTGTATGGTTTCATTTGAGACGTCCGAAATTGAAACAAAACAAATGATAATAATTTCTACCAAACACGCCCTTCAATTAGTGTAAATATATACATCTCTCCTACCATGTAAAACTCAGCTGATTATAGCTTTTCAATGATGAGAAAATGAAAATGGCAATGTGGGTTTTCCTAAGAATGCTGAAGAAAGTTTGTGAGCTTGAGATAACCATATTTTAGTACATTGATTCAACGGTTTTTGAAGTTGGTCTTCATCTTAGTCAAGGGTTTTTGAAGTTCTTGACCAAAAAAAAAAAAGGGGGGTTTTGAAGTTGGTCTTCATCTTCATGAAATGCAGGCAGCAGGCCATAAGCAGCACTTATTTAAGAGTGCTGTTAAACGAACCCTGAAATTAACTGAGTACACTCTACTACCAAACTATTTATTGAATTACTAATTTATCCTAATATAAAATGACCAAAAAGGATATATTGAATTGTGAAACAAATAAAATTTTAATAAGTACACCTTACTCACTATATTCAACCCTTATCAGACATAAAAAAATCTTCGTATTGATTGGTGCTCACGAATAACATAGCGAGTACTAGTTTATGATTGGTATTACGAAATTAAAGATTTTGATGAAACTCAAAATCTAAAAAGAGCGCACAGATTCATGTAAAAAGAATAATCTGGTTTAGGATTGTATTAGAGTGTTGTACTAGGGCTATTTTTGATAGTTAAATAGGGTGTACTTAGTTAATTTTATATTTTGATTAAAATATTAAAATAAACTTAAATTATAAAATGTACTCAATTAATTTTAAGATTCGTTTAGCATCACTCTTATTTAATTGAAATCTCAAGTCAAATAGTGCACCCCATCACCCACCATCTTGCTATTTTTGCATTTATTTATATATTTTGTTTTCTCCCGCAAAACGTGTGCCCACTTGACAATAGCTAACTTGGGAAGACTTTGCCATGCGAGGATAGCCTGACTTGCCCGTTTTCTGTTCATTTGTGAATTTGACCGCCCGTCATGGAATCTTCTCCCCTTTGTAGTATTGTATATAAATTATAATCCTTCGTTACAACCCATGTCAAGTTCATAAAGCGATAAACTTTTATAGAATCGTATTGAAATTGAATTTCTCAGAGAGAGGGAGAGAGCAAGATAGCAGAGAGAGATGGCAGTTGGGATATTGGAGGTGATGCTTGTGAGTGCAAAGGGGCTTGGAGACACCGATTTATTCAGTATATTTTCTCTTCCTTTCCTTCTTTCCTTTATGTCTGTGCTGTTCTATAGTTCAATAGAATGTAGTTTGAGCTTGAAAATAGTTGAAGGCATTCATAAACCTTGATGGGTTTCTGCAAAAGTTTTGATTTTTGTGCTCCATTCTTTAAATTTAATCAACTATTTTCCTTTCCACCATTTATTAGACTTTCAAACAAATAGATCCAGTAAAGTTGGTGAGCTTCATTAATGCTGCACTTGTATTTTCTCTGCTTCTGTTTTGAATGTGCACTTGTTCTCTTATTCATCTTTATCCCATTTTATATAAGAATTTTTGAAGCAATCCACCATTTCTACAAGGTTTGTTGGATTGCTTCAAAAAAAATTCAAGGAAAATGTTCATCAACTATTAAAAAGGTGGTTTTGTTGCTCTCCCATGGATATTTTACATCAATTGCTGCATGATATATTACTTCTTATTTTTATTTATTTAAAGTCTGGCATTTTAACACAGAGTTTGATTTAGCAGGTCGTATGGATCCTTATGTTCTGATTCAATACAAAGGCCAAGAGCGCAAGAGCAGCGTGGCTAGAGGTAAAGTTCCAACGTCTACTTGACTTGCACCCAGTACTTCAACTTAAAATAATGGTTTACACAAATCGGTTTTTCAGTTTTGATGTCAAAGCACGCAATTCAATTAAATAAGAAAAATTGATTGGCATGTTCATGTTGTAAGAAATATATTTTATTCAAATGTCCAATCGTTCCTTGAGTTGCGTAATGTATGGAACTATAGTAGACTTTGAGAACTAAATTTTTATTAGATTGAGTTTCACCTATACTCTAGACTTTTTTTCTATCAAGTACTTAGTTAATACGATGCTCAAAGCTTTCTCCTCCCATTTAAACTTGTAATAAAAATGGTGTGGCCAAGTTGCCTTCTAGAAGCTGAACTACTTAATAAACTCATGACCAAGTAAACCCTTTTATATAAATAGACGCATCAGTAGTTATATAAAAATCAGACGCATTGTGATTTTTAATTATTCTGGCAAATTTTGTGTAGTGTTGTTGCGTTTATTGCGTTGCGTGAACTACAAAGACTACATGTTCTGATTCTGAAATGGTAATGCAGAGCAAGGCAGCAGTCCGGTGTGGAACGAGAGATTTACATTCAGGGCAGAGTATCCAGGGTCAGGGGAGCAGTACAAGGTCACCCTCAAAATCATGGATAAAGACACCTTCACTGCTGATGACTATATAGGAGAAGCAACGTACGTAATAATATTCGTATATAATATTCGTTTTACTCAATAGTTGTCGTCCATGAGATTTGAACTTAAAACATTCTCCTATGTTCTACTTAATTAGTCATGACTGATATCTGGTAGATCAAATTACCCTTAATCTGCAGGATATATGTTAAGGATTTATTGGCACTGGGTGTGGAGAAAGGAACTGCTCAACTTCATCCTCTTAAATATAGTGTTGTTCGTGCAGATGGTACTTATCGTGGGGAGATTCAAGTTGGTCTAACTTTCACTCCAAGGGTATTTTTTTTGTGGCTCTCATTCTGCTTTAAAATATGAAACTGATCACAACCTTCTAGTTTATACAAATTTTTAACAATAAACATTTCTTTTCTTCTTGGATTGATGTGTGTGTGGTTTGTTGCATTTTATAGGCAGAACAGCAACATGAGGGACAAGAGTTTGGAGGATGGAAGCACAGTGATGCATATCCATAGGGAAACAAATTCCACTGCCGCAGATGAGCTTGCGAAGTACAAACTAGTTAAAGCTCCTTGAAGAGGATTGGGCCCGTGTTGCTAGGTTTAGGCTTATTTGTAGTTAGTTTTCTGTGTGTTGTTGGGCCTTGATCCTCCTTGTAATCTCTCCAGTTCTTAATTTGTAGCTTTGAACTTCTGAAATTCCATGGCAAAGAAAGAAAGAAAAGAAAAGAAAACGCAAATTCGTGATGAATTATGTAATCAGTGATTCAGTTGGTAGATAAATGAAATTATGTTTGATATCAAATTTTCCATATATTTTATATATTTTACATTTTCATAAGAGATCAGTTATTTTGCAAAAAAAAGCTTCTATTCCTCTGCATAATAACCTAAATTATGGGGTTTAATATCATCTGCCGTCTTAGCTCAGCTGGTAGAGCGCATGGCTTTTAACCATGTGGTCGTGGGTTCGATTCCCACAGACGGCGCTTCCCGATGTCTGTATTTAGTTATATTTTATTTTTTGGGTCTTCTTTTGGACCTTGGTTTTTTTTTTTTTTCTGTCTTCATGGACTTCACGTCTCCACCACCAACAGTTTGCCATTAAATAGAAATGCAACTTGTGCAAAAGAGAGATCATGGGATGGCCATGCAATACACTAATAACAGTAATGATAATACCAACTGTACAATCACAGATTCACAAAAGATTCTTCCACCGCCATCTTCTCTCATGCATTTCAATTTTCCAAAATTTTCATCTGCTCTCTGTTTCTCTCCGTCTCTATCTTCTGATATCTCAACCCTACCTACCCTTAATGGCACCCACGACAACACCTCACCCTCTCCTTGTTTTAGGCACTTCTTGCCTCAATAACTTCCACCACTGCTGCTGCCCTCAGATTCTTGTTTCCAAACTGTTGGCTTGTGATCTTTCTTTGTGCAAATAATGAAATTCGAAGACTTTCTGATGCAAAGAAGCGAGGAGAAACAGAAAAGATTTGATCTTGAGGAAGAGGTGACAACAAATTTTTTCCCTTTTTTCGTTTCCCAGCTTGGGGTTCTAAATGTTGTGATACATATTAGAAAACTTGTCACAGAAAGTTGACACAAATCAAATGCTTATGCGTTCTGCAGGTTATGAAATTACAATCAGAGTTAGATGGACAACAAACACTAAACAGGTTTCTGCATTGTGCTCTTCATGGACCTCTGCTGTCACATCCATGCCTTTTATCATTGCTTCCACCTCAGGTATAAGAGAGAGAGAGAGAGAGAGAGAGAGAGAGAGAGAGAGAGAGAGAGAGAGAGTGTGCGTGTGTGTGTGTGTGTGAGAGAGCGCGCATTTGTGTTTGTGTGTGATGTGTAATTAAGTGGAATTGAATTTTGAGAAGAGGCTCTACAATATGCAGGTTCAGGTGCTATTTTCAGAGTTGGCAATGGTGGAAGAAGAGATTAGTAGGCTGGAAAGAAAAGTTGAAGAGCTGAAATTGAGGTTGTACCAAGAGAGGGAACATACCAAAGAATGGGAAGTGCAGAGGAGGCAAGGGCAACAGAATCACTTGCTGTGCAGAGTGGGAAATCAGTCAGTGCTCAATGAAGAGAGATGTAGTAGATCCCAGAACTATGAGGCACTGAGAAAAGAAAGGAGGATGAAGAATAGAAGAGCCTCTGTGGATTCTGCATCAGATTTCCAAAGGTGGAATTTCCCAAAGTCAGATGGTAATCTGCTTTTTTATCTCATATGAAGAAGAATGTGGATATTGAAACACTTTTTTTTCCTTGTTTTGATTATTTGTTGTGTTTTTTGACAGGAGAAATTGCTGAAATGTCAAGGAAGCTAAGTGGGAGAAGCAGAAACCAGGGCAATGTGGATATTAATGAAACTGGCATTAGTCTGAAACCAAATGAAATCTCAGAAGAAGTGCTCAAGTGCCTTATAGGCATATTTCTTGACCTAAAACAGACATCATTGGACAAAGAGGGATCATCTGTGGTCCCAAAGCTAACTCTCTCCTGCATGAACTCAAAAGGGTTCATGGCAAAAACCTCATTCAACTGCAAATCATCCACAGTGTTCTTCAACTACAACACATCCAATGTTGACCCTTACTGCATATTACCGGATATAGATGGCGCTGTCCGGGACGTTGGCCCGTACAAGAACTTCATCCAAATCAAAAGAAGCTCATTAGACATCAGCCGCTTATCAGACTGTTTGACTGGAATTGGAAAATTGAGGTTGCTTACAGCAACTTAAATAGCCTCTAAGGTTTTAAGTTTTATAAGAAAAAAAAGAATATATAAGGCTTTTAAAGCTTTTAAGGTTGCATCAATTGTGTGATGTGGACTTGACTTTCTTGACCTACAAGCAGAAGCTAGCGTTCTGGATCAACATCTACAATGCCTGCATCATGCATGTACTGTAAGACATCTTAAGCAAGATTTAAGAAAAGACAGAAATCTGAAGAATGATATTGATTGGGAGCTTTCTGTTCTTAATTATCAAATTTCAGGCCTTTCTGGAACATGGGCTGCCTTCCACGCAGGAGAAGCTACTGGCGCTTATGAACAAGGTACATCAATGTCTGTAAGAGCCATGACTTCCCAATTCTGATACTAATCGATAACCATTTTCAAATAGGCTGCATTGAACGTGGGAGGCATAGTGTTAAATGCTCTGGCGATCGAGCATTTCATACTCCGCCATCCATCTGAATCGAAACATGTACGCGAAATGAAAATCAAAACTTGAGCTCCTTCTATTTTTGTTCTCTTTTATGTATTCTTTTGCCTGATTATTTGCGTCTCACTTAGTAGGGGCCTGCGTATGAGAAAGAAATGCTACTAAGACATGCCTACGGTCTCGGATACCCGGAACCTAATGTGACATTTGCTCTTTGTCGAGGCAGTTGGTCCTCACCAGCAGTAAGTGCATGTAGCTCTCCTAGTTTATTTCACAACATCTTTCTCCATTTTATTTCTAAATTTTGGTGAAGTTAAGACCTTGATATGCATGCAGTTAAGGGTCTATACCCCAGACGACATAGTTAACGAGTTGGAGAGAGCAAAAGTGGAGTACTTAGAAGCTTCTGTTGGAGTTACAAGCAAGAAGAAAATTCTGGTGCCAAAGCTTCTACAATGGCACATGCTTGATTTCGCTGACGGTATGGAATCGTTGCTGGAATGGATTTACAGCCAATTGCCACGCTCTGCTTCACTGAAAAGATTGATAATGCAGTGCTTGAATGGGGAAACGAAGTCTCCGATAAACAAAATGGTCGAAGTCCAACCTCATGAATCAGAGTTCCGGTACTTGCTGCCATTGTGAGCCAAATGACAAGAATCACAGAAGGTTTTGATCTAGATGGATTTGAATTATACGTGCATTTAAATTACATAAACTTTTGTGTCCCATTGATTTAAATTACATGAACTTTTGTGTCCCATTGATTTAAATTACAGAGCTTTTGCCAACTGTACAAACAATGCATTAAACATCTGGAGACCCGGAAGAGTTGCAATACATAAACAAATGCAGTAATACAATTAGAATAACGAGCGGATTTCCTATTTTCTTTCAAATTTTAATTATTCTTTTTCAAGCATCTTAGAAACTACTCATGGGCATGAGAGGGCTCAACCAATACATTCACGATCCTGTTCAGCAGATTCAGCCCGAATACAGTTTCTTCGCAGTTTACTTTAACTGACATTTCCAACGGTTCAGAACATCTACCTTGAACGGTGATGGTGATCAAGCAGGGGGCAGAGGTGCTCAAAAGCTTGCTGCTGAATCGTAAGCACAAACCTGTTGCATCATCGAGGTTCGCTGCGACTGGCAAATCAACAGATACAAGATGAAGATTTGCACTGCTAAGCATTTTCAATGCAAGATTTCGGCAGATTACGAGAAATTTGTCTTCTACCAATGAATCGTCACCCTTGTCCTTGTCCAACTCCTTGATATGATCAGTGAAGGTGCACCTGTTGTACAAAACACAAACATTCAATTCAGTATAAACAACAAAGACCAAAAGAGAAGGGGTGTTCTGGAAACCATGATCAATAGTTAGAATTTGTCTTATACGACCTCAGAAAAATGAGTCACTTTACCTTCTTACACATTCAAACATTCCTCGCAGATGAGACTCCTTTTTTGTGAAGGCTTCAACATCCATAGGAAGAGCTTTTACAAAGTATCCAATGTCGGGCCGCAACTTAACAGGATGCCTCTTGCCATTACAATATAAGGTCAGTTTTAGAGGCAAAAGGTGGTGATGGAAGCGAACCTGGACGGTTCTTGTCATTGCCTGACCAGGTTCTAGAGAAGCGATCTCTTCTACAGAAACTAGATTTGGCTCATTATTTTCAGGTGTTGTTGAGCTGCGATATCAAGATAATCATAACAAAAGATTAGCCCTTACTACAGGAAAGATGTCACAGGGAGAAATAAACCCAGTCTTAATACTTTATGGATGATCCAAGAACAAATAAAATGCAGTTTAATTAAATCAAAGGATCATGCTCGATCAAGTGTAGTTGGAACCCCCAGCCATCTAAGCATGGACCAGTCTGGAAACTGTAAAGATCAACTAAAGCATAAACATCAACCTCAACCTTTGACGGAAAAAAAAAACGAATTTAAAAGACTACTGCCTTGGACCCAATATCAACAATAACTTAAAATATGCAGACAGAAAACAACATTAAATTTAAAATGATAGTAGACCTTAGAACTACAGGAGACTCAATGGCCAAGTGACTTGATACTCCATCACGTAGGCAACTCAGAGAAATATGTAAAAACTCCAGAAAACTGTATTTGATCTCACATTTTTAACAAATCCACCATAAAAACAACTTAATTTGGTCTACTAACCTCAACCTCAATGTATGACATGGAGGTTTAAACGAAGAAATAATTACTTAATTTTAAATTACCTTTCACGTGAACCCGAAGCTTGGTCTACAGAATCCATGCCTTTGCCGGATTCCTCATCAACCAAAGTTATATCAGACACGATTTCCTTTGAACAGTTCTTGAAGGAAACTTCTATACATAGAAACAAAGGAGAGATGCTTGAAATCTCAGATGAAAATGAATAGTCAGCCTTTAAGCCGTTTCCATTCACAGGATCCAAGAGTGCATAGCTTTTAGGTTTAATTTGACCTCCAATATCACCAATGGAGATTCTTGCTGAAGATCTACGGACTTGACTTTGTTCTGAAGTATTTGTGCTTGAAAAACCAGGCTGCTCATCTAACCATGATTCTAAAGCTCTATTTGACAACAATTCCCCAAAATCAGAAGCAGACTGAGAAGCTATATTTTTCTTTTCATTAGCATTTCCAACATCTGAAAATTGAATCAAGGGATGAGAATTTTCATCGCCTTCACTTGCAGAACCTGCCTCTTCACTGCCACCACTGCCACTTGAATCCATATCAGAGTGTTGTGAACTATAACTAGAAGCGTTTTCCTCATCCAAAAATTCAGACTCTGAGTCCTCGTTGTCTGTAACATATGGATCACCATTAGTGACTCCCTCTCCAAATTCATTCATTTTGAGGCCATCACAGCGCAAACTACAGGGCTTTGGGAGAGGTTCATACCCTGGAGCAGCATGAAGTACTATCTGTGATAAAGAGCCAGGAAGGTAAAACCGGTGATCAATGGGCTCATGTGGCATTGGTTTTTTTTGTCCTCCAAATAAGTATTCCGCAAGGACACATGAACTATCTTTATGCTGGGCCAGACAATTGGTTTCCTCCTCCAGACCTCGAGAATCTAAATAAGTTGACAGAATTTTCCTTAAGAAATGAGCTCGATCACGAATGTCATAGTTTAAGTCGCATTTGGCCAGTTCCAGCACATAGATTAAAACTTTTTTGATAGTCAACAGATCATTCCCTTTTGCATGCAATAAAACCTACAGAACAGATATCCTCAACATTTAGAAACAAAGAGGGAGACATTAACACATTTACTTAGAGAAGAGCACGATGGAGTAGTACCTTAACAGTAGTATTACAAATTTGAAGCTTTGTTTCCAACTCTTCTGAAGTAAAGCACCATGCAAGATACTTGAGTACTGTAGCTAACATCTTTGGGATGAGATCACCTAAAGAGTTATACTCCCCCACCATCCAAACAATTATAGCCCGTGCAGCAGGCACCTTTATTGAATTTAAACTACGAACCAACTGAATAATAACCTTGAAAAGGTATAAAAGTTAATTACTAGATGCCCCAAAAAAAAGCACCAGAGAGAAGAAAGACAAGGTAACAAAGTTTCACAAAATATAATAGTAAATCACCTATGCACCCCTGACTTAGACATCTAATGACAGCAGCTCAGCAGAAAATTAAGAATACCTTTTCATGACTGGGTGGATCTTGCTGAATGATTGATTTAATAGACATTATTGCTTGAATCAAAATATCTGCTTCACCATCCACAGACCCGAACTCACCAGTCATAAGTTCTGCAAGATTAGACAATAACTCAAAAAAGAAGCAAAACTTTTTGAAGATCTATACAACAAGTATAAAATAGTCACAGACGCTGTCTGGTCAAAGCCAATAAAAATTCTAAGCATGTGTTTGCCATTTCTGGAAGTCGCTGCGCGCATATGCCAATTCCAGCAACAGTATCAGCAGCAAATCTCCTGTCTGGATCTCTAATATAATCCTAGCAACAAAATAAAACAATAAGCAAATGATACATGCCTTTGGTTTTTTAAATAATATCACACATAAATGTTTGCAATTATCAGATAAAGTTGATGATATAGAGCTAAGTCTAAACAACATACATAAAGGCTGAAAAACTTAAAATACACCGTTACACTCATGTACATATAATTATGAACAATCTAACGTACATATAATTATGAACAATCTAATTTAAAAAGGAAAGAAATTACCTGAAATTCTTTGAGTATAAATGAAATTGATGAATCTGTGGCAATGTAAGCCAGTATATCCAGTTTCAAAGCTTTAATTTGATATGAATCTGAAGAGCATATAAAGAAGTCTTCAAAGTACAGAGAGAAGAGTGAAGGAATTGCTTTTGCAAACACTTGAACGTTACATAAAACCTGCACTGGTCAATCAACAAAACAATCCTCACCATCTTACCGACTGTAAACTAAGTACAACAGAATACATGAAGATTGACACAAAAGAAATTTCCTACAGGACAACAGGCCAAAATAATAATTACAAAATATCTAAGTACAACAGAATACATGAAGATTGACACAAAAGAAATTTCCTACAGGACAACGGACCAAAATATCTGAATATATGAATTCACGGTCACATGCATGCATCAACAAAATTTAAAAATAGTACTTTAATGCTACACAAAAACCAATTAAATTGTAAGGAAATGTTAACTACCACATATTTTGAGGCATTAGATGATCTTAGAACGAACAACAGCGGCTTAACAATTCTTTTCAAATCCTCTATGGGTGCCATAATCCAGTGTACACCAGCAGCTGCTAGTACAACTGCACTATTATTACTCCATAACAATGGGGATGTACACTGCAGCAGGATCTTCACATCATCATTGTTCTTTCCAGATGTAAAACTGGCATAATTACATTCAGATGCATCTTTATTCATGAGACTTAATCGTGATAAATGTTCAGCTGGTCCTTCAATATAACAACGGGATACAATATTTGCTAATTCAGACTGATAACGACCACTCATGTCACCGTTGTCTTCCACTAACGCAGAGTTGGTGTCTGAACAATCCTTTTCAGATTGAGAATTCTCTGTACTGTGCAAAGAAAACATAATGGATTCCTTTACAAGCCCATGCCTCGCAATTATATAGCGCAAAAGGATCCCGATTAAAATTATTTTACCCCATTCTTCCACATCAGGAAGAATCTCGCATAACCTTTTATAATTTCTTCCAATCAGAGCCAAATTATTCGGACAAACGGAAGAGAAAGCAGCGGCAGCAGCACCAACGACACAAGGGGAGTGGTCATTCAACAATATTCCGATAATCTGCATATAACAGAACATTATAGAAATATTAACGACACTGCATATGAATGAATCAATTAGTGAATCAAACCTCTTCAATCCCCGCGGTATTTTCGTCAAGGCGCAAATCGTGCAGCTTAGGAAGAGCATTGGCCGCGCATTTTCTAACATACACAGAGGGATCTCTAGCACATTTTCCAGCGGCAACAAGAACTAACGGTGCAATAACATGTAGACGGATCCCCGCCATGGTTCTCAGGGCCCATGCCCTCACTAACGGATTTGGATCCCCCAAATCCTTCTGGAAGTAATTAATCGATAGCAATGCTTCATTCGGACGCCTGAAACATAAATTTCACAAACACCGATGAGCTCAAAATTTAGGTAAAAGCGATCAAGAACAAAACAAAAATTCAGATTGTGCAGCTTATCTCAGCTTACTTTTGAGCATAATGCAGCAGGTATAAGTAAACCAGCTTTTTCACTTCCAATGACTGCGATGCTACGTTCTTAACAACCTGCAATTCCAATTCAACCAAACGAAACTCGTATTAAAAACGAAGGTTCCGATGAGAGCTCTGATTCTTTTCATTTTTTTTTTATCGGAAACTCAGAGAGTTGAAATTAGAGAGGACCTGAGGGAAGAAATTGGAGACTTCGAAGCCCTGGGCGATGAGAGCGAGCAGGCGCTTGAGAGCTTCGCATTTTTCAGAGTCGAACTTGCTGTCAAGAAGAGGAGCGATGCTGACATCATCGGGATCGTCGTAGAGGTGGGCGTCCGTACCGATCCGGAACACCATTGTCGACGCCTTGCTTAGAGTATCTGCTGTTGCGCCGAATTGAGGGAACATATTTTTCCACGCTTCAGCTCCTGAAAGCTAAGCTCTCTCTCTCTGTGGGTCTGAGAGCGTGAGAGAAATAGAGAGGGAAGATGACTGTCTTAGAGTTGTGATCGCGGAGGGTCACCCTGACAGTAGAACCAGAGATGAGGAGCTGTTTGGACGCCCAACAAGTGAAAATTAGTTCGGATTGGAACTCCTACTGCTGGTTTAGGTGCGTTTGGCAACGTACGTTTAGAGTACCCACGATTACTTATGAACAAATACCTTACTACTTAGTAATAAAAATTGTTTATGGTGTACAAGTAGCATGTAGCTTCAATGGTTATGAATATTACTCATGCACTTGAGGTCCTAACTTCGATTTTTCCTTCTCTCAATATTACTTACATACAAAAATTAAAATTAGATTATAGATAATCGAATATCGATTTAAGGATTTGAGATTGTGTCAAAATAATACATTGGATTTAGTCATTTATTCTTAACATTGCATTGAATATAATCATTTAAATTTAGCTATCTTCCAATTCAAATAGATGCTAAAACAAGTAGCATCTACCATGGTTACCAAAATATATGAAACCTAATCGAATTCAAAGAAACAAGTAAGAAAACTTTACTTTATATTTTATTTTTCTAAATATGGCTAGTTTTTCTTTCTATCCATAAAATGTCACGAATTTAATATGAGTTAGTGTAATGGTATATAGGTTTTTGTTTTAATCATCACCACTAATCACTAACTTCAAATAATTTTTTAACTTTGACTCTTTTGAATTATTTACTCTCAATCCCAACCTAATCTTGTAAACTCACTTCAAAATGAAAAATTAGGGGTGCATTTGATTTCCATTTTAGTTTTCAATTTTCAGTTTTTAGTTTTTATTTTTAAGAAATTAAAAACACAAAACTCGTGTTGTGATCATAGAATGAAAGTGCATGTTACAAAGCGTTCGTAGTATTTTTTGAAATTTGGATGATTTTTTGGTAAATTTTGGATATGGAGGTCCCAAAATTTGGAATGGGTTCGCCGTTGAATGCAATAGTTGAGCAGCTGGGTCCAAGTTGGGAGGTCCCAAGCACCGATTTTTGGTAACTTGAATGCATTGCATGTGTGGTGTTGTAAAATTGGCGAATGAAAAAAGAGCGTATAAAAAATGAAAATGAAAACACTTTCAAGTTGTTATAAATAAAAAAGGGGTGAATTTGAAAACTAGATTTCGCTTTTTTGAAAAAAGAAAACAAATCTATTACCAAACATGTTTTGGCTGCAAATTTCTGGTGTTGCTAAGGTTTTATTGATGTGCACGAGTCTTTTTTTAAGATCATGCATTTGTTTTTGTCTCTCATGTTTAGGTTTTAGATAGTATTGACTGTTTTAGTACTATCTTTATACACTACTTATTAAAGCATCTCTTATAACAAAAAGAAAATGTTTATAAAAAAAATGTGAAAATGAAATGGTAAAAACAATATTACCATTCAAATTTCGAGTTACAACAAATCAAATTTAACCAACTCGTCAAAATTAAACATCAAATATTATCTATTTGGGCATCACACTAATTATTATTGATAACTCCGGATTTGGATAGAAATAAACTTTGACTTTGAACATGCACAATGCATTCATCTCTCTACCAAATGATGCAGGACTCCGTTTATATATCCCATATCATTCTAATTGTTGAGATTAGTGTATCTTTCTCAATCCCTTGTGATTAGTGTACTCATTTAAGCTATATGAATTTAGTTTAAATGACTTGTTTGGTGATGAGATAAACCTAATCACCATAATCATTTCTCGAAAAACATAAAGTAAAAAAGTACCATAATAATTATTTATGAATTTTATGCATTCATCATGAAAATACAATCTAACTTCCAAGTTAAATATGTCAGAAAAATTAACAGATGAAATGACATTTTTCCGATGATTTTGATCGGAATTTGCAAAAAAATAACAATATTTTATGCCGACTCATCATCACTCCCAATTCGGTCAAAGAGTCGCGAGGTCTCCAATTCCCATATTTGTCGTCTTCTCCATTTTCTCAGTGTCACGCACAGTGAGTCGATTACGAAATCCGCTTTATTAATGGGGAGAAGCACTGAGAGCAGCAGCAATTAGCCCAGCCCCAATTTTCTTCGTAAAAACCCCGTCTTCCCCAGAACCCAGAGAAGAGAGCTCACACAGAGTGGTCTCTCAGTCTCATCCGTGCCTCAGGTGCTCCAATTTTCGCAGGTCATCTCACTCTCTCTCTCTCTTCGTTCTACGTTTTAGCTGATCTTTCTCTGGTTTTGCTTGTTTCCACTACATGCATGTTCTCGTTTTGCTGATATGTATAATTTACTACATGCATTGTCAATTTTGGGCTTCTACCTTGTTTGGCTTCAAGTTTTGCAGCTTCAGCCTCCGTTCTGTTGTGTGTTTTGGCTGATCTGCTTGTTTTAGAAAAAAATTGTATGGTTGGTTTTAGGATTAACATTTAGGCCACTGATTACAAACAGTTTCTTTTGATTTCTGGTGATTACGAGTTTGGTATTTTGACGATATTTTTTTAATTTGTGTAAATTCTGTACAAGTCTACAATGTGATTTCATATGCAAGATATTATCTTATTAAGTCAAAGATATATTTGTATTTTGCAATATCTCAACTAGCTTACATGAGCAGTTACTAGGACTTTTATTTTTATTTTTTTGGAAATTGTGTTATGATTGATTTCACAGAAAAGAGAGGAATGATATGGACTGAAACTGATTTCTATATATGGCGCTTTCACTACTGCAGAAACCCTAGGATTGTGAAATCCAAAGCCTTGATTTGTGTGATTTCACCATATATTCTGAATGTTGCTGTAGCTTTATTTATGTAAGATACTAGTTTTTTTATTTTTGTAAACTCTGTACAACTCTACGATGTGATTTCATATGCAGGATATTCTCTGAAGGCTAAGATGGATTTTTATTTTGCAATATCTCAACTAGCTTACATGGGCAGTTACTAGTTTTTTTTTTTTTTTTTTTTGGTTGGGAAATTGAGTTATGATAGGTTTCACTGCTGCATAAGCGCTAAAATGGTGAAACCGAAAGCTTTTATTTCTGTGATTTCTCTATATATGCTGAATGTTGCTGTATGTCTACTTTCTTTTTCTGTCTGATCTTTTGACTTGTAACTTGCAAGTTGCTTTTAATTTTACCTCACTTGATTCTGTCTTTCAGGAAAAAAAAACCATATGTTTTTCTTTTTCATCAACTCTTTTGGGAGATTTATTTTGTGCTTTTTTGGTGCCAATATTTTCAAATGTGAAAGAAATTAGATTAACAGTATTAATTCTGTACTAGACCCTCACTTATGTCTACCTTTTTTTTCTATAACCTGTGGTTGCACACGTTCTACTTCCCGGATGAACTTTTCAAAATCATTGAAATAAAAAAATTTAATACGCCACTTATATTCCATAATTTCAATTTTCAGATTAGTGCTCTTTAACTAAAGTTCACAAATGGGGAGTGTCGAGGATCCTATCTTTGAAGATGATACAGATATAAGTGACACAGAAATGGATGAGGATGAAGAAGAATATTATGAAGATCTGAAGAATGGAAAACACAGTGTGAGAAGCTCAGATGGGACATATATTTGCCCCTTCTGCCCAAAGAAGAAAAAGCGGGATTTTGTTCTGAAGGACCTGCTCCAACATGCCTCTGGGGTGGGAAAGAGTAATTCAGAAAAGAGAAGCACAGAAGAAAAGGCCAAACACTCAGCTTTAGCGAAATATTTGGAAAAAGATCTAGCAACCGAAGGTGGTCCATCTAAACCTGTGGGTGAGGAAGACCCCCCAATTGATTGTGACCATGATGAAAAGTTAGTGTGGCCTTGGACAGGGGTAGTGGTTAATAT
Organism: Prunus persica; assembly: GCF_000346465.2. Classification (NCBI taxonomy): domain Eukaryota; kingdom Viridiplantae; phylum Streptophyta; class Magnoliopsida; order Rosales; family Rosaceae; genus Prunus; species Prunus persica. Next base: position 25,815,912 of record NC_034010.1, read on the forward strand.
TCCAACCAGACGGGCAGACGATGGGAGATATGTAGGAGAAAGTGGATCCAAACTGAGAGATGATTTAAAAAGGAGAGGGTTCAATCCCACAAGGGTTCACCCTCTATGGAATTTTCGGGGTCACTCAGGAAGTGCCGTTGTGGAATTTAGGAAAGATTGGCCTGGCTATGTTAATGCCATGTCATTTGAGAGGGCTTATGAGGCAGATCGTCATGGGAAAAAGGACTGGGGTGCTAATGGTGACCAAAAATCTGGTCTTTATGCTTGGGTTGCTCGTGCAGATGACTATAAAGCTACCAATATTGTTGGAGAACACCTCCGTAAGATTGGAGACCTTAAAACAATTTCTGAAATTATGGAGGAAGAAGCCAGGAAGCAGGATAAGCTTGTATTTAATCTTAACAACATCATTCAGGGCAAGAACAAGGACATGGAAGAGATGGAGCTAAAATGTAGTGAAACTACAAACTCCATTAAGAGCGTAATCACAGAGAAAGAAAAGCTCGTTCAAGGTTATAATGAAGGTATGTTTTTATAAGAAAAATGGAAGAGTGCTACTTATTGAATAAAATAAGGAAGGTACGTTATCTTTAGCTTAGTTTTCTGACTGGATTTTGAGTAGTTTACGTTTGTTTGTTAATTATGTTTCTAGCTATTCCATTCTGAAGCTGTATGGTAACTGTATAGTTTGGATAAAGTGGCTTGGGTTTCACCATTTTGGGTTTATTTTATTTTGTTATATTTTTATGGTCGTATGATGCTGTAATGACATTAATTCATGCCTTTTTTCTGTGTGTCTTGATAGATATAAAAAAGATACAAATGAGTGCGCGGGATCACTTTCAGAGGATTTTTAGCGACCACGAAAAACTTAAGTTACAATTGGAAACTCAAAAGATAGGGCTAGAGACACGCATAGAAGAAATGGAGAAGCGTGCGGTGGCTAATGAAAGTGAAAGTAGGAAGCTCGCCGATGAAATTGAAAAGGTTTGCTAATTTGTGCTTCATTGTTGCACATTATCTCTTAGATTTCATGATTAATATTCCTGTGACTATATGTGAAATTATGAATATTGAAGAGGTGAAAACTAGTTTGTTGAAAGTTAATGAAAATGAGCATGATGTTCAAGTGTCATCAAGTCATATCATGAATATTTGGGGATGAGAGTTGATGCATTTATGTTTAGTTTACGTATATTGTGTGATGCTTTTGTCGGGGTTACTTTTCTATAGCAGCATTAGTTGCAATGTTTTGTTGTCATTGTTAGTGAAGGATGGTCCCAAGCACTTGATAACACTGATTTTGTTCTTGTAGAATTCGGCAAAAAATAGTTCTCTGCAATTGGCTTCTATGGAGCAACTGAAGGCTAATGAAAATTTATTGAAACTGGCTGAAGATCAGAAGGTTTGTTGGTTAATTGCTTGAAAATGATCTGAACATTATTTTATAGATTTCAGAGAAGATCTTTGATGTATGTGACTACCAATTTCATCCAGAGGCAAAAGGAGGAGCTCCACAGTAAAATAATTAAACTGGAAAAGCAACTGGATACAAAGCAAACTCTTGAATTGGAAATTGAGCAACTTAGAGGGAACTTAAATGTTGTAAGGCGCATGGGGGATGATGGGGATGTTGAAGTGCTGGAAAAGGTGGACACAATGCTCAAAGAATTGAGAGAAAAGGAAGAAACATTTGAAGACTTAGAAGCTTTAAATCAAACTCTAATTGTAAAGGAGCGTAAGAGCAATGATGAGCTGCAGGAAGCTCGTAAGGAATTGGTTAATGTAAGTTTTTCTGTTTAATTTTTAATTTAAATGGTGCCTCAGTTACTTCCTTTTATAGTAAAGCAGACATCTGACATTCAGATGGTCTTACAAGAATTTGGAATGTGTTTTTGAGTTTTGATTATGTAATTTGGGGCTGTGATTCTTAGGTCGATGTTACAGATTTTTGTTTGTGCCGAACCTTTTCTATAAGGATTTGAATGGAATGGTTTGCAGAAATGCACTTTTTTTGTGTGTGCATATTTAGTAGTTAGCACAACATGGTGTAGACGATGGTGAACTATGATCCTTAACACTATTTATAGTAGGCGGTGCGTGTGGAGGCAGACGTGCTTTTCTTTGTAGTGGGATCTTCAATTTTTGTACTGTTATATGGACTGAGAACTGTGGCCCTTTGTGTATCAGATATATTTAAAGTTCTGTTCTTAATTTCTTGCACTTACAACAAGCTCCTCTATCTTGTCATAAAGTACTAATATTCTTACTCTACAGGGCTTGAAGGAAATATCAAATCGTGCTCATATTGGTGTTAAGAGAATGGGTGAGCTTGACAGTAAACCCTTCCAAGAAGCAATGAAGAGAAAGTATAATGAGGAAGAAGCAGAAGAGAAAGCCACAGAGCTGTGCTCATTGTGGGAAGAATACCTGAAGGACCCAGATTGGCATCCTTTCAGAGTTACTACAGTCGATGGGCAACATAAGGTGTACTCTCTATGAATATCAATATCTCATTGGATTTGATTATTTAGCTGTTTCCCTTAGCACTAGAAAATATCTGACAAAAAAGATAATATCAAATATGCTGGCCGAAGATAATTCTTAGATTCAACTAGTTTGGCTATCCCCGTGAGTTATGTGCTGTATCATTGCTTATCTAATTAGTTGGGCCAAATTTGTAATTGTGGTGGTAAAATCCTTTCCCAGTGACATACCTGATGTTCATCACATATGACCTCCATTCACATGCTTGTTTGGTTGTGTTTTAATATAGTTTCTAGTTGGAAATGGTTGGTAATTCTGCTTTGACATCGAAGGTATCTAAAACATCAAATTACATATAAAAAAAATGTCCACGTGATTTCCATTCATATGTTATTGTTGAAGCATGTAATTGTTAAGCTCTAGTCATACACTAATGTCTCCCTGTGCTTTTCCTTTGAAACACTTGGCACGTGGCCTTGTCACCTTGCTTCCTTTTCAATGTTTTACGGTTCACTTGATATCAATATCACTGGTTCAGGAATTCATAAATGAACAAGATGAAAAATTGAAAGATTTGAAGAAACAACTGGGGGATGAGGTGTATAATGCTGTAACATCAGCTTTAAAGGAGATAAATGAATACAACCCTAGTGGGAGGTATATAACTTCTGAACTGTGGAACTATGCTGAGGGACGAAGGGCTTCACTGCAAGAAGGAGTTGACTTTATTCTGAAGCAATGGAAACAAAAGAAACAGCGGATGGAAGATTGAAGGTTGGTATTCAATGTTTGTCATAGATCTCTATATGGTTGGAATTTTCTTTTCTTTTTTGGGGGGTGGTATCTACCTAATTTGAGTATTTCAATTCTGTTTCTGCAGTTGTGTATAGCCAGCTTCGTGGATCTTCCCAAGTCTCAACGCAGGACGGCGGTTACTAGCCTTATTAGGTCCGGTCCTGGGGTCTTGCTGAATAAGTGGTTAACCTGAAGGAGGACTCTCTACCTTTAGATGTATTCATTTGCTTTGTTCATCAACTTTGATCTTTAATAAGACACTATTTACTAGGGTAGGAGAGGTAACTTAGTCCACATGGACACTACCCAACTTCTTCTTCGAACTCTCAGAGAAGGAAACCATTTCCAACTATCGACATTTGACTGTGCTTGTATCATTAGTATTTGACAATGTATAACAGTATTGCGAGCTTTTCAGTTCCATTTATCTATCCATTACTACCTGACTTTGCTGGACCGAGAAAAACTTGCCTGTAACGAGGTGTATACGCATTGTTTTCACATCTCCTTACGTAATAGCCATGTGGCTACTTATTGTGATAGGGAGTGTATGCTCTCGTTATATACAAGTTCGTTGTTGATTATTCTCACATCTCCTCGCGTACCCTTGTGCATATCTCACATTGCACCCGTGACACAGAAGTTACTGTCGTCGGTTTCAAGCTTAAAACAGAACTTATTAAAGTTTGGATGAGCTGTTAAAGGAGTACGGAGAATTTCCGCCAAATAAGGTAGATCACTCGGTCGACTACCGGACGACGTCGTTTCTCTCCCAGCGGAGCGTACGGCAACAAACCACTTCTTTATATACGGCGCCATATTTTTTAAACTGAAACGGCGACGTTTTACTTTCCCATCTAAAAGCATCCCCTAGTTTTTCTTGTAACCCTAATCCTATATATATTGGTGGTCTCTCTTAACAAAATCATTAGATCTCCGTCCGCTTACACAGAGCATTCCCATGGAGACGAAGCACATCTCATCTTCTGTAAAATTAGGGCTGTGATTAGAAAGAGAGAGGCTTGAGTGGGGATGCTCCAAACACTGGAGCAAACCCAATTCGAATCTGAAAGGAGAAAGAAAACAAAGAAAACCAGAAAAGTCGCCGCCCCTTTTCATCCAAAGGCAGAGGCTTTGGCGTCTCTGGAAAAAAAATCTTTGCTTTCTTTCCTCTTTCGTTTCCAATTGGGTTTCGACCCACAATGACAGGCCATCCAATTTCTATACACTTGATATGAGCCCTCGCCTTATTTAGATTTCGTTTGTTGTTTTTTTAGGGTTTTTGTATGATTTTGGGTTTTATTGGGCAATATGGCACTTGTTGGGTTTTTTAAGAGGAAGTGATTTTTGGTTTGCTTTCTCGTAGAGACCAATAGTGCTTACAGTGAACGCCTGATTCGCACCGTTTTGGTGGGAGTTAGGCAGCGGCCAGACAACCGTAGTGATGGTATCCACAGATGGCGGGCTATATCTGTCCCGTTTTTCTACTGATTCCATCTCACATTTCTTCAATTTCAGTCACTTCAAAACCCTAGAAATTCTATTTATACCATTGCTTTTCTATTTTTATCAAGGGTTTAATTTTATATTACATTGTTGGTGGATTTATGAGTTTTGGAATGGAACTAGGACTGCTTGAACATGATGCTTAAATCTCAAGAACAGCTACCTGAACAAGTTTAAACAAAAGCCCAAAGAGGAGGCTGGGAAAGTGAGCAAAATGGGCTGAAATCTTTTACTTGGTTTTGAACTCAAACTATGAATTAATGAACTGGAATTTTGCTTGAGGATGCTTAAGGTTAGGAAAGTTTCAATTTGTCTGCAAAATGAGACATAAAATTCAACGAGTGAAACAACATTTGAATCTGTAAATTTGTTGGACAAAATGTGCAAGAACTGAGGCTTGGGTTTCAATCTATGACATTGGGAAGATGCACTGTGCTGAACAGCAAGACGAGAAACTCAGGATTTGCTCTATCTGAAACATTCTCAACGCAGAACTTAATGACACACTTCATAAAGAAGTTATGCAACAATAACTTGATATGAGATTTCTATCTGGGATGAACCGGACTAGAAGGCTGAGAAAAAACAGAAATTGCTCCAATGCCTTTTTTTGTGTGGGTGAAAGCCTGTGATGAGAAACCTCAGTACACAACCAAATTGATAACTCTGCCAAGTTTTAGGACCTGATGCAGTAGAAACAACTTAAAGCTCAATTAGATTTAACACAAAGAATCCAACTACAGTGGAGCAGACAGAGTCACAATTTTTTGATTAAAAAAACGTAGTTGCAACGTAGATAACAAAATAGTGTTACTCCGTTTCATGGAAGTCTTTCTCCTAATTTTAAGTTTAGTTAAACACAGATACAAAAATGTTTTTTTTGTTGTTTCTTATTCAGCTGCTAGTGGCAGACATCCCTTCAAAATCCATGATTATAGGTAAAATCACACCCCGAGTGCGAACCATTGTCAAAAGCAAGCCCAAAAGCACTCAACATGAAACAAAATCAAAAGCAAGAAAATTGAAAAATACTTGATCATGTCTATAACTTATGGTATATATATTATAAGTTAACAACAACCAAAGCTGCGGGCTACACGACCAGCCACCTCAGCTGCTTACAACTTCACTTTTACCTTCTTCTTTTTCTCTCTCCTCACCCCCCACCAACAGTCAAAAAAAAGTTTTTAACCGCACAACTCTTTCTCTCTTTTCCCAAAAACAAATATATAAACAAAATGATATAATAAAGCGGGAAAATTGAATATTAGACTCTGAAATTCTTTCCAGTGAAAGTTTGGCCAAACTGCCAATTGGCAGGGACAATGTTCCAGGAAGTGGAAGTGCGCCGGTCACTCCCTGTGACCCTGAAGGAGAGTGACTGTCCAGCCAAGACAGCATTTGACTGCCAGTTCTGACCCCAGTTGCGGCTCAAGCTCATCCATCCAGTCTTCGACCCTTTCACGCTCACCTTCACTATATCCCCTGCACCCGCGACGTTGGTGATCAAAACCAAGTTGAAGTACTTGAAGCCGTTGACCGTGAACCTGATCCCACCTTGCTTCCGGCATGGCACCCTACACACAAAAGGGCATTTAAGTAATTTCTCTACGTATAAACTATGAGTCATTTTCTTACAATTGGTAGTCTAAACTACTCTAATTTAATGTCGGCGGAGAGGGAGCTCACCGGCGATAAGAGACAGGGACAATGCCGGCGCGGTACTCGGCGATCTTGAGGAACATGGGCATGGCGAGATCGAAGTGGGAGCGAGGAGGATTGCACCAGCCGCCATTGTCGTTGGGCAAGGCGTAATTTGGAGGGCAAAAGTTAGTGGCGGTGACAAAAATGGAGGGGCTACCAGAGTGACACCATTGAGGCTGATTTGCACACTTGATCTCGAAGCAAGCTCCACAGCTCAAACCGTTGTTAAAAAGAGCTGTGCTCAGTGCCGCTGTGTTCACACCGTAGCCTTGGCTGTACAAATTTCCGTACCCACATGCTCCTCCTGTATAGTACATACACAAAATCAATCAAAAGGAATGAACTTTATGTTATGAACTAAAATTGAGACATGGTTTTTTCTTAAATTTGGGTACATCAAGAATGTGAGAAATTTAAGGGAAAATTTGATGTGGGTTTTTGATATTGGGAGGTCCGAATCCAAAAGGAATGAACTTTATGCTATGAAGTAAAATTGAAGTATGGTTTCTTCATAAAATCGGGTACATAACTTGAGAACATTGTGGAAATTTGATGTGGGTTTTCGAAATACAAAAAGGAGTGAACATTATGTTATGTAATGCTTAGCAAAATGCATGAAAGGAACGAACTTTACGTTTATGAACCAAAACTGAATCATGGTTTTCATGAAATTGGTACATAGAGAATGTGAGAAAATTGTGGAAAAATTTGATGTGGGTTTTGGAAATTGGGAGTTCCAAATCCAAAAGGGATGAACTTTATGTTATGCTGTGCTTAGTAAAATACTAAAATGCAGGGGGTCATGAAAGTTCTTGAAATTACCCATAGTTCCAGAGGCGTCACTGCCGCCATAGAAAGTAGCATGAGCACCCTGCCATGCCTCGCCAGAGTAAACACCAGGAATTCTGGCCTCAACAATTGTACTTGCCAATGCTATGAGAGAGACAATGCAGAGAAGAGCCATGGTAGCCATTGCTTTTCAGCACTTCTCTGGAAGAGAGAGAGAGAGAGAGAGAGAGAGAGAGAGAGAGAGAGAGAGAGAGAGGGAGAAATGGGTTTTTTCTTGGAGGTTGGGTGTGAGCAGAAGGCAGAGGGGTGGAGTGCTATTTATCGAGGCCGAGGAGGCAAATTAGAAAGGGAAGAAAACAAACAATTGTCAAAAAGTGACCAAAATTATCACCTTAATTAATGCGGTTTGGTCTCCCTCCCTCGAGTAGCTAAAGCTTTTGGCGGTAATTCCATTCAACTCCTTTTTAACATGAACTGACAGAAATACCCTTTGGGGTTATTTGCTTTAATGGCTTTCACACAGTATGTTTTTGTGGAAAATTCAGGGGTATGTGGTGGAATTGGGATGATGATGCAAAATGTATAAATGTAGGGTCAACAAGGTCGGTGGGGATCAAGGCTGTTGTGATCATATGGAATATGGATGTATGAAACCGGTTTGCTTCATCTGCAAGTTGTGGCATCATCTGCGGCCTCCCTCTTTGGCTAACATGGATTTTCTTTCCTTTTATTCTTTTGACTTTTTTGAGACATTGGGGACGGTGGACTGAATAGGAGGGAGGACTTGCATTGCGTACTCAATGGTACGGATACAATGCTGTGCACTATTTTACTTCCTGGGACATCCGAGCAAGGTTCTCTTGTCAAATATTTAAAAATAAATAAATAAAAATGATATTAAAAAGGAATTCGAACACATGATCTCGTGTGCAAATTTAACTACTATTAATCTATATACCGCTTCCCAAAATAATTAGTATACCTAGTAATTTAAATTATCAATCTGGCAACATAACATGTAAAATTGTTAAGAAAAGAACAAAATGAGTACCACTAAAATTTTCAATTTCAGTCAATAATTTCTTTTTTAATATTTTAATCTGTGGGTGGAGAAAGACCAAGCCAATAGTGGGATGGGGTTGGGTGGTAAATATAGCTTCTCACTTTTCGAAAAGAGGAAAATCAGATTCCTCTCCTCCTACCTGTAGGCACAGAAAGACCTTTGACGCCGCTACGATTTATCCGCAAATTGTCCAATTTTTTAATTTTTTTTTTTGCAATTTTTTCAATTATAAAATTTTTCAAAGGGTGAAGAATTGGGTTTTCCTTCAAAGGGCCCAATAATTTCCGCATTCGTCGGTCCTCGTATTGCGCCGTGCATCTGTCGTACACATCCTGTCGTTTATGTGTGGATACGGTGGACCTACGTATTGGCCTACGTCACTCTGGCTTACCTTCTAGTTGGGTCAAATAAATATACATCTTGCACCTAACCCAATCCAAAACCATATAGTAACCCTAATCTTATCCCCCTCGGCATCCTGTTCTCACTAAAGCAACTTATCATACTAATAACAATATGATAAAACTATTTGTATCATATTTACCGTATTGTAGATTGTATTGTATATATATGAGCTACTTCTGTAAGAATTTAGTATACAATAGTATGATCCATGTAGAATTACTCGATGAACGAAATTTTTTCATCAATCGTGCATTATGAAACTCATTATCTAAATCTCGATCCCATATCATAAATTAGTAGGGGGAGGACCAGGGATGCATATCTAATAACTTTAGCAGCAAAAGAAAAGCGTTTTAGTAAAGAAGGGGCAGAGAGAAAAAGCCTCAAAAACGGTTAGGAAGGTTTGCTTTACTGCTTTTTGCATTAAGGATTTGGGATGAGAGAGAGAGAGAGACAGAGAGACAGAAGAAGAGTTTAATTCGTCCATGAACAAAATCTAAGAGAGATATTCACCACGTCATTGCAAATTATTTAGCTGTTGAACAACATACCACCAAACCCCTCGCCCAGTCACCCAGTTTTGGATTGTGTCCCATGAAGCTTGATCTCAATGCATGTGAAATGCTGTACCAAAACTGTTTTTCTACCTCTTTCCTTTGTGTTTTGTGTATGTGGATTTGTATGACTCAGCTAGAGAGAAGGAGAGAAAGTCAAGTCAGCAAAGACACATGGCCTGGCTAGGTAGCTATAGCATATGACATTATTGGTCTCCCTTTGAAGCTGGGATGGATGTTGATGTTGTTTATTTTGCCTGTGATTGCGTTAAGTTTGAAACTTCTTTAATTCCATCACCCAAGTAGCTACTAGCTAGTAGAAATTAATGATTAAAATTGTTGGAGAGAGAGAGAGAGAGAGAGAGAGAGAGAGAGAGAGAGAGAGGCTGAAAATTTGGTTTTCTGGAAAAACAGGGTATGTTACTCATTTGATCAGAATTTTACTTCAATTAAAAGCCTAATTAGTTCAAATGATTATGAGATATGCTAATGAAGGAAATGGGATTGTAAATGGTTGTGCATGTCATGCTTGTAATTGGGTTAGAGATATATAAATACTGTATGAACAATTATCAACTGTTGATGCATGTGAATTTCACTGTCGCTTACAATACGTAATATATTGTTTCTCTATTAACAAGCAATTCCTATATAATTCATTGTTGAGTGTATAATAACCCAATCCCAAAAAGTTGAATACGTTTCTTGAAAGTTTGGTACATTCCATTATACACTAAAGAATAATAATCATGATGAATTAGAGCATAATGTCTTTGGTCTTGCATGCATGAAACCAAGTCATTAAATATTCAAATTTGTTTGTGGGATTCGTAGCAAACAAAACAATTTCATCACTCAGTGTGCGAAAAATGGCACCCAAAAGCCATGTGTGGTTGTTGCAAAAATTACAGTGCTTGTTTATAGAGGAACAAATTGGCCTAATCGAAATTTCTTACAATTTTAAAGTTCATCATGATGCTTTGGTTGAAATCTTGCCTCATCTTTCGTAGACCTACTATTTTCATGTCCCCTCTTTACATGAAAAAAAAAAACATGTAACCATATCTAGGTTCCATTTAGTTTTACGCAAAGCCCCTACCATCAAAAAAATTCCAAGTTTCTCAAGCAAGCAAATTTAGAATCATATCTCCAACGTTCTTCTTTTTTCGTAGTCGAAACTTTATTCTCTCTCTCTCTCTCTCTCTCTCTCTCTCTCTCTCTCTCTCTCTCTCTCTCTCTCTCTCTCTCTCTCTCTCAAGGAGGGTCCCAAGTGCCTTCAACCAACATTGTTGACCCCCCAAGAGCTTATGACAACTTTAAGCTCCATGAAGACTAACTACTACGTCAACTAATCTTAACTACCACCCTCATTTGTAGGGCAAAAGGCCCAAATTACAAATCATTTTCACAATCTTTTTTTTTTTAAATGAATAAAAATTTAGGGAGAAATTGACTACTCTCACCACGCATACCCCCAATCAACATTATATTAATGTAAGAGTTTTTATATTTTTAACGTCAGGACATACCTCCAATCAATATCATATTAATGTAAAAGTTTTCATATTTTTAACGTCAGGACATACCTCCAATCAATATTATATTAATGTAAAAGTTTTCATATTTTTTCGTTTTTTTGGCCGACGGGGTCAATTTAGTTATACTCTTATTAAATATCAATTGGGCACGTTGAGAAGGAAATGAAACATTTTTGTGTATTTTTATATTACCTATTGCAAATTATACATATATGTCAACATTCATTGATGAGCATGCACGAGAGAGCTATAGCCTCTGCTCTACGCAATGCAAGCACATGGTCCACATGGCTTTGCTGCCAAGAGTATATATGTATTAATCAATATTATATAATCAAGTCGCTAATACGTGTTTTAGGTTAACAATAATTTGATTTTACATAGAGGTCAGTCAACCTTGGTTTGACATTTACTTCTGTGGCACATGCATATATGCTGATAGCTATGGCTATAACAGAGAGTTGGAGATGACCAGAATGAAGGAATTCCCCTTCTATACGAAGCGTTGAAGCTTTGAGAAATTGAGATTTACTTACAAATATAAAATCTTGATGATCATGAAATGAAAATGAGTAAAACCATTGAATTTCCTTCAAAAATAATGCTGTTGAGTAATTATCGTTTACGGGAAGAATCATTCAACGAACGACGTCGTCACGGTAGTTCTTGCTTTTGGCTTAAGATTAAGTGATTAATGTACCGTAATTAGTGTACATAGTGAGTGAGTGTCTAGCTTAATTAGGAGAAAGAAATTATAGAGCCATTGCAAAACTTATCCATGAGTTTCCCTTGCATCTTGCAATGCTATATTTAAATTGACAGATGAAGGAATTTGTGGAGCCCAATAGCCCACCTCACCCAATTTGAGCCCAACGATGTTTTTGGGTAGCTTCAAGAACATAACAACACCCCTCGACTATGACCAGACAAAGGCAGACACATGCATTAGAGTGGGATCATTGTGGGCTCGTGCATGACCAGAGAGGTCCTTTTTATTTGTGTGTGTGGCTCGACAAATAACACGATTCATTTGTTACACTTACGATTTTCTTTTAATTATTCTTAAAACAATAACGAACTTTTAGAGTAAGTTGTACTAAACACAATCCTTTTTTTTATGTGACAACTAACATTAGCCTTCTCTTTGATATTTTCTTATGCTTCACGTGTCATTTTCTAAAAGTGAAGAGCCCACGAATTAATGAGAGAGCATTCATTGGATTAGTGGGAGACTAATAACAAGTTAGGTAACATAATATGTGCAATGAATTCCTAATGATTTTTATGCGCACATGATTCAAGATTTCAAGAAACCACACATGATCCTTGTCGGAGAAGCATAGCAGTAACTATAATGTTTTCTTCTTCTTCTTTGCCTTACAAATGCCGGAGTGATATGGAAAATTAAAAAAGAGCAATGGAATTGAAGGAATGGGCAATAACACTTGCCATACTTTTGCTCTCATGGAAATTTTATCTGTATTAGTTTATCTCCATATGCTGGCAGCCGCCCACCCGCCACCCTTTGTTTTAATATTAGCTCTCTCTCTCTCTCTCTCACATAGGATGTGGGAGGACAGCTAGCTTTAAGCATTGGCGGAGATAACATAGGCATATGTTCTTGCCCTGCGCATTATACATTTTTATTTATTCTCTAATCTGCATCAATTCCTTTTAATGATTTTGGTTTGCAATATTCCTTCCTTCATTCTAAATACACATTTGCCCTTAACCTTTGGTAAATGCATGTTTGCATTCACCCTTTTTATTTTTATTTTTCTGAGTTTATTTTTTAAACAAATACAACACAACTCGACTTTTGTTCCAAATCAACCATTTATCTTTTAATTAACCCCTTAATTAAAATTTTGTTTGTGGGTAGTCTGCATACTTAATTAATTTACTTGTCTTTATGTGAATTGACAATTATCCCCATTCATAACAGATGATTGACTTTATCGCTAAATTATAATTATCAAAGACAAAGTTTTCCATCCTAAAAATAAGAAAAATTAGCAATTTAATAGTACGGGTTTTACCATTAATATAGTTTAATAAGAATTACTGTGTTCTGATTATATGTTATAAAACCATAAAAGTGGCTACGTGTCGGTTCGTTATTGGTTTGTTAATGTAATTAAGACATTGTTACAGTCACAAAGATGGGACTTGCTTACATTACACGTAACATTGAATAAAGTACATATGAAAGCCCATCATTTATTTTTATTTTTTAAAAAAGGCAAAAAAGAAGAAGAAAAAGGTAGGTGAAGCCCAAACTCTAGGACACCATACCCAATCCACTATTTGCCACCAACCTGTCAAACCCAAAAAGTTTTTAACCTCATTTAATAAATAAATAAAACATTTTTTTCAAAGAAGAAATGCGACTGACACGTGTAGGAAAAGGAGAGGTGACCGGTTACCTGACACTTGGCGTGATTGGACAGTTACTGCATTTCTTGAACCAAGCGAACCAAGCGTGTCAGAAAACTGATAATGCAGACAGTTTTGACGGGATAACCGCGAACCACATTTGGCCACTCATTTCGGTATCTTCTATGCCTTTCTAAGCACACCACACACACATAAATCTCTTCTTTTTTTTTGGTAAAAAAGGCTGCGAAACCACCAATCAATCCTCTTTGTAACTCACGCCGTCAAATATTCTTTGCCTCATCCATTTCCATTACTACAACTACAACATCATCCATGCTTATGACATACCCGACTGCGACTCGGGACAAGTCGTGTAAAAAGTGCACACAAATTCCACTTGTCAACTCCTCCTAATCTTAATTAGTCGTGTGGTCTTTCATTTTTGTTCTCGTTTAACTAATTTTAGACTTCTGATTTGTGAGCAACTGACTTTAACACAAATTAAGTTGTTCTTAATCATTTTTTGTGTGTAACACGTTAAAAGTGGGACTATTATTAAAATTCGATTTTAAATTAATATTGTCTCTAATTTAACTACTCTGATATAAATCTAGAATAGTAAACCTCACTTTAATTTAACATCTGCTAAGAGTGAATCATGCATGCCCAATAAACTCATTCAGAAAGGTTTTTATCTAGCATGACGTCCACAACTATTTATTGTAGATCTTCCACTTTTAGTTGTTTGTAGTACAATATTAAGTTATTCATACTTATAACCTGTATTGAGCGACACAACTAAAACATTTATTAGATTCATTTTATTTACTCACTTCCCCATATTAAATATATTCTCAAAACAATGTTAGTGCCTCACTAACGAAATTTTCAATCAACGTTCAAACTTGGTGCCTATTTAATATTGAAAAATACATAAATATCATTAGAACAATAGCTAGTAACTAGTAAATATTGATACATGAACAATTAAATACTATATCTTTGAAGGGTATACTAACTTGTTTTATTTTATTTTATAGAAACAGAGGAAAGCTAAATAATAATATTGACCGGATTTTGGAGCTAGATCCTTGGATCAATAGTGGATAAACCATCAAAGCTGTTGCTTAGGAAAACACTAACTGACTGTTATTATATAAGCAAGTGGGTAACCCATGTAGTAGGATAGGTTACTAAAAAATAATTATGGATTAAGGGATCTTGGCTGATGCTAACACTGGTTTAATGTGTATTTTCGTAATTTGATTAGACATTTAATTACTTTGGAATATTAAAATCATGCATTATTGGGGTGATTCCAATTGCCATATGATATTTTAAGTTCCAAGTTTATGAATCTATTGATCACATGATTACAGAGAGAGAGAGATGTGGGGCATGGTCCAAGGTGATCAACTCTTTCATTATATTAATTTTAATATTCTAATATTTTCAGATCCATGGATCTCGAGTGATAAATAAAATAATTTCGTTACCATTATTGAGTTTAATTTTTTAAATACTGTTTGTTTTGTTGTTAATATTTTAATTGTGCCACTTATTCTAGCTGGTAAAAAGCAAAGGGGTTGCTTTAAGAAGCTGAAGAACATGTTAGCTCTCTTTTTCACTCGGTTAGATCCCGTTGGTTAAACTTCACTTGATTTTAGAACATGTTAACTTGCTATTCATTTTGTGAACTTAAAAATATATATATTTTTAATTATAATTTATTTATATTTATAACTTTAGTGATAGAACACTTATACGATATCACATAAAACGTTTTGTCATCTTTCTCTTCTCTCTCATACCTCACTGGAAAATAAAAGCATGTTGGTAGGTTAACCAAATTTGTGAAGTTATTTACTAACCAATTAGTGTACCAATACAATGTTAGCATCTTATTTATTAGAAACACATGAAGTTCATATTGAGCTAAAAAATGAATACTACCTATCGTATTATTTGATAAATAAAATTTAGTAAAATACGATAAATGTAGTATACCAAAAAATATATACTTTCATTTGGAAAAAATTATCACGCATGACAATAACATTACGTTGCATGCCGATATAGTATTACGATTCCATATATTCCATCCAAATTATAAAGGTAAAATTTACCTTTCAACATTAATAATGCTATGTTCATCACAAGTGTTTGTTCATGCAAATTCTGTATCTCCTCCTAAATATTAATTTGTGCAATTTTTTTCCTTATCCTAGAAAGAAAAAAAGAAAAAAGAAAATCTGACGTGGGGTTCGTAAGAGAGAGAGAGAGAGGGAGGTCCACGTGGCAAGACAGCTCCATCACCTCGTGGATACAGAAAGAAGACGAAGAAGGAGAAGAACTGGTCCAACACAAAGGAGAGAAAACAAGGAAAGGAAGAGGTTTAAGGCAACCTGCAATTACCCGGACATTAATGCCCTTTTACTGGCTGGCCCGGTTTTGTGGTCAGAAAACCATAGACTTATAAGAAGGGGTTTAAGCCACTGTTTTGCATGGTTTTTGTATATACAATCAATCAACCTCTGGGGACTTGGGTTTTTCAGAGAGAGAGAGAGACATATATATACATTTATATGTATATTATATATTAAATAATACAGAGTTATTTTGCTCAATTCTCAATTCTAATTCTCCCAGATCTCTTACACATTTCCCATAAATTCTGTTTTTTCCCTGAAAAATTGTAAATATGCTGTTTTCAGTTTTACCCAGAAGATCTTTGTCCAAGGGGTGAGTAAATCAAGTATCTCTGTTGGATTATGGTTTTCTTTCTTTGATTTCTGCTGGGATTTTCTGTGATGCAATTTGGGTTCAGTTGTTGAGAATTCTGCCTCGTTTGTGGTTAATTACTGATGGGTTTTGCTTCGGCTTTATCATGTATATTCGAATTTTGAGCAATTGGGTGTTCGATACATGCATGCAATTTGAAATTCTGATTGAGATCGGGATCTGATATTGGAATATAGGCCGTGTTTGGTTGTGCTGAATTGGGTTTGATTGAGAATTGGTGATCATGATCAGAATCATCGGTTTCATTTTGCATGGAGTTCATTTTTGTTGATCTGAGGTTTATGGGATTTTAGTTTTAGTTTTGAATTCATCTCTGCGTGAAGAATATTATAGATGGAAGATCCTAATTGGCGTTGAATTGTAATTGCTTTTGCTGAATTGGATTTCATTTGGAATTCTTCAAATTATGTATTCATTTTGTTCAACATGGATTTCGTTTACTGGGTTTTGGGTTTATGAATTTGAATGCAATTTACCTTTCTAAGTTCCTCGCTGTTTTAGTTTCTGGCTCGGGAACATGATCTTCATGCTATACTGTACTGGTTTAGCTAGATCTGTTCCTGTTTGTTTTCTGTTAGTTTTCTAGCCGGTGCTTTTGCTCGGCTTTGTTTGTACTGTTCTCTACCCCTGTGGGGTTTTGCAATGAATTGCAACTTCGACCAAAAAAAAAGAAAAGTTCCTCGCTGTCTTAAGCAACTAGTTTCAGACGTGACTGGGGTCATGACTTCCCAATTTGGGTCCAATTTATGGCTGATATAGTCTGTCTAATTACCTGGAATTTTCTTTTCAAAAGATCTGTTTAGGGTTTTAAGATCTGGTATTTGATTCACTGGGAAACAGATTCGTTTTCTTTTTATTACGTTTTCATTTCTCAAGTCTCTCAAGTAATTTTCCAAATTGGATTTTGGTAAACAATCAATCTCAGTGATCTGTTTGATTTCTGATAAATTGTGGAAAGGAGTAGGCTTACACCCAGAGGCTGGTTGGGTGCTTGGAGACCTTGATGGCCAATCATGAGTTTTACATTACTGATCATGGAGGCAGCCTAGAATTTCTTGCTATATTTATTTATTTTAGTTAATATGTGTAGCTAAGTAAAAAAAACACTACTTTGATATCGTTGCTGGATTTTATTGTAGTAGTTGCGATATAGTAGTCTGATCTAGTATTCTGAATTGATGATTGTCTTCCTTTTGGGACAGATAAGATTGTGTTTCAATTATGTAACCACAATTTTCCGTCAAGCTTAGTCTGACACGTATTCTTTTTCTATAAAATGAAAATCTGTTGACAGTGAAGAGGATGCCAGGGTGATGCTTCTTTGTGTTTGATGAGTTCAAATTGCCATGTATGCTTGAGATATGGTGTTGAAGAAGAGGCTAGATTTTGGATTTGATGGCTTCGAGGTGCCTTCTATACCTAGAGCTCCCAGATCAGCTAGAGTAAGTGTTCTCCAAAATTCTAGGATTGTCTTTTTTTGACCTTTTTCTTTCCTCTTTTTTTTTGGATGATTAACCCCGTATTAAATTCACGAATCTTGGTTTCTTGTTCCAGAGGAGGGGCCCACATAAGAAGTCGGTTGACAATGGGCAGATCTGTGCATTTGAATTACTGGCTTCATTAGCTGGCAAGTTATTGCAGGAGAGTGCAAGTTCTTCTGCCTCTAGTAATGCTTCTGAAGGAAATTCGAAGCCTGCCTTTGGCAAAGATGTTAAGCAGGAAAGACAAGATGGGCATAAACCTCTAAAAGAAGAGTGCCTTGATCAGGGAAGCTCTGAAGAAAGTGTTTCTCTAGAGCTGACCTCCCAAAACATCAACCGGAAGTTTATTCTCAAAGAATTTCCGCATGCCGAGAGTGATACTGTTTTGGAACACACTTCAGTTATTACAAATTCTGACAGCTCAGCGAAAGCTGGAGGTCATATGAAGTCTGTAATTTGCAGTAGCAGGCCCATATTTCAAAGTTATTCCAGTAAAGTAGAGGGAGGCTTCCAGGGTATTGGGGAGTCCTGTTATGGTAATGTAGCAAATGGAGCTGAAGTACAGAAAGATAGTGAGCGATTAGAAACTGGAGCTTTGACTAGGGCTAACCCATGCAGTTCCAAGAATCCAATTGAATTGCGTGCAAAATATCCTGCAATGCTCAATGGAGACAATAATGTCAAATTGTCATTGTTCAGGGATCCTATTCCTAATGCTTCTTTTTCCAGGCATAGGAATGATATTGAATTAGGTAGTAGAGATGATGACGAAAACATTTCTAGGTGCAATAAACCTAGCAACAAGGTGAAGGTCTTTAGGCCTTCACCCTGTATTGGAGACCGAAGAATAAGGAAATTACTGACATCCAAGTACTGGAAAGTGGCTCCAAAATTAAGGGATTGTGAACACTACAGATTTGGTAAGTGGCTGATTAGTGCTTTGACTAGGTTAGCCTCATATTTCTCCAAACTTGTGTGTGCGTATGAGTCATAAATTCACGCTAATTATTTTTTAATGTTTATGTTCTTGGTTTTCCTAGATGGGGGAATAAAACCTATTTATCACAAAAGGAAAACCTTATACAGCCGGGAAAGATCTCAACGCGACACTCTTTATAAGAGGAGGAAATTGGTTGACCGGAGCTCAGTAGTGACTTCTGATGGAGGGTTCAGTGGTGAAAGTGTTTCTAATTCACCAGATAACGGAAACAAAAGTGGTCCTGCTGGTATGTAACATTGGCATACTTTCCTACTTCTTTACTTTGCTACTGTTCCTATATGTACCATTGGGATTTAAGGGTTTGTGGCATTCATTTTGTTTAATGGTTGTTCTGTGCAGAAAACGGGGTATCAGCTTCAGTTATAGGTCATCAAGCATCTTCCCATTCCAAAGAATCTCATGGTAGTTAAAGCTTTTGGTGGTTTGGTGCACAGGCACATTTTATTTGATTGTGTTTAACCAGTATCATGGTGCATTATGTTTTCTTGGACAGTGAAATTCAGAATCAAATCCTTTAGGGTACCAGAGCTTTTCATTGAGGTCCCAGAAACTGAAACTGTCGGTTCTTTGAAGGTATTAACTCAGCCCAATTTTCTTTCATACTTGCACTGGCCACAAAACTCATTTTCTTAGTGTACAATTTGTAGGTTTTTCTTCTTCCCGTTAACAATGGCATGGAATATGCTTGTTTGGGTTTTATTTTAGCAAGTAGTTGCTGACTATTCGTCACTTCTGGGCCTAAATATTATACATTTGTTTTACAACATTTTACAGAGGACGGTCATGGAGGCAGTGAATTCCATACTTAGAGGTGGATTAAGTGTTGGAGTACTTGTTCATGGGAAAAAGGTTAGAGATGACAACAGAACTCTACTGCAGACCGGAATTTCTTGCAAAGACAATTTGGATTCTCTGGGTTTTACTTTGGAGCCTAGTCTTGTGCAAGCTCCTCCATCTTTGTGTTCTGGCGATCCTCCTCCTTCATTATCATGTGAGACTTCGGTGCTGTTGACCAGGTAATTCTGATGTTCTGTGAGAAGACCTAAAGTTGGAATTGATTTGATTGGCCATTTAAGCACTTTTCTATTTTGCAGCCCAAAGGGGTCAAGTTTTTTTTTTTTCACCATTGTTGATATGTTAAATGGATGCTGAAATGGTATTTTCATTTACTGAATTTTTTGAATTTTCCTTTTATGTATTTATTTAAGTCTATTGTCACTTATACCAATGTTTTTAAGGCTGGTTATGCCTCATTTAATTTGTTTTAATATTAGAACAATTAATGGTGGATGGCTTTTCTCAGGAATTAGAACTGTTATGCCTTATTTAATTTGTTTTAATATTAAAGGTCAGGAAGGCAATTTTTCTCTGTTCCCATGAATTTCTAATTAATGCAATTTTGTATAATGATTCTTTTATGATTAATATGTGGAAAAATATGTTAACCTTTAATTACAATTGATAGGACAATATTTTGGATTATGGTTTTGCTCTATTTGACTTGAGTGATAGCTTTTCGCATATGCACTCTGTCAGTTCTCATTATAGCTAATATTGCATTATTGTTTCAGGTCCCCAGGCACACCTGTCTTAGACTCTGTGATGTCTGATCCGTTATCTGAACCCCCACCTCTAACCCATTCAGGCAGTCTTCCTGAAAGTAATCATGAATTGGTTTCCTCTCATATTGACATATTGACCAACAAAACAATGCTGGAATCCCAGGCACTAGTTGCTATTCCAGAAATGAGCATGGAGCCACTAGCTGTAGTTCCTGTGAACCAAAAAACTAAGCGATCTGAGCTTGTACAGCGTCGAACCAGGAGACCATTCTCTGTGTCAGAAGTTGAAGCGTTGGTGCAGGCAGTTGAGGAACTTGGAACTGGAAGGTGTGATGTTCTTTACCACTTAAACAGGATCAGTACGGAGATGTATGCTTCCTTTTGAAGGATGCATAGTGCTTTAACAATATTCTGAATCTGCAGGTGGCGTGATGTTAAATTGCGTGCATTTGAGAATGCAGATCATCGAACATATGTGGACTTGAAGGTAAATTTTGTTTAATTATTATCGTAGTAAAAGGATACCAGAAACTTTGAAAATACACAGTAGAAATATTTATGGTATTCAATTTTTATTCCCAAACCCTTACAATTTGTTGGGTCCATATGAAAGATTGGTTATTTTGTAGGTGAATTTTCTTAGTATATTTTTCATGAAAGATGTACAATCATACCCTTTAAATTTTTTCATGAATAGCTTCAGATGTGACTTCTTGTTGCGGACCAATCTCGTCCTACATTGCTCAATCATTTTTACTTATTTTATTTATGAATTAGTAGATTGACTACAGAGTTTTGCGTTCACTTCTCTGGAAAAGCACAAGTTACATGATTTATGTTGGACTTAATGTGCTTTGTGGTTGTATGCAGGATAAATGGAAAACCTTAGTTCACACTGCAAAAATCTCTCCTCAGCAAAGAAGGGGAGAGCCTGTTCCTCAGGAGCTTTTGGACAGAGTATTGGCTGCCCATTCTTACTGGTGCCAACACCAAGCTAAGCAACATGGCAAGCATCAGGGCGGTATTATGAAGATTACAGAGGCCCCGACTGATAAGACATGGAGCTGAAAGGTATCCGATTGTATGATGTAGAAAACAGGAAAAGTTGACAAACAGGGAAAGAAGACAAATGTACAAATGACCTAAATTTGTGTAAAAATCCTCACACCCACAGTATGATTCATTGCCGGCGTCTGTGTCTGAGGAGGTCGGCAAATGTAAATGGTTCGTCGGAATAAAGATCAGTCTAACAGAACTCACAGTTGTTTTAATTCAATTGATTTTATTTCATGATGATATGAAATGTAGAAATGTGAATGAACATCAACATGAATAAAGTTCTTTTATTGTCCTCTTCTGCGGCTCAATTTTTTCTTGCTGCTTCTGTCAATGTTCTTTGAGTTTCAGTGCCATAACCATGATCTAGATATGATGCTTGGCACATGAATTTTTCTCAATATATCCATATTTATTCATGATTGTTCACTTGTTTCCCAATTGCCATACTGTCAAGTTCTCAGTCAGCTCCAATTTCGAGACGGTCATGTGATGCTGGTAACTTTCACTGGAAGTCCATCAAAGGTCTTTGTTTCAAAGATGGCTGCATGATTGGGGTTGCGTATAATTAACACCATTCTGTTGGACTGAGTATTAAAGTATAGTTATATGATATTTTTGTACAAATTGCCAACTAAATTGGTGGCTCTATTAGTTTTTTTTTATTTTTAAATTTTATGCGGGTGGCTCTATTAGTTATTATCTGACATACTAGCACATTTGGCACGTGCCCAAGCACATGCTTAAATGAACAAAGAATTCTATCTATCCAGTTGGGTTACCTGTCAAGTTTGTAGTCTACTAGTCAACCTTTATTTTTTATTTTTTTTAAGAAGAGCGATAACATACTAAATTCACACATATTACACGAATACTAGAATTTGAACTCAAGGCATTTCATGAGGGAGCATTTACTCCAAATCTCAACATTTGTGAGTTCTTTACTTCTCAACCTCTTTTCGCCCCCTTACCTACGTATGCTGTATTGGTCAGCAATTATCACAAGAAAGCAAATGTCTAAAATTGACCAAAAAAAAAGTTGACCTAAAACCTCAAATGTAGAACAAGAAGGCCCAAATCAAAAGTTGAACCCTAACCATTCTTGAAACAACTTTCCTTAATGGGCACTATAAGGGGGCTTCTAAGAATTTGATGTCCTCATTGTAATCACAAAAGCCAAGAGTTTAGGAAGTATTAGATAAGCCTAACTATAAAAACCGACTGAAAATGATTGAAGATATAAATTGGTCCACATGCTACATTCTGTTTTTGGCCTATGCTTTTGTCCTTTTGTAAGTGTTGCTAAAATTCCAAGAACGATATAAACATTTTACCCACGAAGAATATACTATTGTGATCTATTCACATTTGCGAGATAACTATTTTAGATTAAGATTGAAAACTACAAAATTGAAAGTCGACCAATAATCGAACTGTCAACTTTCACTCTTTTCCTGTTTTGAATGATTCATATTGTCATTGTACTTGGATTTTTTTTGATAAAAAGTGTCCTAAATTGATAGATAAATAATCACATTTGACGGCAGAGATTGTCCTTCCCCACTATAAACTTAAAAATAAAAGGCACAAACTCGAATCTTCATCAGCTTCAATGGCATTGGCAACAGTCTCTTTCACGAGCCACAGTGAAGCTGGGTTGCTCTCCCTCTCTCTAGTTTTCTAGTTCTCTCACAGGGGCCTAAGTTCAGGTACTTATTCTTTATCTATCAGCTTCTTTGAATTCTTAAATCATTGTGCTACAACAAATGAATGAACTATGGCGATTTCTCTTCCTTTTTATTTGTATTTTGTTTTCGTTCAACCATTTCTCAATAGAAACTGTGACTCAAACTGTAACAATTGTGGGTTTATGTATTTATACATGTCCTGTAGGTTTAATTTTTCTGGGTCTTGATGCATGCAGAAATCTGATACTCTAAATGTGTTAGTCTGGAAAAAGCTGAGATATAGACAAAATTGAAGCATATTGGAGCTTTTGGGTCGTTAGTGTTGTGAATTGTACTTGCAATCTCAATGATCATGGACCAATCTTGGAGTGGATTTTATGATTCTAGTAATGAGTTGTTGGAATTGAGGAATGAAACTCTCTCAGCCTTATCAATCAGAATCTAGTTACTGGAATCTGGAACAGTAGTTAATTTCTTGATCAAAACTGTGCAAGTACCCTCCTTGTGCCTCCCCGTCCAATTTCTAGTAATTTGGCCCCAGCCTTGAGCATGTACCCGGATGAAGATTCACCCGAGGAATCTGATTTTAGTGACGTAGTTCTCGAGTACATTAGCCAAATGCTTATGGAAGAAGATATGGAAGAAAAAATTGAAATGTATCAGGAGTCTGCAGCACTTCACGCTGCAGAGCAATCATATTATGAGCTTCTTCAAGAGAATTCTTCTTCTCCTCCTTGCGACCTGATTCATTATGCTGATCACAACCATGAAAGTCATCCGTTGCATTGCAGTTATAACAGTACTACCTCTGGCAGTGCCAGAAGCATTAGGGATTGTGATTTGCTCGAATATAAGTCCCTGCATGTTGCCTCTCAGTCCACTTCTCTACCATTCCATGCACCATCAAATGAAACTGGTAATGTTGTAGATGGGTTTGCGGATTCCCCGTTGAGCATTCTTAGAGATCCTGAATTTTCTAATGAGACTCAGTTGGTTATGCAATTTAAAAGAGGCTTTGAAGAAGCGAGTAGGTTTCTTCCAAATGCTAATAGTCTGAATGTTGATTTTGAAAGTAACACGTTGTCACGTAAAGAGGGCAAGGCAGAGGCTATAGGTATGGTAGTTAAGGTAGATAAGAAGAATGAGTACTCTTCTGATGGGTCAAGGGGAAAGAAGAATCCTTATCATGAGGATGTGAGTTTAGAAGGGGGGGAGAGTAACAAGCAATCAGCAGTTTACACTGAATCAACAGTGAGTTCGGAAATGTTTGACAGGCATTTGCTAAACTGTGGACAAGGAGAATCTGCTCTCCGTGAAACTTTGCAGAATCGGACAATCAAGATTGTACAACAGAATGGTCAATCAAAGGGGTCAAGTGGTGGAAAAGCCCGCGGAAAGAGGCAGGGAAGTAAAAAGGATGTGGTGGATTTGAGAACTCTTCTAACGCTTTGTGCACAAGCTGTTGCAGCTAATGATGAGAGGACTGGCAATGAGTTACTTAAGCAGATCAGACAGCATTCTTCTCCTATGGGAGATGCGATGCAGAGACTAGCTCACTATTTTGCTGATGGTCTTGAGGCACGAATGGCTGGATATGGTACTCCGATTTGCAGAGACCTTATAACCAAGCCAGCATTAGCTGCAGATGTCTTGAAGGCTTACCATCTTTATCTTGACGCATGTCCATTTAAGAAGCTATCAAATTTCTTCTCAAATAAGACAATAATGAATGTAGCTGAGAAAGCAACAAGGCTCCACATAATTGATTTTGGTATCCATTATGGTTTTCAATGGCCTAGCCTCATACAAAATCTCTCTTCTAGGCCCGGTGGACCTCCAAAGCTTCGGATTACTGGGATTGATCTTCCACAGCCAGGTTTCCGACCTGCAGAAATGGTTGAGGAGACTGGACAGCGCTTAGCAAACTATGCAGAAACTTATAAAGTTCCATTTGAATTCAATGCAATAGCACAAACGTGGGACACCATTCAAATTGAGGATCTCAAAATTGATCGTGATGAGGTGCTTGTTGTAAATTCTGTGCACAGATTAAGAAGACTACTTGATGAGACTGTGATGGTAGAAAGTCCGAAAGATATGGTTTTAAAACTGATCAGGAAGATCAATCCAGATGTCTTCACGCTGGCGATTGTTAACGGATCCTACAGTGCACCGTTCTTTCTCACAAGATTCCGGGAGGCTCTCTTCCACTTTTCTACAATGTTCGATATGCTTGAGACAAATGTCCCCCATGATGCTCCAGAGAGGATGCTTATTGAGAGGGAGATATTTGGTCGGCAGGCAATGAATGTCATTGCGTGCGAGGGTTCAGAAAGGATCGAGAGACCAGAGACATACAAGCAGTGGCAGGTGAGGAATCTGAGGGCTGGGTTTACACAACTTCCTTTGAATCAGGAGATTGTGAAGATAGCAAAGGACAAGCTGCATTCATGCTACCATAAAGATTTTGTAATGGATGAAGACAGCCAGTGGCTGCTGCTTGGATGGAAAGGTCGCATTGGCTATGCTCTTTCTTCTTGGAGGGCTGCTTGTTAGAGTTGTTATTAGATTGTCTCTGATGTGCATAATTTGTTGTTGTTAATTAAGGTAATGGATTAATTAAATACCTCTTATGTAAAATTAATTAAATATATTGCCAAATTCCAAAATGTTGAATAAAATTTTTAAACTCAGAATTGTAGGGCTTTACCCCGAAGGGAGCCCTTCCAGAAATTCTCGAAGGCACAGGGCTGAACCCAGGCCTAAGAGGGGGTTTGGAAATAGTTTTCAACCAGCAATAGACGCGCCTCGGTTAGAACCTCATAAGCTGCGTCATTGCCCCAAGCGCAAAGATGCTTTGTAAAGCGGGTCTCGTTCCTCTTTTATACATCCCCAGGCAACTCACCCTTTCTCATTCGGTCGATGTGGGACAAAAACGAACACCTTAATATTATTTCACAATTCTAATATCAAACAAAAAGCTACCGAGATTTACCACCAAAACTAGGTTACAAAAGAAAAATAATAATTTTTTTTAAAATCTCTGATGGGGTTGGGGTTTAGGGTTTTATAACGTTTTTGGAGAAGAAGAAAGCAGAAGAGAGAGGAGGGGAGAGATGAGTGGGGCAGGAAAACCAGATTTCTTCTACAGAGAGGCTCAACGCCTGGGTTATGTGGCTCGCTCCGCCTTCAAGGTATTGATTGAGTTACGTATTTACCCAAAAATTGCTGGCTTCAATTGCTACTGATCCACCCATTTTTTGAGCAGCTACTTCAGATACAGAAGCAGTACAAGCTCATAACACCTGGCTCCTCTGTTCTGGACCTTGGTTGTGCTCCTGGTGCTTGGCTTCAGGTCCCTTTTTCATTTCAAAATCCAAACTTTAATTCCACATACATATTTGCAGGCATAGTCTCATGGAATTTCTGGGTTCTGTAATTTTGGCAGGTGGCTTGCCAGAGCTTGGGTCCTGTAAAAAGTGGTGGTCTTGTTGTTGGGATTGATCTCAAGGTCTCATTTTTTGTTCACTTTTTAGTTAAATTTCCGTGCTTGATTTGTTTGTTCAATACTTTAGATAAAATAACCAGGTTGTGAAATGTGGAATGTGCAGAACAGAAGGTGAAGGTTCCAGCTGCTCACTGTGATTCGAGGGTTCAAACTGTTTGTGCTGACGTGATGAAACTCCCCAAAGCCCAAGTCAGGGAACTCTCTCCACAGGTACTGCAGTATAGGCTTCTTAAAGCTTATGTTAACAGTTATGTTTCAAGGGATCAAAATGCTTGTGCTAATTCATGTCTTTCGCTTGTGGGTACAATTCAAATATTCACAAAAACTCGTCTTGCTGTCTTTTAATTTAAGATTTTGTTCTCCTCTAACCCCGTTTCAGGATGTTTGAATGTGTGAAACAAATCATTTCTTGGTTCCTTGCAAAATTTTAAGATTGAAAAATCTTTCCATGAATTTCCTACTTATAAAAAACCAACCTTAGTTTTTGTCTAGGCAAGCATGATGTAGGAGCAAAAAGATTTATGGTTTTGCCATTGTCTTTGTGCAGCAGAAAGGGTTTTCTGTGATACTCTCAGATATGTGTCCCCTCGTTTCTGGGATCACAAGTAAAGATGCAGCTTTATCGCTCGAGTTAGGCAGGCAAGCACTGGATTTGGCTGTTGGTGGAGCTGCCTTAGCTCATCCCAAAAATGAAATTCAAATGGAGGCAAGTAATGATGGGGCAATTACAAGTTCAGATGTTAATGGTGTATTGCGAAGAGGAGGCCATCTTGTGATAAAGCTTTTAGAGAGCGAGGATGTTCAAGGTTCTTTTTCTAAATCCTTTCTTTTTCCCCCTTTTTGGGTAACATAAGTGGTACTTGCTTCATAAAATTGTGTTGGGATATTTTTTTTTTTACTGTCTTCTGGCTGTTTGTCTTGTAGAATTCAGCCGGATTTGCAAACCACTGTTTAGAAAGGCATCATTGTTGAGGCCTAAAGCTACAAGACCATCATCAAGAGAGATTTATGTGATATGTCAAGGTCTGCAGTCACAGGCAAAGATATAAATCAAGAATGTATCCCGAATTTAGAAGTGGCAACAGTGAGTATTGAAGCCAAATTAATGTAACTGGTTAGCTTTAGATTTCCTTGTAAAGGTTCTGCTAAAAAGAATTTACCCTTTGACTATGAAGGTTTTATGTTCATCTTCTGTATAATTTTGCAAAGACTTCTCTCTCCTGAAACAAACATTTGTGAACATTGTAGGCGAGACTAATAAACTAATCAAATGCAAGAGTGTGTGTTCTGAACTGGACCAACAATTTATCTTACTGAAATGTTTCTTATGAGAGATTGCCATTAAAAGCTACTGAATGTAGGCTTTATATGATTTTCACTTCCATTTTCATGAACCAAGTTGTGATGGCATACACATTTTCCATGTGCTTGGGCTAAAATTGGGATGCGAAAAAGGAAAAGTGGAAAGGAACAACTGATGAAATGTTATATCATTGAATTTCTTAACCTTCAAGTTTTTACATATTAGACCAGAGACAAAATCCAAGACTTTAGTGTCGAGTAAAAAGAATTAAAAAATGAAAGAAATATATCTGCCTCTCACTACTTATAAATCACAGTATCTCCATTTACAAAACAGGATCAGGGAAGTGTCTTCTTATAAATTACAGTATCTCCATTTACAAAATAGGATGAGAGAAGTATCTTCACATGTGTAAGAGTCATCGAATCTGAGTTCTTCCTAGTGACCAAAGGCCTGTATCTTTGACTGGTGTCTGAAATACCAAACAAAAAAAGAAAGGATCAGAGATGTAGTCATTGTAGTTGGAGAGAAGATAATTGATGGATCTTGATATTGATGCTTACATGTGTCTTCACAGACGGGAAGACATTCCAGAATCGTAGAGTCTCATCCCCAGCACCAGTGACTATTGTCTGCAGTAAAGCAATTTCATTTGAGATTGTTAAGAACAGAAATTTCAGCGTAAGCAAACAAGAGTGTATGCAAAGCAAATCTTCAAGCTATAGAAAATGATGCAATACCTGACCATCTGGTGACATTGCAAGGTAAAGAACTCGCATGCTATGGCCAGTTAGAGTGGCAACCTATAAGAGTGCGTTCCAAAAGCAATTAAAATAGAAATCTTATAACTTGACACAATCCTACTTCTTACGGTTCAACTTGAAAGGAGATCTCCTAAAAAGCTAACCTTTCCCATGGATGGATACTTCCACACCATGATTTGGTTCTGGGAATATCCATGAGTGCTGACTATCTCATTCACATTCTTACTCCATGCAAGATTGCAGACCTGGCTTCCGGTGTCTATACTGTTCAATTGGTGGCCATTTGTCGTGTTCCAGAAGCGAATACATCTGTCAGCAGTTCCACCTCCAGATACAAGAAGGCCACTCTGGTGGGGTGACCAAGCAATGGCCTTGACTGCAGCTGTGTGCTCTGTCAGTCTCAAAGCTGGTTGCTGAGAGTGCTGGTTCCAGACCAAGAGCTGGTCACAAACAAGCCACTAAGTTAGCTATTGGCTAACTACCAGTAAAACACAGAAGAGAGCAAGAGAAGATACGAAAAAAGAACGAACAACTTAGTAACATATACCTGGTTATCATTGCCACCAGATGCAAGTTCCCTGTCATCATTGGACCATTTCAGCCCACATACCTGAGGAATTGAAATTTTTAGAAGGGTTAGTATTGCTTGTGTTTGACCAAGAACTGTTTAATTGGTTGTAGGTCATTAAGAAAAAGTCTTTTAAAGTATTCACCTCAGACTTGTGGCCAACAAGCTTGCTGATGCAGTCGTTTGAGACCCGAAGATCGTGTTGAAGTATGTTCCGGTCCCGGCTTCCTGAAGCTAATATGCGTGAGTTCCATGCCAAGACACCAGTCCTTGTTTGATGCCCGCCCATTGTTCGGACCCTCTTGCACTGAGTCCCATCCCAAACCTAGAACAAACGCCACAATTAATGGTCATCTCAGACTCTTTCTTCATGAGAACGAAAATACTATCAAGTCAAACAAATAGCTACCTGAACTCGACCAAGATTTGTGCCAATTGATAAATATGAACCCTCCTTTGTCCATTGGACAGAGCATACCCCGTCATTAGGCCCCAAGTCGCACAGTTTTGTCACCTAAGAAAAACAATGTATGACAAACTTCAATCGCAAATTTCACAAACCTATTTAAATAAAGGACACTTTGATCAAGACAACTTGCTCATTAGATTTTGCAAACATGGAATGGACAAAATTGAAATCTATGCTATTTTACCCAGTAGTATCAAACTCATTACTTACCTTGCTGTTTGATGCACTCCACAGATAAACGCAGGTGCCCAGTCCAACTGCAAGGACATTTTGCGAGGACCAGTCCACAAGGTTCAAGTAAAAGTCATCTTGAAGTGATGGGGCATCCAGAACCTGCAAATCATTTAGAGCATTTCAAAATCAACCATTGCATTTCCCATATAAACTAGTAAAGTAACATAGCCCTCAATACAATTAACTGACAGAAAGGGATTAAGATTATAGCCTCACATTCAGCTAATTCAGCTAGTTTATTGAACAAATAGGGGTTTAGTTACCTTATGGGGTGTCTTGGGGACCTTGCGAGGAGGCTTAGGAGGCGTTAAAGACTCGTTAGAAAACCCACTATCATTTCTCAGAATGGACGGCGAATAAGGCGAGTTGGGTGCCGAGTGATCAGTCTTGAACCGCAACATGTTCTTGCTGGGACTCAGAGGCGACGGCACACCACCACCACCACCTGCAGGAGAAAAAGACCCAAAATCAGACCCGAAAAGCTCAGATTTCAACAACCTGGCATAGGCCTCGTTGCCGCCTTCTTTGACGGGCGAGGCCTTGTCATTGAGCCCAAATGTGTGAAGCCTCGAGGAAGATCTGCAAGGTATGAATCTGTCGCTGCAAGTCGAGGACTTGGAGGGGGAAGACAGGTTCGATATAGCCCGAAAAGAACCCGAAAAGGACTCGAGGCGCAGCGACGTCTCGGACATCCCAGTTGGGAGGTTGAGCCCTGCTTTCCTTGTTTGAGGTGAATCCATTGCTGGGTTTTCTTGGATGATCTGATTCTTGGTTCCTTGGAAGATTTGGGTTGTTGGGTCTGAAGAAGAATATGATGATATCATATAGGAAATGTTAATGTAATGAGGTTTGAATGGAGATAGAGGAGGCCAAGAACCAAAAATGGAAGGAAAGGCCTCTCTCTCTCTCTCTCTCTCTCTCCTTTTCTCTCTGTGTTGTTCAGTGTGGAGGAAGACTTGCAACGGTCGAATATTGGTGGGGTTTATAGGAGCGGTCTTGGTCTTGGGCTTTGTTTTCCTTTTATTTTTTATTTTCAATAAATATTTGTTATTGTAATATTGTACGCTGTCTGTGCAATGTGCATGTACATAAACGTAATGCTCCAACGGTCATTTTCCATTGATCTTTTTTTTGGTCATTTTCCATTGATCGAGCTCATCTAAAGCTGGCAGTCTGGTTTAGGTTACCAAAACCAAGCCCGTTGCTTTGAATTTTATTGATTTTAATATTTGGCCTCGGGTGCTGCTGAGCCAGAGACGCCAGAGGGAGCTGCCCGCTGCACCTTTTACCATATATTCTTATCTTTTCTTTTGTGGGTTCGTGATGGAGGTGGTTTGAACGAGCCAAGTATCACTCTCAATAGAGATTCTCTAAACTTCACTTCCTAGATTGCCAATATTAACATGTCATATGCATCTACGTTTAACAACTAATAACGTGACAAATTAAGGCAATGTGTTATGGAAAAAAGAGCTGATTTCAGTGCCATCTAATAATACACGTACAATAATTAGGGTGGTGACCAAAACAATCACAATGTGTAATATCGAAATTGGTATCTGCGAACACAGTCTTCACCCTTCTCATAATAATCTTCCTTAGTGAAAGTTTGTGTTGGGAAATGGGAGGCGGCAGCGTAAGCAGAAGCTCCACGCCATGCATCTAGAATTGGATCCAATGCTTTGACTATCCTTATGGGTGAACCACACGGCCTAATCATCCGGATTCCAGCCTCCAAGCGCTCACTCATACCAGGAAACAGACTACTACCACCAGTCAGAAAGACTGAACTGGTTAGCCTCTCCTCCAGCTCTTGGCCCTTCGTTGGCAGCCTCCTTATCGACACCCCGGCCATCTCATCTAAGCCTGCCTGATCTATCCCAATCCAGTTGGGATTAAATAAAATTTCAGGGCATCGAAACCTTTCAACGCCAAAAAAGATTTGAAAATCTTCCTGGGTGAGCGGACGAAACCGCGGTGCTTCAACGGATTGAGGGTTTGTGGTATCCGTTTTGGGGACGAATGTCGGGTCTACTTCCTGCCAAAGCAAAATTATCCAATATAAATAATGACGATCAACTGTAGTCACATCCAGCACTTAAGTGAACCAAAGTAAACAGACCTGCAGCCTAGAAGTGAGACGCGCCAGCTCTGCTTCATGCTCATCTGGTGCCTCATCATCATCATCGTTATCTTTGCTCATGAGTTTGTATAGTTGCCAATCTTCATCTCTCGCACCAAAAGTATCCTCACCCTTGCCACGATCAAAGGCTGCTGTTGTCAAAAGGCGCATCCTTTCCCTCTGTGCAGCATTTAATCTCTCACCACGCCCAACACTTCCAGAAAAACTATTTCCATTTGTATGTCCCCCATTTGTCTTAAGTCGTTTTCGCTGTTCAACTTTCTCAGAAAGATCTTTATATTTAGCATGCAACTGCTCTAAATAAAGCTCTGGGTTTTCTCTACAACAAAGAGAGAGAGAAGAGCATAATTAACAAGGAGAGGTACACATTCCAGAACTTCTAAAATCATCAGGGGACTCTAGCATACTAAACATGTATTCAAAAGAATAAGCATTGTTAAAACCTAAGTGTCGTGCAAATTCAGGCAGAATGGTCTATTCCCTTCTTTTATCCTGCTCTCCCTTCTTCATAATATCCCAACTCAACTGAACCTCACAAAACCTTATTTTCAACCCCATGTGTTAACTTTCTCTTCTTAAACCCTGACCATAATAAATTGAATTTAAGGAAACAAAAATAAAAGCATAATGATGTCAGCACATACAAACGTTTTTGCTCATCTTGTTGATTTCTCCTTTCCCGCTCTAATTCTTCTTCATAACGTTTCTGTTTAGCTCGCTGCCGACCTTCAGATGTGGTTTTGAGAAACAACTGTCTCTTTTTCTCCTTGACCTGTCAAGAGAACAGTAACAAAGACTAACATCAATGAAGGGAAAACTTAAAGATAATATAAGGAAAAAGCACTAACACTATCTGGTTGATGCAATCTTCAGATGTTAGGTTATATATAGACATCAAAACAATACATAAAAGTATATACCCAGAGGACTTCAGGTATTTCGAGTCATAAATAAATGTTCAGAGCAATTAATTGAGTGCAGATTAAATATATAAATCTTTTAAGTGCAGTAGACAACAACTTCAAAATGGTGGGGAATGTGAAAGACACTTGGCATAAAAGCATACCTGCTCAGGGGTAAGCATGTTGTCAGGGATATTTAAAAGAGGGAACCTTTCGCCTCCTGCAGGATCTGTCTTCTCCTCAAGCTCAGCTTGTTCAGCCTTTGGTTCACCTTTTGCTTTCAGTAAAGATTGTCTTACCTTCAGAAGGGCAGATTCTACTTCCTGCTTGGAGACATAGCCAGTGGCTGACAAGAAAGATGGTATATCATGCTCTTCCACCTGTTCAAGCTGCTGCAGAAGAAATTCCAAACCGTGTGATTCATTCTCTAGTTCATTTATCCTAGAAGATCTCTTCGCCTCAGCCATTTCTCGCAATCGTTGACCTTGTTTCTCTTTTATGGCTGCCTTTCTTGCAATCTCTTCTTCAGAAGGGGGCTCCTCAGTAGGTGGTGGAACCCATGGGAGCTGCCACAACCTTGTTTTATCCTCAGCTTCCTTGGTCCCTTTCTGTGAGAAAAAATATCAACTGTTATCTCAAGAAATTTGGATAGGAGAATGGATTGAAAAAGGAAATCCTCAATACCTGAAATAACCGAGCTTCCGACACATAATCTGGGGCAATGTAACAGTGCTCCATCTTCAGGTCTTCGACTTTCTCCCACGAAAACCTAGCCCTGTTGCATTAAATACACATAATCAGAAATCTTACCCAAGTGGTCTTCATTCAAGTGATGCAAGTGAAACCAACCAAATTCTACTTACATGTGATGAGGGTATTTGAGCGAAAGAAGCTGCTTCATATAATCTGTGATGTGGTACCCACCGATGTTAGTTCGGCAGCTTCCTTGATACATAGGTTCGCCGTCAATAAACTGGGAATGAAACACAAAAATCATGGTCAACCTATAACAATCAAGAGAGCAGGCCTCAGCTGTGTTATCATCTTTGTCAATTTATTATCTATTATGGAAACATATAGATTGGAATTCCATACTGAAGATTTGCTTGAGGCCAATAAGTTTAGATATGTTTGTATAAAACCAAAACTACATATCCCAAAATGAATCATGATGACACAGCTGATTTGTAATTATATCTACAATCACACAGAGAAGTAATGCATGCTAATACGCACATAACTTGACATGCACACCTCAGTCCTGGATATTTTTTTTTACTATATAAGTCGTTACGTAAGTTAAACAAATACCAAGACCCCGAAAGAAAGCATACCGGAATAACATGAGTAGTGGTAAATCCAGGACAGATAGCAAGACCATCTTTATCACAAACCCCATGCTGCTGATTATACTTATAGCTGAATGCAGCATCAACACCATATGCTGTAAGTATGGAAATGAAAAGGAAAAAAATCAGGAAAGAAATAGATATAATAACAGAGCCAAAAATACACAGGACCAAAGACCAGTGTGGAAGCATGTCTGAAGGGGGGTAAAATTTGCAGAGAGTGTTGATACCTATCGATGGAACTCCATATGTCTCAAATAAAAGTTCAGCCATTTTACTACGAGACTGAAATGGGTTGCATACACATTCAGTAATCAGGATCGAATGATCAATCTGTCCTGCCCTCAAATGAACACAAAGTTAAGAAAAAGTTCTTATGAATATATAGACTGATCTGAAACCTTACATAAAAAAACACAAAGTATTTAAAATAAATAACTATTCATATGTATATCACAATATATTTTTTAAAAGCAAAAAATATGAACACACTATTGCATATCATTCATGCAAACTAATACTGGCCAACATGAACTAGTCTGCTTATATCATGCCATTCTCATATGGTCTTGAAATTACACAGATGTCGGAACGTGAACCTAATAACTGATCCATTTAACCAAGGAATCCCATAAAGACCAACAACGATACAGGCACACCATAGATTCTACCAAGTTACCAACATCGCTAGAGAACCAGAACACAAAACATTAAGGCAGATGAAGAACCTATAGTGTTAGCCATTAAAAGCATGGTGCAAAATGTCATGGGAAACAAGCACTTGCCTCAACAATTGCCTCAACATAGACTAAAATCATGGTAGAACAAAAAAACAAAACAAAAACTGCTGAAAAGCTAACAGCTAAAAAATCCTTAACAATGGAAGTCTAGTAAAACGAAGAAACAAACTGTCCATTTTTTATCATACCTGTGATCCGTTTGCGCCCAACCGATCAAAGCCAAAGTCAAGAATCTACAGATGCAATAGAATATCAGTGAGGCAACAATTCACATATTACTGCAAGCTACACGAGTAATCTATTTTGAACAAAAAAACAAGAATACATATAAAAAATTATTTTTCTGATTAAACGTGAATCGGAAGAGGTGGATCCAGTGACCAAGATATAAACTTTCAAAATAACGAGTCAGTAGGCAAGATAAATAAGAATTGGGTGCCCATAGAATCATTAGTAAACTTACATATTCCATAATTTCAAACTGGAAAACAACATTGCTGTCAAAAGCTGAGCGAGGTCCGGAGCGTGTGCAATCAAAGTATTTCAACAGTGTAGGATCATGGTCTCCAACTATGGTCACAGTTTCACCTGCGCACAGAATTTTTATTTTTATTTCAAAATTTTAAAATAAAAATTCGAACTTCAATAATTACACAAAATTACACATGAACGCGCTTCTTGAAACTTGTCAAACGTGAGTGTACCAGTGGCTTTGTGGCGTGGTCTCTGAACAATGTTGCGGAAGATAACACGAGGCTCAGTTTCTCCCGCCCATCTGAAAATTTTGACCCAAAAATAAAGAAATTAGCAGAATGACCAGACAATTATGCACGTAGAAGTTGAATTAGGGTTTTTTGTTGCTCATATACCCGATGCGAAAATAGGAGGCGCCATTGTCAATGACGATGGGAGTAGAAGAAGGGAAGAGCCTGTAATCAGAGTGCCGTTGAATTTGTGAAATGAAAGGCATTTCTCTTCTCTATAGCCCAAGGCTTTGTCTGTGTGTTATGCCCTATCTTTCTCAACTTCTGCCACAGTTGAAGTTCAACGATGGTAAAGACGAAGAAGAGACTAGCACAGTACCAAGAGTGGGCCGGGTCGGGAAGTCAAGCCCAAATTGGTTTTTACTCGAACCCGTTTTACCGCCAAAGACTGAAACCCGGCCTGAAGGTTCTCGCGCTCTCTACTCCACTCTATTGGGCCCACAATATTTGAAGCCCGCTTTGAAGTTTCTCGCACTTTCCGCCACGTGTGATGTCCACGTCCCAAAAAGTTACACAGCATTTGCAGCAAGGGTCCCACTATTTTTTGTTAAAAAAGCCCATGCTTATTGGTTCATGGACATATAAGAAGAGACTTAGCTGAATTGGACTCAGACGAAGCCCAAAGTTCCGTTGGCAAATGTCAAGTTTTGAAGGTCAACAAATAGAGGCTTTGACTGACCAAAAAAAAAAACAAATAGAGGCTTTTAGAAGCTCACTCTTTGTTCTTCAATGCCTTTACAAAATCATCTAATATTTTTTTTAAACAAGTGATATTGGAAATGGAAGTTTTCTCACACACACTATTAAGGTGCTATAGAGTTCTAACATGAGATTATTGATTTGTAAGTAAATGCTTTTTCCACTAGACTAGACTTTGTTGGCACAAAATCATCTCATATTACTAAAGCATCATGAGGGTTGATCACTTTATGAATTTTTAGTGATTTTTTTCTTTTTGGTATTTTCAATGATAACGATTTTAACAAAATATGCCCTCACTCAATCAAGAAGGGGCGAGAGAGGATCGAGCACAATACTTTAAGTACAAGGATAAATGATACTGTTGGAATTGAACCTTTGACCTATATTTATTGGTTTTTAATTGCAACAAGACGCAAACTTAAGACTTAAATCTTTACCCCCACCCCTCCCAAAGTCACTCGAATTATGGCAAAGAAAACTTGGAAATCATGACAAATGGTTTTGATCAGAAAATGTAAAAATGAAAGGGAAGGAGAAATGGTTTTTGCGCTTTCCTTTGTATGAAAAGTACTTACAGAATTCTATGTAGAATCTTTAGTAAACTCGTGTAACATGTAGTTGGTGAAACTCTAGAATAATAAGTGATATATAATTGAGGGATCACATGTGAAAGGGAAGGACAAATAAAAGTAGTGATAAAGAGTTTGAAACTAAGGGGTGGTGATGAACCATGGCAGGTGAGGGATGGTCCTTTGGGGATTGAATTATTGTACCACTGGCTATCGCAGAAACCAAATCTCACTGATTAAAGAGCAATTTGGAGTACACATTTTTGGTCTGGCATTACTGTCCGACTCGGAATCATTCAGGTTTCCGATAGATATCATATGTGTGCATCGCTAGCATTGGATCCCACTATCTTCACTCTTCATGTGGATTATTTTAAATTTTCATGGTGTTTAAAATTTCTCTTCTTCAATGAACCCAAAAAAGCTCTTTTTGATTAATCACTTAAGTTGAAAGGGCTTTTGATCTTCGAAGCCAAAACGCTCGCTATTTGATGCGTACCTCTTTTGTAGAGAAATACTTGTGTGAAAACGGGAGTGTCACTGTTTTGTATGAAAACGCATGACAATTTATGATTAACTAGAGATAACTAAAAACTCTTATTCTCGTTTCATACAAATTTTTGTTTTCTGTTTTTTGTACTTTGGAAGAGAGAAAACATGGGCTCTCCTGTTTTAACCAGTTGCATTTTGGACACGCACGCGCAAAGTCCCAAACAACATGATCACTTTCGTACCAATTAATAATACCAATGGCAAATGCAATGGCAAGTTGTAGAAGCCGAGAGAGAGAGAGAGAGAGAGAGAGAGATAAGAGAAGAGAGATGATATGGCTCCAAATTTAACTGACATTTTCTTAGATGTGTTTTGTGCTGATGTAACGTGGCGTCATATCATCACATCTGATGGAACAAAATGGCCAGATAAATAGGGTTTGAGAAAAAAGATATTTGAAAGGCTAGCTTTTCAGCTATGAGGCTATATTTTTGCATGGCATCATCAAAAACATTTACTACTCTCTCTGCAACGTACGTTTTACTTTTACCCTTCTCATCAAACCCACCCACCCATCACATATATATATATATATATATATATATATTATATGAATGAGAGAGAGAGAGAGAGAGAGAGAGAGAGAGAGAGAGGGACTGGCCAAGAACTGTTGTGTGAAAGAAAGGACCTACCAAAATGGGAAAGTCGTGCATGGGGTTCTCTACCTTAGGAGCAAGAGCCCCGCATACCACAGTTAAAGTCCACCTCAATCTTCAGTACACTACTCAGATTCCTCCTAACCCAGAAAGAAAAAGAGCTCTTGGCTTTTCTCCTGTGATCATCCATCTCTCGACTCTCGATGTAGATGATGAGATATATCTTTGTCATCACCAACACGACTATCTAAAAATTCTCCATTAGTAATTCTAATTATGTATAAATGTACAATTCAACTCTCTCACAAGAAGACTCGTAACTTAATTGGTTTGATCCAATTACAATTAAACACATTACCACTAGCTATAACAATTTAATGGTTTTCTGGATGCGAGCTCGATTGAAACAAATATTATTTCTCGCTCGGTCTCAATTATTAGTGACAAGGCATGATGATACCCATGTTTTGGCTTTTTTTTTTTTTTTTGGGGGGGGGTTAAAAGCCTCTTTGTAGGGGGTCTTAATTTTAATTAAAAATATGTATGTATGCGTATCGATATGGTTTAGAGTAGAGCATTGGCAGACCCAAGAATTTTTTAGCGGAAGTGCAATTTTGAAAAGCTAAAAATTCTTTGTAAATTGAACATCTAAGGCTTCTTACCTAGATAGACCTTAGGTCTCTTCATGCATTCATATCATACATGAAAAATTATTTTATGTAAAAATATTGACTAAGTATGAAAAATGATTTTTCGAAATAATCATATTCTCAAGATAATTTTTAACGACTTTTATTCCTTACACATCAAATAAGAAAACTTGATTTTATGGGATTTTAGTATGAAGTATATATTGACTTAATGAGCCATCATTTTTAGCCTAAATCGTATTTTGCACTAAAACTGATTTTTCATATTTTGATTTGGTGAGAATTTAATTTTATAGTATTTTTATTTGAATCCAAATAGAGGGTACTTCCTTATTTACATTGTAAACTTAAGTAAATTAAGTAATATAAAAATAAATGAAAGTAAAAGGACAAAAACATTTAGACATGGAGTGCACCACTACCAGCTAAGCAAAGGGGCATTTTAAAGCACTTACAATGGTTTTCCAGTGAAGAGAGATGCAGTTGCACCTTCTTGTGTCTTAATAGGCCCGCCACTAAGAGTAAGGATACACAAAATCCCTAAACTCTATCGATATTGTATCAATAATTATCGATGACATATTGATAGTTAGATCTTTATTAAATACCAGATATCTTGTACAACATTGGATTACACACACTTCAAAGCAAAAACGAAGAAGAAAAAGTGGGGTGGAAATTTTGAGATAGTGTGTTGGGAAGATAGGAGAGAAAAAGGGGAGTTGAAATGAGGCTATACGAGGACATTGTGGTTTCTAAATGGGGTAAGGCTATACAAGTGCAAATTGCAATCCAGCGTAGCCTACGCCTATATCAAACAGTCCTCAGCGAGATTTTGGGGCTTCTTTTTTCTGACAACTCATTTCAGATTTCAGAAGCGCCCCAAGACCAGAGGGCAAAGTAGAATTGTAGCAGCTAGGTTTAGGGTTTCTTTTACTGCTTCCTTTCCTTTTAACAAATAAAAAGATTATAATTAAGTCTTGGAATCAAGTTTCTGACATAAAATATGAGAGTGCATTATGGGAGAAATTTTATTTAACTTAAGAAGATTAATGTTAAACAAGTAATTAACTATGCCTCTTCTTGGTTGGCCCATCCTTTTAAGAATCTGGTATTATTAAGAAATGAAATTAAGGGGAGAAAAAGGAATAAAGAAGATGGACTACTTGCTTGGAGTTGGAGTTGGAGGGGTGGAGGTAGTGCTTGTGGCTTTTAATTTCGTCCGAAAAGGAGACAATGTTTGTTTGTAGGGCACTAGAAAAGCACGTAGCCCCCACTGGCCACTGGTTTCAAAGTAATATATCTCAGCAAATCAGTAAACCAAAGTTCCCTCTCTCTCTCTCTCTCTCTCTCTCTCTCTCTCTCTCTTCCCCCATCCCTATAATTTATATGAGCTGTTTTAGCTGTGAGAGAGATTCATATATCATTGAGCTGCATGTGACGACAATCCAAGTCACCATGATCTCTAAAGTTTTCATATAAAAAAAATTAAAATTAAAATTAAATTCTTTTTAAGGTTCAAAAAGCAACAAATAATTTGATTTGATAGACATTAACTGGTGATATAAGTCACTGATGAGGAGGATATGGGTGGCTGCGGCGCCGATTTTTTTAAATTTTTTTAATTTTATGAAATAAGGGGGAAGAACCCCATTTTTTCAGAGATTTTAATGATCAAATAGGTTGAACATATAATTGTGCATGATTAAGTTAAGACCTTTGATGGTTCAGATAAAAAAGAGCCACTATATTTATGTGTGTACAAATCATCAGCCTCTTCACGAAATCAGGGTTTATTCCCAATTTAGAGGAACTTAATGAGGATGGTACAAAGTTTGATACTCTAAATGCATCGGTAATTGAGACATTGTAATTTTTAAAAACGCAATATAAGATTTGATCATATTTTAAATAGGCAGTATAATATAATTAAACTTAAAGAATATTAGTGCTTACTGAATTATTTATTATATGATTCACATTAGTTATTTGAGTTATGAATTTTCCCTACAAGAGGAAACAAAGTAGTGGTGATTAAATTTCAGTAATCTACATTGTAGTAGATTATTGTAAAATATAATAAAACGTAAAATAAAGTAATATTATATTATATATAGTGTAATACACAGTCATATATATATATATATATTTTTTTTAAGAAAGTAATTAATTAATAAAATTGTGTTGATCTAAGAGCTAATTAGCAGCAGAACCTCAAAAACCCGTACGAGGTGGTCTCAAGAAGTTTTGCGTTGCTTGCTTTGATCCACATCTCCGTGTTCTCCGCCCCTCCTCTCTCTCTCTCTCTCTCTCTCTCTCTCTCTCCTCTTTGCTCTCCGTCCGTACAGCTGCAGCCATATCAATATCACATCAACTCTTTTTCATATATTGTTATCAGATTTCCGGCCCCTCTCACTCATTAAAAAACTCATGTAATAGTTTTTTTTTCTTTACTTTTGGGACATAAATTTGATTCTCGTTTTCTAATTTTGTTTTTTCTCTCTTTTCTAATTAGACATGGAAATTTGTGACTCTTAATGCAAGTGATATTTAAAAAAATTCTCAATTTCTTGGGAGTCCTACAAGATTCATTTGTTCTTTTTTCTCTAACAGATGGTTAGAACTTCATCTGGATTTGAATCATACTGAAAGGTCCACTAGAGATTAGAAATTGTTGAAGAAAGAACAAGATGTTTCTTTTGTCCCTTCCAGGCGATCGGAAAATAAAGAAATAGTTAATATATTCAAGATAATTATATATTTACAAAATACCGTCCCAATTCATCCTATTTCATTAGATCCGGGATGTGATATGGTTCCGAAGTAAGAACTAGATATGGACAGTTCCAATAAGATTTCATTCTTGAACAAAAATTCATTTTGATTTATTTCATCTATTCCATGACCGGAATAGGGGGGATACACATTACACCACGATTTTGAATCAAAAGAGAGATTTCAAGAAATGACATATAGAGATTTCAAGAAATGGCATATCTATTCACTCTATCAATAACTGAGCCGGATCTAGTGTATCATAAGGGATTTACCTTTTCTATTGGATTGGATCAAAAACAATTCTTGAATGAGGTATTCAACAAGGATGGATCGAAAAAGAAATCTTTATTGATTCTACCTCCTATTTTTTGTGGAGAGAATGAATCTTTTTATCGAAGGATCAGAAAAAAAAAAATAATTCCAAACCTCCTGCGGGAATCATAGTTGAAAGATTATCATTCCTATACTTCCGGTTCAATTTTCCCAAACTAGAACGATGTTTGTTTTAACTTTCAGCAAAAGACAACATTTTTATATGCATACTTGGGTTTGTTTTGTATGTTTTGTGTAACTTAACTAATGTGTGTGTATATAAAAAATCAAGAGTATATGTGTAAAACAACATTAAAACTAGGCTTGACGAAAGAAAAGTTAAGAAGACACTCAAGAATTAATATATGAATCTCCCCTTCTTCTTTAGAGCATCCAGGTTCGATTTACGTATAAAATAGTTTCGAGGCAACTCAATATAATTCTACTCCCTCTCCCTCCTTAGTGAATGACCAAAAATAAAAAAAATAAAAAAATCATTAAATAATAAGAAAATGTTCTTGAAGTGAAATAAAATTTGGGGCTCGATTAAAGCTTATCTTAAAGCCCGAAATTATGTTTTAGCTTCCAAAGTATTATTTTTCTTGGTTGAAAAAGATATTTTAATCTTAAGGAATCGCCCCTTTCACACGTATTGCGCATGTCCTGTATATATGCAAGTCATAGGATAGAATAGATCCAAAAGTTGTAATATCAAGATTCGTGTAATCTTATCTTAATTAATCCACTAATGAGTATGATTACAACTTTCTCAAAGTTTGATGAATCGACACATAATGAGCAAAGGGAGCTTGGAGGAGGTGGAGGTGGAGGACAATAGCATTTAATTATTGTACGTATATCAACCGAGAGGAAAACCTATTGATTCGAAAAAGAAGTTAATAAATAAATAAAATTTTAAATTAAAGTCGAGAGGTGTATTCAATCACGATTTTGTTGATATTGATCGTATTGTAAATTATTCTTGTTGGGTATATTTCTAACAACGACATGTAATTAACACAAAGTAAAACTTGATTGGGATTGGCTTCAAATTCCAGATGCGTATCGCATAAATTTTGGCAGGGAAATGGGAGATGGATCTTTCAGAAAATGACCAGCATGGTAAGACGCACTGCACATGTCCAAATTCGTTTTTGGACCACTGCAGCTGTGCCCCTCTCCCCATTGAAAGTGGGAAAATTGCTTATTCAGACGACTTTTTGAGTCGTTCCAATGTCCGATTCAAGATCTTACAGCTCACAATAATAATTAACATGTATGAATTGTGGTTCATGTCAAGCCAGGGAGCAAGAGAACAAAAAAAATAACCTTACATAAGAGGAAAGGGGTGGGGATCAGAAGCCTCTAATTACTATAATTACTATGGGGCGTATTGCAAGATAAGTTGATGAGATATAAATGCTCCACGTCTACTGGAGTAAAGAGATTGAAGGAAACATAACTCATATCCACCAGTAAAATTGAGTGTTTCAAAATGCAGATGTGGGTTACGCCAGTTGATTAGGACAATGAATTTGTATTTTTAAACTAAAGTTTGAATCTAAATCTAGTAGATTAGATTAATTTATTATCATTTGTATTAAAAAAAACCATAAATGAATCAAAATCATCAAAGGGCATTGCCTCTCATCCACCAAAGAAAAAAGTGGAATGTAGTGAATGCATGACAAAGTACTTAACCCTTTAGAATTACAAGGAGTTTTTCATTTTTGGAAATTATGGGTGCACCAAGTTAACATAAGAGCTAGAGCTAGCTAGACTAGCTGGCTTATAAAACTAATTAAGATGGATTAGACATGTATATATATAGGGCAGTCTCTTAAAGAATCCAAAAGTGGGAAATGAGGGATCAACACAAAGCAACCTTAAACCCTTAAAACCACCCAACACCCCCCCACACCCCCCCCACACACATTAGTCTAGATAAGGTCATTCATGAAGGTCAGGGGTCTGGGTGAAGGGGGCTTGTCAATTGCCTCCCCACCCCACTCAAAGAAATATGCTTGTAGAAGACGCAACATATTTAACATCCAAACCTAAACGCCACCCCAAAAATATCAACAATATGTATTTGAACGATGATGATCAAGTACTACTGGTTAAGCTTTCATTTTCCAACAACATATACATATATACATATATAGGTTTAATTAAATAATTGCAGAGAGAGGTAGCTTTTAATTTTATTCTGGAGACATCTGTGGAACACAGACTGGGTCACAGAAGATTAAAGTTTTTGGTCAATTTGGTACCCAAAGATTACGATTGATAACTGTTACTCCTCATATTGTGCCCAATAGCTTCTCTCTCTCTCCCCCTGACAAATCTCTAATCACCAACCACACACACACACACACAC
Source organism: Prunus persica (assembly GCF_000346465.2). Lineage (NCBI taxonomy): Eukaryota > Viridiplantae > Streptophyta > Magnoliopsida > Rosales > Rosaceae > Prunus > Prunus persica. The sequence goes on from NC_034010.1 coordinate 25,860,004, forward strand.
TCTCTCTCTCTCTCTCTCTCTCTCTCTCTCTCTCATTAAATCATTTCTCCTACCCCAGTGAAGCTCTATATATTCATGCCCTCCAACCCTCACCAGTCTCTCAATCTTCTTCAACCTCCTCCTCTACTTCTACTTCCCTGTGAATCCCTTCCTTTCCCCTTTTTCACTTTTTCATAGTCGGTTTAACCACAGAGAAACAACTATATACAAGGCCAGCTTTTCCCTTTCTTTATCCGTTTTACCATGTGGTCCCTGGGTCCTTTATATAATTATTCATAAATATATGTAGACCTACACATGGTGATGGTGGTTTCAACTTTCATTTTGGGCTTTTCTTTTATGTCTTTCGTTTTCAGCCTTAATAACTTGTATAGAGTCCTCCTCCCTCCCTCCCCTTTTCTGTCCTTTACTTTTCTCTCTTGCGTTATATCATGAGATTTAGGGTTAGATCATCAGCTAGCTAGGGTTTCCTTGTCCTTGTTTCGATTCGATCTATTTCGCTTTAATCTCTCTTTTTGCATGGGCGTGATGATATCATGAGGATGGAGATGGCAAAGACAAAGAGATCCACACAAAAGAAAGACAAAAACCAGTCATTGTTTGCGGATGGAGCATCATCAAGATTCACAATTTCTTGGGGCTAGCTGCTTTGCTATTGGCCCTTTGATGATATGGGAATCTTGATGATGCTGCAGCGGCAATAAATGGCTATATATATACACTCACTCTTCACCCCAATAGCTCATGAATCATGAACATCACACTAAACCATTCAGGTAAAACATTTAGATACTGGTCTTTCTTCTTTCTTTTTCTTTTTTGTAATTTTTGAGATGGATGGTGATGGTGAATTTATTAATTATATGAGAAGCACATTGCTGTTTGTTTTGACAATGATGCTTCTTTTCCTATTGGCCTGTTGATTTGTTTTATCTAATGCACCATGTATTTACAATGTTTAATTAAGGATATATATTGGTTTGGGGTTTGTGTTTGTTTGTCTTTGCTTCTTTCTCCCACTTGCACCATTTCGAGTTCTGCAATTGTTCTGTCGTTATCGAGAAAATAAGGGGCGAGTGGGGACTTGGGTTGGGAGGGCAATATCCATTTCATGTGGTAAATACCATTCTGTACTTGTTTAATATATAACTCGAGGTTGTAATTACTTTTAGCTTCGAGCTTTTTCCAGGGAGTGAAGATTTCTCAGAGTTTTGCAGTTCTGGAACTGCAACAGCCCTGATCTCAGGAATGTCTGTACTTTGCTCGAAAATGTTACGCCATATACAAGAAATCATGGGCCTTTTGATTTCGTTTTTTGAAAACTTTCCAAGCACTCTTTAGATATTTTCTCTTTTATTTATTTATTATTATTTGGTTTTTTCTTTTGTTTTTGCTTTTCTAACTCTAGATCCATCACCTTCATGATGGTCTCCATTTTGGAATTACTCTATGCCAGCAGGTTTCAGATTTTGGTGACATGATTTCTTTGGAATATGAGATCAAAGTCTCTCATACAATCATCGCTTGCAGCTGTGTCCAGTTTTGGTTTGTCTGCTTCTCTTTGCTCTCTCTACCACTTTTGTCATGCCGGACAAGACGAGCCCTCATCTACTTATGCCATTCTTTCCCATTTAGAGTTTTTCCAACATTCTTCTTATTTTATCTGTAATCTTTGTGCTCTATCATGTATTAGAAAATATTTTTGATTTCAAGTTTTATTTATCCAACGGGTTGATCTTCGGCGCTGTTGTCATCGCCGTCTAGGGTTTGGAGAAGCCTACTCCATGGGGTAAATGTTATGTGTAATGGCTACTCAAACTCAAATGTATTAGCTCTGTATTTACTCACCTGCTTTGATAAAAACTTTGTAATTGAATCTTTCTTGTTTTGTTCTCTTATTGTTGCGGTCATTTTACTGCTTCTACCACTGCCAGATGTAAAAATTGTGTGAAGTTGTCATTATTTATATCAAAGCTCTATTTTTTGTTGGTCAGTGTGAGCTTCGTCTTATTTGATGTGCTATATAATTACACAGATATGTAGTAATATTAACACGTGGGAGAATATTATGAAGGGAAGCATTGTTTTATAGCATTAGTTTTTTTTTGCACATTATGTGGTAGTCGGGTTCATTGGACATGAATGCATCTAGTATGTTTGAAAGTCAGATTTGATACACAAACAAGCGATCTTGGGAAAGGGAAGAATCGAAGATAAGACTCCGGGTGCATAGACGCCTTGAAAATATTGGAAGTCAGATTTCAGTCCAATTTGTTGTTTGGTATTTATAGCAGTAATTCTTTGTCATCTTCTTTCTTTGTAGGAGTTCGTAGAAAATATTGTAAAGAAAAGTGCTATCTCGTTTTTCTTCCCCAAAACCAAGTGATGCGTTTTCAATCACAACATGATGATAGATACCTAATCAAGGAATGTACCTGACTTGCTGATATTAATTCTTAGTCAAAGAAATTGATATGAGTCTGCACAAGTTGGTGAGAAATGACCACAGTTGGGTTCCATGTTTTCGTCTTAAATGAGTCACAAATAGGGACTAGATTTTGGACTTCCTTTGAAAGATACAAGTTGTGATCTTGTTGGGTTTGTCTGTATCTGGGCCAGCACTATGAAGCCTACAAGAGAGATCATCAGAGATTTGGGGTGGGCTTTCATCTTTGATGTTAAAGGGCCTAATTACATTGGGTCTTGTTGGTTTCTTTATGTAATTGTAGGGAGGAATGAAACATCTTTACATTACCTATATGCATGATCTTAGCAAAAGATGATATGAGGAAAGGGAACAAGATCTCTTCCAATCATATGATCATAATCAACCATAAGATCACAGAATATTAGGCAAGAATAAGCAACAAAATCAAATGATTATAATCGACTTAATCATCTTATACGATTCCTTGTCGCTCTAATTCGTTTTGATTAATTCGATTAATTTGTTTAGGTATGGATAGCAATACGAAAAACAAGTATTCATTTTTTGAACAAAAATATGGGGAATGGTGTCTCATCTCATGTCCCCTCATTTTTTGAACAAAAATATGAGTTTTGGTTGGTTTTTAGTTGTTGTCTTAGTTCTTTGGTTTGTTTTTTTAATGTTATGCGAGCCTCTGGCCTTTGGAGAGGTTTGGAACATGTAGCTCACATGGAGGCATGTGATGTAAAATAGTCATCTCTTCCCACTTTGATGAAATGAAACAGACAATCAATATATATGTATAGCAAACTTGACCTCATTAAGGAATAAAATCTTATTCTGCTATAGCACAATTAGCAGCGTTTCATATATATATAGAAAACCATTCTGATAAATTTATATACATGAGAGGCAGCCAGATAAACCAGAGAATATATTTTCTCAGTCAAACAGACACAATCAGGTGATCCCAGTTGGAACCTTGTGCAATGCTAAAGCAGAGAGGTTGGTAAATTATAGACCTCTCTGCTTCTGCTTTTCACATGCCCTGATTGTCTTAGAAAGTATCTTTCAACCCAGTTGATAAAAACAAACCATGGATTGTGTTGAACAGATAGTTAATCCAGGATAATATCATTATTCTTATTCTCCATTGCTGTAATAAATTTTAATTTTGCAATATGCATATCTCAAGGTTCCAAAACCAAGATTGAAGATTCTGTTTGTTATTTTGACGTCTGCATTGTGCAAATCTTATGGTATCTTTCATTTAGCTGTTTGATTTTTTCAAGTTGATGGCATCATCCACTAAGCATAAAGAAGTGAAAAACTTCTTTAACCTCATTTCAATCATGAGCACTAGTCACAAGCAAAGAAGAAAGCTAGCATAAAGATGCGTCATTCCAATTAGCATCAGAAAGATTTGAAGGGTGTATGTTCCCTCTCATGCAATTAGTAACATGGCATATCTTAAGGGAGCTGCTCCTCATTTTAATTTGGAGCTGCTTCATGATCGGTTTTGGTGCAACAGAAAAAAAGGAGGGACCTGTGGATTGTTCATAACGTATCGAACTTTTGGTTCGTAAAAAGAAAGTATTATATGCAGGGTTTGTTATAATTAAACATAAAGCATATATTGCTGCAAAAGAAGAGTGAGTTGAAGAAATCTGTGTCTGGGATTAGGTGCATTCGAGTAAAAAGTACCAGTTATCATAACATAGAAATATAGAGTGCAAGCCAATCAATCTAAAGTTCAAAAATCAACACTTGGGAGTGTAGCAAGGAAACTTTGCTGCTTCACTGAAGTTTTGACTGATAAACAACTCAATGCCTGGCTTAACACAGACAACGTGTTCTTGGTTCATCTAGTACAATCATCCCCAAAGTGCATATGGTTCTCTTGTTTTGCTCTCTTTAATTTGTTCACAGAACCAAAGTTGCCTGCTTATGCATTGCAGTTCTTATATCGCTTAGAAGTAGAGCAGTTGCTTTGTCCCGGCTCCTTCAGAAAAATAATGAATCACATAACCACATTTCCATGCTTGTCACAACAGTGGAGACAAAATATTGATGAGCTTAATCAGAAAAAATAAAAAATTCAATATTGATCTAGAAGAACATGCAGCAAATCTTAGTGAGTATCTGTAGTAAGGGTATTTTTGATTCCGAGAAGATACAATGAACATGGAGATACAAATCGTCATCATAATTATCATCAGGTCACAGAATCAATCAAGAAGTTAGTGGAAAAGAAAAAATGGGTGCAATCAAATTAAACAATTTCCTGCTGCTTCATATCATATACATTACTGTTTATATATGCATATACTTGCAGAAAAATAAGAAGGTAATTTAGTTTAAGAAAAGATAAGTTAGATACATTTTAGTGACCCTCTCACTTTCTCTGTCTCGCTGATATTTGAAGGGTTTCACTGTGTTTTGCAGGCTTGCTGGCAGATACACACACATTACACATAATAAATATGAAGAAGGTTTGATATTATTAAGCAAGCCATGATTAAGTGTATTATCTGCATGGCTAAACACAGCACAAGCGATAATGTTGGAAGCTTATTGACCCAAGACAGATTTTGCAGCATTAATTAAGGGAGAATTATTAGTTTTATTTGCCTTATGATTAAATCATTCTTTGTTTTTGACAATTTAAAGCTTTCTAGAGGCGCCACTACAGTTTATACTGGACACAACAGCAGATTTTCTCATATATAATTATTCAAATAAATATTGACTAAATAAAGATTTGCTTGAACAATCAAATGCAAAACAGAATAAGTAATATAATTAACCAAAGTGTGAATACTACAGAAATGTCTAAACCATCAGAATTCAGAAGCATTCTTATTTGTTATATAAACGTTAAATTTGATGTTGAAAAGAAGACATGGAGACAACTGAGAATCATATCAATTAGAAAACTAAAGCTAAGCTTAGTCTAGGGGCCAAGAGGCAACAGATTATTAAGATTCCATATATATATATATATATATATAGAGAGAGAGAGAGAGAGAGAGAGAGAGAGGAATATATAAGCTCTGCTATTTTGCCTCCATCAAAATTGAAAAGCTATATTGTTAGTGGTCCCAAACCTTGAATTTGAAAAGTAGAAACAGAAAGGAGAAGAACCGAGTAGGACAAACTGAATTAATCAATTGCAAAACTTGATTAATTAAGTCTGATTAAGACTGAATTGACTAACTACCCATGATCCTAGATGCCTGCTGATTTAGGTTCTAGACTCTTTAATTGGGTTCTTATTCATGTGGTAGATGGCTAGATTAAGACCTTTTTAAGCGGCTGCATGCAAATTATGAATTTAAAAACAGCTCTTACTGGTCAAGTTTATGGAAAAAGCAAAACAAAGATACTCACACAATCCAATGAAAGAACGCTTAGGATTATTTTATAACCACTGTTCCCCATTTCTTGAACATGGCATGTTAAAAGAGGGCTCTGCACCTTCATTTTGCATGTATGTTATGTCATGTACTAAAAGAGAGGAGAAGAATATATACTGCTTATCACTCAGAGCTGATCATTGATGATGATGGTTGGTCACTTAAAATATATATATATATATATATACATATACACGTGTATATGAATGAGTTGACCTTTTGTTCATGAAGGGGAGAGAGACTTAATTACATTAGTATAGTTCATGGATTGTACACTGTAGGAAGTGAGAAAATTAATCACTGTTCTTGGATTTCTAGCTTGTCCTAGATTTTTTTGTTTGGGAGAAGACACCTTTTTGAGTGGAAATGAAGCAATTGGCTTTGGAAAATCATCAATTACAGAACCAAATTGTAAGCATCTAAAGATTTTCCTGTTTTTCCATGACAAGTTGTCTGTGAGTCACATGTAATATGCAAGATGAAAATTAGATGCATCATGATCAATATGTGATTGTTCGTCTAAATGCGTTTAACTAAATCAATGAGATAAACCATAGCTTAAACACTGGTTAAATAATGCTAATTTAGAGCTAGTTCTCACTTATGACAAGTTGCTTAATTTCTCTGGCAATTAATATCACCAGAAATGCAAACTTTCTTCTTTATTTATTTTCCAAATTTCTTGTACCACAAGTTAACTTATTGTAATAGCGCATTCAATCATAACCAGATGATTTGTTGTCGCGCCAATTCATTCTCATTTTATAGTTAACTTGTTTAGAAGTAGACAGCAACATGAAAAATAAGCCTTCATTTTGAACAAAGATATAGGGAATGGTGTCTCATGTCCCCTTAAAGCTCCCCTCTCCCTCACATGGAGGCATGTGATGTGAAATAGCCATATCTTCCTAATTTGACCTCATTAGGAACAAAATCTTGTTTTGCTAAAGTCTATGTAAATTTAAGTGGCCTCTCTGCTCTGCAGAATTCTTCTAAGCTTGTTGTTCTGAGTGACCATCAACTATTTTACAACACAATTAGACTAGGGTGAACTGGGGGTGTAAAACTAAAGCACTAAAGGGAAATGCATGCATGGGAATGTCTAGATTATGACAAATTTCACTTATAAAAAAAGCAGATGATAGTTTTCCAAAGAAATAGGTAAGACAGCACATGATGCAGGATTATTTAACTAGAAACAATCGTAAAGATACCACATTTTTGTAACATTTTGTTTGGCATGAATGATAATTCTGCTATATTCCTACACCAGAAACATTCATGGACTTTTTTTAAAAAAGTAGATATTCTAATTAAGTAGGCAAATAGGACAGAGTGCATGTTAATTTCTATCAATCACAGTATAAATTAGTCAAACAATCCTACAACTTTGTGGGAAATGGAAATTAGTTTAACATTCTGATATGATATTGAAGATCTTTTGTGTAAGACAAAGGAAGGCATCCAAACCAGAGAATATATATACTTTCTCAGTCAACAGATACATTCAGGTGAGCCCAATTGGACCTTCTGCAGGCTAAGCAGGTAGATTCCAAACCTCCTTGCTTTTGCTTTTCACATGCCTTGGCGAAAAAGTTGCCTTACCACTACTGATTTAAATACCAGTTTCAGTTCATCTAGGTAAATTAACTGGAAGCATGTGATAGTATCTTTCAACTCAGTTGAACAGATAGTTAACTTTTAGATAAGATCATTATTCTATACTGCTGTAATTAATTTTGAAGTCTGCAATATTCAAATCTCTCATGGTACCCCAAACCAAGATTGAAGATTCTGTCTATGCAAATCTCATGGTATCTTTCATTTAGCTGTTTGAGTTTTTCAAGTTGGTAGCATTCACTGAGCACAAAGAAGTTTGACCTATTAATCATGAGCACTAATCACAAGCAAAAAGAAAGATATGTCGACAACGATGGTTTTGCTGATTAACAATGGACATCCTTTTTAGCATGAGCAAGTTTCGAAGGGTATATGTTTTCCCTCAGCCAGTTAGTAACATGGCATAACTTAAGGGAGCTGCTCCTCATTTTAATTTGGCGCTGCTAAGGTAATGATTACTTTTGGTGAAGCAAAAAAGGAGGGTTCAGTCAGCGGATTGTTCGAACTTTTTTTTCATAGGAAGTAGACTATGCAGGTTTTTGTTATAAGCAGAAAGCATAAATTGCTGCAAACGAAGATATAATTAAATGTTTGTTCATGGAGAATCATCAATTTGTGTGAAACTAATCAATGAGTGGAAGAAATCTCTGTCTGGGATTAGGGGCATGTGAGTGAAAGTACCACTGATAATAATATAGAAATACAGAGTGCAAGTAAATCAATCTAAGATTCAAAAAAATAAAAATCACCCACTCGGAAGGAAGCAGGGAAACTTTGCTGCTTCCCTGAAGCTTTGACTTAAAAACACAAGTGGTGATCAATGCCTGGCCTAACAGAAACAATGTGCTCCTGTTACATCTGGTACATCTAATTAGGACAAAATTTGAGACTATGTCCATTGAGTGCATATGGTTCACTTGTTTTGCTCACTGAATTAGAGTTGCCTAGACTTTCTGCTCAAGCATTGCACTTCTTTTATTGCTAAGAACTATATCAATTGTTTTGCCCTGGCTTTTATACAAAACTAATGAATCAATGATCTAGAAGAACATGCAGCAATACTTATACTATACAGCATATCGATTAAGTCTCTGCATGGTTTTTAATTCTGATAAGATGCAACGAACATTGGGATACAAAATCTCAAGAAATCATCATCGTAATTTTCGTTAATCACTAAATCAGTCGAGAAACCGAAGTTATTGGAACAGAAAGATTATGTGCAATCAACTCAAAAGATTTCCTGCAGTTTCAAATCATATTAATGTTTTTGTTCTCTGTCCCTCTGATAGTAGAGGGTTTCACTTATATGCAGTCTTGTTGTGAATGTATGGTAATAATATCTGCATGGCTAAACACAGCAGAGGGGATAATGTTGGAAGCTTATTGACCCAAGACAGATTTTGCTGCATTAATAATTAAGAGGGAATTATTAGTTTTATTTGCCTTATTATGATTAAATCTTTCTTGTTTTTGGTTATTGAACTTTCTAGAGACAGCCAAATAAACCTAAAAATAAATGTTCAACAAAAATGTGGTCTAACAACTATACATGCTAACATAACCAAGAGTCTAAATGCTAGAGATTATGCCTACATATCATTAGCAAAATTAATTGTTTTCTGTTAGTTAATTAGCCCCCCAATATAAGCTTAATCAAGAGGCCAAAAGGCAACAGATTAATTAAGACTCCATATATAATCAAATCAAAGATTCCACCTCTTCATTTGTTAAATTGGCTCTTGGAGAATCCGCATGTGCATGGCATCTAATTAAGCATAAACAAAACGCTTCTGGTGCGGCTGGTGAAGAACACTGTTGACTGGTCACCACTCACCACCAAGTTATCCAATTTCAAGCCAAATGATGAGGTGTGCATGCCATAGGGTCCACATGAAAATTTAAACAAAATAAAATAAATATTTTTAGAGTTCAGTGTCTCCCATCCCATTAACATGGCATGCCAAAAGCTGGCTGGTTGGCTGCGCTTTATTTTGCAACTGTTGCATAAGTATCAAATTTGCAGACACAGTAAAGGCTTATATATTATGATTTTCGATTCTCATGTATTTATTTCGTTGAAGGGTTTTTTTTGGATCAAACAATTCAATCAGCACAAAACAAAATATAATTAGAAGAGAGGAGAAAATATAATCTTTCTGCTATTTTGCCTCCATCAAAATTGTTCAGTCAGTGGTCCCAAACACCTTGAATTTGACAAGAACAAAAGGAAAGGCCAACAACCGAGTAGGACAAACTGGATTAATCAATTGCTAAACTTGATTAATTGACTCTAATTAACAAGACTGAATTGACTAACTGCCCATGATCCTAGATGCCGCCTACTGTTTAAAGATTTAGGTTCTGCAATCTTTAGTATTTCAGTGGCTGCATGCATATATTTTTCATTTTTAATTAACAAAGAAAAAGCAAAACAAAGATACTCACATACAATCCAGTGGAAGAAAGCTTGAGGAATATTTCTATAGCCACTGTTCCCTGTTTCTTGAACATGGCATGTTTAAAGAGGGCTCTGCACTGCACCTCATTTTGCATGTATGTTATTATGTCAAGGACTGAAAGAGACTTTAAAATCTACATGACTCAGTTGACCTTTTGTTCATCAAAGGAGATGTGAGAAAACTATAATCACTGTTCTTGGATTTCTAGCTTGCCCTTAGATTTTGTTGTTTTTTCAGAGAAGAGAAGACACATTTGTGAGTGGAAATGAAGCAATTGGCTAAGGAAAATCATCAGTTACAGAACCCTAATTGAATTGTAAGCAGCTAAAGGTTTTCCTGTTTTTCCTTGATAAGTTGTCTGTGAGATATATATGATGTTTATTCATGCATGCATGAAAATGGATTGTGTGTTCGTCTAAATGCGTTTAACTAAATCAATGAGCTGAGACCATACATTTAAATGCAAGTTTTTGTTGTAATTAACTGCTACATAGTTAATTGATGGTTCATCTGGGGACACAATAAAACTTGAAGCATAAGCACCGGTTAAATGTAATCCCTAGGCTCATGATTTCGTTTCTTGAGATCACTAATTTGCCCTCAATTTTTCTTACAGTTAATATCACTAGAAATCCTAAAACGTCATGTTTGTGACTAATATCGTCATAAAAGTTAAAACGACAATAATTATTTAGTCTAGTGACATTTATTAATCTTTACTTTATATAAAGAAATAATGTATGCGAATCTCATGAGCGACAGTTATTTAATGGAAAGTCATACATACCTAGCTAGCTAGCTACATACATACAAAATTCTTCCTCCAAAAGCTTGATTACTTCTTTTGTGCTGCGGCCCAAGGAATCGAATGGTTTTAATTTTAAATTTCAATACATTTTTTTCCAAACAAAAATTTATCTAAAACCCCCAATCCATATTACGTTTAATGTACACGTGTAGGAACCAGATCCTCGTTCGGACGAAAACGCTGACCTTTGACCAAAAAGAAGAGCACGGAAGGGACTTTTGGTCTGAGCGACCGGGAACACAAAGCTTCCATTGTGCCGACCGACACGTGCAAAGCGAGACAAGCAAACTAAAATTTAACGCAGAAACCACCGTAAAAACTCTGGGCCCACTCCACGATACACTTGCCATGTGCACCATGTGATCTCACCCTATCCTTACCACTAAAATAAAAACATAATCTCCATTTGCTTTTTACACCCTTTTTTTTTTTCTTTTCTATTTTTGTAGGTATGGGCCGTAGGGTAAACAAACCCGACCAATAAAAAAAAACTCATATATGCCCATAATTTAAATTTAAAAAAAACTGAAAAATAAAAATAAAAATACCCATAAATAAAAACATTGAGATGTGATTTGTAGATTATTAATTAATAAATAATTAGATAAATGCATATTATGCAAAAATTAAGTGGGTCAAATTAATTCATCAACCAAAATAAATCCAGGAAAATTTGGTAGCCCACCGTTAGGCCTCTACCTCCTATGCCTAAAGGCCCAACCTACTCCAATTTAAAATCCAATATTATGGGAGGTAATATTATTCTTAAAAAGTCCAAGATTCCACTTCAAAATATCTTTCTAGATGATAATGTGAATTCTTTTTCATTTTAATATATTAGCCTCTCGACTCGTTCTCACACGCACATCTATAATTTTTTTTCATTGTAGTTATTAGAAGATTTGTTAATCAACTAATTCATAATTTAGTTGTATCAAATTAATTCTTCACTTATTGATAATAAAAATTTTGGAAAAAATAAATGACTTGTATATTAACACAAAGAGCTCAATTTAGTACGCATAAATTGAGAAATGGTCCACATTGACGTTACCTAAAAAGAGAGCTCAATTTGGTGAGTAGGGTTATATTGAAGAAAAGTAGGTACAAGCCACCCCTATGAAATTTCCCATCACACCATAACATTGCATGCAATCAATTTGCCATGTCGATGATCACAACCATAGAATGATGGGCCTAGATTTTTGACACGTGGGTGAAGCTCAATGTAGCTCCTCTGATTGATCATGCCTTATGATAAGTCACTACGATGATCAAAGCCTTTTGCATTGATCAGGCCACGCAAAAGGGCATCCGCTGGCCCCCCAGTTTCACGTAAAGTCACATCCAGATAATCATTTTACCCACAGTAAAACACTTTTGCACAAAAGCCAATGGAATATATATATAAATAAACCCCAAAAAATATGAATTTTAAAAATTAAAAAAAAAATTCAGATTTTGGATCTTGAGTGAATTAATATGAAGAAATCATGCGGTATGGAATGAACACAAACATGCGTCTGTCTTTGACAATAAAGATGTGGGACTCTCGAATGTTTGTGGATCCCATAATATGACAGAATTTATGTCAAATTCACAAATTTTTTCTGAATTCCATAATCCACATTATGTGAGAGGTGGACTTTGTTGTCTCTCACACAAATAATTTTATGCATTACAATTATTCAATGGAGTGTGGAACTAAATATAGAAAATGGTTAGTGTCTTTTTTATGGTAGACACAAACATATACACATGAACATTGTTTCTTGTTCATTTATTTTGTATTATCTTATAACTCAAGCGAAATTAAGGTTACCAACGTTAGAAAATCTCTGCCAACATGATTTACCCCAATAAAAAAAAAAGTCTTTATTTATATACCAGTGATCCTAGGTTCAATTACTCATAGTGCATTAAGATAACAGTGTGTGCAAGTAAACCTTCTTCCTTCTTAACTACGGGGCCAAAAAAATGTTAAAACATCTCTCAAATTCGAATGATTTATCGCTTTAAAGTGAAATTGGAGATGCTAACCACCTAAACTTCTTGCAAGAATAGACCTAAAAAAAGAACTTGGTGCAATAAAGTTTTACTTTTCTTGGCAGAGGAGTTAACTTTCAAAAAGGAGTACCTCTAAATTGATCCTGTGGAATCTAATCTTTTTCCTTTATCTCCCTCCTCCTCACCTCATCCTTCTCTCATAGCTGCAGTGCCCCTGAAGCTCCATAAAGGTCATTTTCCCCAAGCCCTAGACATGCACAGTTGCTTGCAGCAAGCAGCATCACAAGCAAAGTGAGATTTTGCTGCATTAAAAGTTGCCTCTTTCTTTCTTTGACTGACCTAAGTAGCCCCATGACGTCTGCTTTGGAGCCCACCACACTAAAATACTATTATCTTGTAATAATAAACAACCAAAATAGATTATTATAAACCAAAAAAAATTTCCCAAAATTTTAACTTTCACATATAAATAAATAAATTTTAAAATTATAAATAAAATAAAAAACAATTATGGTGGACCTCTCGAGGCAAAGAAGGCCCAGGTGATACCCACTGCCACACTCATCAGCAACCTCCATTGTATTTGTTTTTCCAACTCCTTATAAATACCAATGCTCTTCCGTCAGTGACTCAGTCTCCAAATTACTCAGCAAACCCACTGCTTTCGCACTTTGCTATATTCTGTCTTTCTCTTTCTTTGTTCGTCAAAGCCAAAGCCAAAAAAAAACCCCAAGAGATCAAAGATATCAACTTTAAAGCACCCACCTTTCAATTTCTAAACAAAATCCGTTCTTTCCTTCATTTATGGCTTCTCTGTCTGCTACTGCAACTTCTACTGCTGCCACTACAAGTTCTCATCACCATCCACCGCCTTTCTACTTCGATGAGAAGTGGAAGCTGTCAAAGAAAGAAGGGTCGTCGAGATCGAGCCGTTCATCTTCTTGCCCTCTCATGAAAAGCTCATCGCAGTCGCGGAGAAGGTGTTCTTTTAGCAGAAAGTGTGCGAAGTTGGTGAAGGAACAGAGGGCTCGATTCTACATCGTGAGGCGCTGTGTCACCATGCTCATCTGCTGGAACGATTACAGCGATTCATGAGAGTGTTTGATGGACGAAGAAAACAGAGGGAAAACAGAGAAGGATCTAGAGAGAGAGAGAAAAGGGCGAAGGCACAATCTTTTTCCTCTGTTTGTGTTAGATCTTTTTGGGGTTTGTTTGCCGCAGAAAACCCAGTTCAGTTTCAGCCTTTTTTTCTTGAGGACTTGGCAGGAAGAGATAGATTTATACTTGTACATAAATTTTTGCTTTGTTTTTCTCGTTTATGGGTTAGATTTTTTTTGGGCTGTCAATCTCCAAACAAAGGAGATGGGTTCTTGATGTTATATCCACTGTGACTATCTGAGAATCATGAGAAGGATTTCAATGAAAATTAGTCAATTAGAACTTTGTGGTCTAATTCTAATTCATCCCCATCGCCATTCCCTTCTTTTATTTTTCATTTTCTTTGCCATTATGGTTTTGATTAGTTCTTGGTTTTCTGGGTTTACTTGAATTCTGAAATGGATTTTGAAGTGATGGGTTTGGTTCAAATATTTTATTCAGCAAAAAGAGGTGGGAGATTCCATTCAACTATATTGCAGCTGATGGAATTGTGGATCTGGTGAGCTTGGCTGACACAAGTAGTATTAAATCAATTATTAAATTTGCATCTTCCCATTTTTCTAAGTTTTAAATTGAATCATGGATGTTAGAGATCAATATAAAAATGGGGGCAAAGTCTCAGTAGAAGATGGAGCAACATGGGAGGGAGGGAGAGAGAGAGAGAGGCTCTCCAGAATTTGCACAAAAGATGCCTCCTTTCTTACATTACAATTTCAATGTTGTACAATTTTTGGTAAAATTAAATTAAATTTTGTGTTCAAAATCTGTCATTTCTATGAATAAGGCTGATATTGCTGGAGAAGTAATTAGGAAGGCTCTGCCTCCAATGCCTGCTGGTGGTCGAAATGACCAATTTGTCCTGGGTTTGACCAGTTGAGGACCACTTTGACCTCCTATCTGGTGTATCTGCGTAGGGGCAGTTCCGAACCCTTTCCTGTGGCTTCGTCGTTTGTGTATATTTGCCATCAGATTCCCAAACTGCTCTGCTCAACATGTGACGTGTCTGATTAGCACGCATGTGTGGGGGTATTTTCGTCATTTTGTTCAATTTACAGCTGGTTTTGGTTCTTCGTTGTAGTTTTTATACTGTGGGTTTCGTGGTGTAGTGTGTCGTCATGGATCTGACCATTCGTTAAAATAAGGAAGCTTTTAGAAATCTCTTAAAGCTGAAAATTACTAAAGTAAGTAATCTGCACAGTTAAATACCAGACTTTGGAAATTTGAAAATATTTTTTTATAAATAAAAGTGTCACAAAATTCAATTGCATTTTTTATTTTTTGGTATTTGCTTAAAAAATTAGGTGAATTATGGCTATGCTCGACTGGGATTGGCCAGTTGGCACAATGGCTGACAAGGCCGCACAACAGCTACACATGGTTTCACACACTCAAAAGCGCTTCCTTGTTAAGGAAAAAATGAAAAGAAAAAAGCACTAATGTTGCCGTAAGTAGATAATTTGCCCTTTAAGTCTACTATTCCCACAGTTTTTAATGAGATTAAATTTGATAAGAGTCCGGTATAACGTGTTATGCATACTAACTTAGCCCGACGTGGAAAGAGTCGAATCTTCAACTATTGTGATTGCATTGCTGCGAGCTGCGATTATTTACCCTCTCTTTTGTACAAATTTCGCTATCAAATTAAGACTTATTATATATTTAGATTTGACCCTACAATAAGATACGCATCTTTTTAAAACTAAAATAACCAGAGGTTAAGCAGCCATAAGGTGTGACCACCTTTAGTTAGCGAGCTATTTAGTGTTTCAATTACATGAGTTTTTAAATCCGTTGAAAGCACTTTGTGGATAAGAACAAGTCAAATCCCGAGTATGGATTAATCTCACCCTTCAAGTGTGGGAACTCCTCATAGTAGGTACGGTTGAGTCAAACTAATCATAACTCATGCATTACCATTTTCCACGCTTTTCTTACTTCATTATTAGTACCGAATCAAACGCCACAAAGATTACAAGGTCGCCTCTCTATTGTTTTATTTTGTTCTTTGTTCTTTTTCTCTCTCTCTCTCTCTCTCTCTCTCTCTCTCTCTCTCTCTCTCTCTCTCTCTCTTTTTCTTTTTTTTTTAAATTTTATTGCCTTTATTTATCTGATGGTTGTAACTATCGGTTGAGGAGGTCAAACATAAACTTTTGCTTTCCTCGATATGATATTTTTTAATGCACTTTAGTTTGAGGCAATCAAACAAACATCAATTCAAAAGATTATATTTGATTAAGGTTTTGAATGTTAATCATTGGAATTCAGCTTGGCGTGCTAAAGGACCGAAAAAGAACAAAAACAAAGGGGAAAAATGTTATCACATTGGTTTTTTGGAGAGGCAGTCCAAAGAACCCAATAGATTCAACAAGGAAAAGTGAGAATCAAATCTTCACGCAAATCTAAACCCACTTTAATTTAGATGATTAGAAATGTAATTAGTGGAAGTGTGGATGTCCCTTGGACCATATGTCAAATGGGTTTCTTTTTCTACCATTTCATTAACTTTAATAATTCATATACAGTATGCACCGAACAAATCGACAATTTTAGTAAAAATTACGAATTATATATTTAAGCGTCCATTTAGTTGATAAAGATATGTTAAGCGCAAGAAGGTGAACAATGTCCTATCTAACCACTATTTAATAAGTTAATATCATACAAATGCCAGAGTTGAGCTAGTGCCAGTAGTTGCTAACCATCAACGTATTGTGAGACCTACTTATTACATCAACGACTGATAATCATCTCCATACGCTAGAGCGGTTAGTACCTCCCACTCCCAATACCTTTTTTTTTTTGGGGATGAAATACTGTGATTGATTTTTTATATAAATAGTTGTCAGATTTTTATAGAGACCGTCTCTCCCACGTGCGAATTAGAGTTTGACCCAAACGTTACTCAATAGCTGGAAATTTACAGTAACAGTGACAGCTTCGTTAAAAGCCCAGTAAATGAAACTGGTCCAAAAGTGGGCCGGATTAGAGTTAGGAAGCTTGTACGAGATTCTTGTTGGCAATGTCTGGTAGTTTACAAGCCCTGGCCCACCCTCTTATCCTTTCTCTTGGAAATGATCAATATATTCATGGTTGTGGGCCCATCTAAGGTTTTCCAATCTAAGAAATAAATAAAAACGAATCTAAAGAAAAAGGAAAAATAAAGGCCCTTAAGTATAATGTTGGCAATTGGCATGAGTTTTGATATGATATGACATGATGTAGGGGTGCCTTGGTGGAACATTCTGGAGCGTTTGGTCAATGGTCACATCAGGTACACACCAGCGTGCACGACATGATAAACGCATGGAATCTAATCTTGGACACGTGTATCTCAACACGTGGCACCTTATCGTTAGATGATCACCCTAATCAAAGAAACGTCCTGGGCCAATTTTGGACCATTTTTCTCTCTTGTGGGGTTTCTTCTGGGACTCAAGGTCACGCGGGAGTCTGGGGGTGGGGTGTGGAAGGAACACTTGCATGAAGCCGGGTATTATTGTTTAGCTATTTTCGTGTGATAATTTTTTTACGTGACGTAATTGATAGAGGATAGCAAAATAAAGCTACTCTCGTTACATTACAACCAAGTTTTTCTTGAGGGTAGGTACTAGGGTCCTACGTAGGTCCCGGTGTTGGTGTTGCATGCTTCATGCAGTGTCAAAATATCAACGTGAGTTTAGTCCTTTATATGAAATGAAAAGGGCCGAAAAGAAAGAAGAGAAAAGGGCCGCATTTGGGTTTAGTTCAACAAATTCTTAATGGGCCGTAGTCAAGCCTTTTAATTTGTACGACGGATGAAGAGTAGTCGTTTTCGAATCTCGGGATATGCTTTATGTCATGCGGTTGCGTTTCCTCGGAAAATAAAAGAGGAGTTTGGGACGCTTGCAAGAGTTGCTAGGGCATGCTTTTTGTGCGTGTGTAGTTTATTGTGTTTTGGGCCTCTATTTTCCACTAAACCCTAAACCACTCTCTCATCTCAAGTTCTTTTCTTCACTCTCAAAATGAGTTCTAAAATTTTCTTTGTATTCATCAATTAGTTCCTAATTTAGGTTTAGTCTCAAGTCTGAATTCTGAATTTGAAAAAAAAAAAAAAGTTAAATCAATATCATCATCATGCTTCATCACTTATTATAAGTAAAATTCAAAAGTTGTTGGTTGGTCAAAGAATTAAACAAATTCACACTCCCCTATATTTCATGCCCTTTCTAAATCTTAAGAATGCATGATGTTTTGAGGCTTCCCCATAAATTAGAAATAGGCTAATTTTGCTCTGATAAAAAAATTGACTAAATGCCAATGTGGATTGGTTTAGTTGGTAAGTTCCCTGCAGTATGTATAGTCCCACTAGTGTTCGAGTCCCACTGCTAGCAATTCTCGTTGGTGCGCGATCTATAATTTCATACATAAATTCATACTGGTGATAGCTGGTAGTTGGGTTGGGTGCCACGTATAAGTCCTTCTAATTCAAGATTGTGAATCTGTCCTAATATTGATTGTGAGAGTAGTCAATCACACCCTAAATTTTTTTTTCAACTAAAAAGAGAGACTAAATTTAAAGTCTCTATAGCTCCATCTGTGTGCTCAGCCACTTGTACTTTTCTAACATCACTTGAGCATCTGCTACATCACCCGCCACAAAGTGCGCGTGGGATTGGCATCGAATCATCGTGAATATAAGAACGCCAGGTTTCCTTGTTGAGCACAAACTTTACCAAACGCCCATGGCCACCGAAGCTCCCGGCTATACGACCCGATTTATCGTCTCCCTTTCAACCCGACAACCCGATTGCCCTGCTCCGTTTCGGAAGCTGCTATATTCCCTCGGAACGGGTCAGTCCTCCCCCCAACTCTCTCTCTCTCAAAACCACTGTTTATTTATTTATTTTTGCTTTCCTTGTTAATTTGGGATTGAAAGATAGTATTTGTTGAACTCTAGTGAAAACCTTAATCTGATTGGTTTCGAATCAATTTACTTGTTCATCTCTTTTTAGAAGAAGAAAATTATTTCTTTTGGAATTTTTTATTTGCAATTGGGGTTTTGATAAACCTTAGATTACAGGAGATATAATGTTAATTGTTATACACTTGTTCTAGTAGTATGAATGCATTAGAATTAAATTAATTAATCCTTAATTAATAATAGTTGTGCCCAAAAGATAAATCCTTTTGGAGGGTTTTTGATGGATAAGTAATGATGTGGTAGCTTTGCCTGTAAATTGGGCTTATTTCCTATCCATTTTATATTGTTGCGGCTCAATGTTTCCTTTTTATGACACGAACAGACCATTGAAGATTGCAAGTGTTGTAGCAATGAGTGATGCAATTGATTTGAGCGGGGATGGAGGGGTCCTCAAGAAAATTGTAAGGCATGCAAAACCAGATGCAATTGCTCCGACCCAAGACCTTCCCCTCGTTGATGGTATGAACTATATTATAGTGCTGTTGCTGATGTTTATTTGTTAATGGTGTAGTAACAACATTTTATAATTAACTCGAGCGGAATGACCTAGCAAACTTGTCTTTACTCTGTACCTATACTTTATGTTGGGCAGTTCATTATGAAGGCATTCTTGAGGAAACCAACGAAGTTTTTGATACGACACATGAAGATAACACGGTTTTCTCATTTGAGCTGGGGAAGGGCAGTGTAATCAAGGCTTGGGATATTGCAGTGAAAACCATGAAGGTCAAAATATGTTTCTGAGCTTCTCTTTAAGAAATTTAGTAGGTGTTCAAGTCTCCTGTTACATGTTTTATCTTCTGTTGGTTTCACCAGGTTGGGGAGATTGCTAAAATCACTTGCAAGCCAGAATATGCCTATGGAAGTGCGGGTTCTCCACCAGATATTCCACCAGAGTAATTTCATTGCTCTAACTTTTCTATCAAAGTTGTTCTTAGAGAAAACAATCAAAGATGCTAGTAACTTTGTGAACTTATAGATATATATATATGTCCATTGATATTCCAAAACAACGTTTTTGGAGAGATTAGTTCTATATGTTGATAGGACCTTGACCAGGCTTATTTCCGTCCCAAACGTGGGATTGTATAATACTTATTGGCAACAATTACATCCAAGCCTTGAAATATGAAATAAGAGTTATTAGGTTGTTGATCTTCGACACCCAACTTTAAACCAAGATATCTAATATATAGAAGTAGAATCTTCAGAAGCATGTTGGAAAGAAAAGTATAAAAAAATCCCGGTGGTAAGACTCCTTTAGGGTGGGGGTCGTCACCCACCCAAAACATCCAATTTGTGCATTAAGCATTTTGGCTTATGATTACATCCAAATGTTCATAAAAGTCTGCATCAGTTTGCTTTGTCAATCGTCCTTATTTCTTATCACAAATGGTGTCTCTTTACCATGTTTTTGTAACTAATGCATAGTCCATTACAAATATATCCTGCAGGGCAACCCTTATATTTGAGGTGGAGTTGGTGGCTTGCAATCCACGGAAGGGATTAAGTTTGGGTAGTGCCTCAGAAGAAAGGGCCAGGCTAGAGTAAGTTTTATGCTTTTATCTGTTCTGTGACTTGTTCTCGAGATATAGTGCAAGTCATATTGTTATCGTTATTCTTCTTGTTGGTTCCATTGAGATCTACCAACTTTCATAAACAGTATGATGGATTAAATTGCATATTGGTACTCACAACAGAGAACTGAAGAAGCAGAGGGAGATGGCTGCTGCAAACAAAGAGGAAGAGAAGAAGAAGAGAGAAGAGGCGAAAGCTGCTGCTGCTGCTCGTATTCAAGCTAAGTTAGATGCCAAGAAGGGTGGAAAGGGAAAAGGCAAAGGAAAATAGGCGCGTAAATGCATATTTGCATGAACGTGATCCTATATATACAATAAATAAAATTTTATGCATGAGTTAGACAGAACCGTGACCTTTGTGCAACTTCACAGTATGACTTTGAATGACCTATTATTTTATCTACTATAAGCTTATGTCAAGCATAATCAAGGTACTAGTGGGTTATTGTACTTCCCTTTTTTAGTATGGAAATATCTGAGATGTTGTATTTCAAATCCATGCTAGTGTTTACCCATGCTGAGTAATTGCTTTTCTTTACCGCCGGGTTAGATTGAAAATTTCGATTCTGATAAATTTCTGAGTTTGGAAGTTTTAATTCTAAGTGAATTTCGGAATTTTCAGATCAAATGTGTCTACCTCTTGGAAACTCAAACCATTAGGTCCGATACAAGTCCCGAGCAAACAAGCTTCTGTCATAAATTTCAGACCGATAAGATAATTCTATTAATACAGATTTGAAGAAATCAAATCAAATACACAAAACTTGTAGTGAGGACATAATATTCTGCCATTCCAATGCCTATGTCACGATAATTACAGCAATGCTGGGCATAAGCTCTCAATATTAACCATGTGCCTAACTATGCAGGTACTGCATCTACTAGTTACACTGTTAATAATCAAACCATGTACGAAGGATCCATTCCACCTTGGCTATTTTCATGCCACGCCACCGATCCTGCTCTGAATTTACACACTGGGCAGGTTCCCTGTTGCCTCAGCCAAGGATCTATGCAACTAGCATGGAACTGCGGCAAAGCAACGGAACAATTATATCAAATCAAGATTTTAGAATACAAAACATCATTACAAAGTGAATTTTATAATATCATGGATCACAAAAACATACAAAGACAACCCCTTACATTTTAAACTCAAGTTACTTACAGGTTTTGGTATGCAAAATGATTCCACTAGTCAAGTTAGCTAAAGTTATTCCTCGGAAGCTGTGTTTTCTGTTCATATTTCATGTGAGTGTGACAGTGTGTGCATGTGCGTGGGTATGCGTTTGCACGTGTGCATTTCAATGCAAATAATCAACTCTAGCAAGAACTCCCTAAAAATCCCACAACTGAAAAATATAGGAAATATAATACCAACAATGTTAAGCCACTGAAAAAACAAACTGAACCTGATGCATGCAAGGAAGGCTGCGGATTAGTTCTCCCACGTTAACTTGCTCCAAGCAAACACTGCAAGTCAGTTCATCTTCTGAGGCTTTTGTGCTCCCAACTGTGTTAGCAGTTTCTTGCTTCTTCTGCTAAATAGAAGAGAGAAAATACAATGGTACAGAGATAAATGGAATGCTATCATATGATATGAGATTATATAGTATGTTAGAAATTTCCTGTCAGAAGGGCGGAAATTACAAAAGGACAAAGGGATAGTTTAAAGCGAATACCTCAGAGGGTACTGAAGATGAAGCTTGTTGAATCGATGAAGCACCACTGCATTCAGAACAGAACCATATAAAATATTAGGCAACTATGATTCAATTCATTCTTCCATTTGCCTCAAAATAGTATGAACATGTGGGGCTTTGGCCCCGCCGTCATACCAAAATAATATGAGCATGTAAATAACAGAACAAAATCTCTCAATTCTTTTGGTCCAAATCCCCGTAGTTGTCAATGCTTCTAATCAACCACTCAGGAAAAACAGAGTGGAACCCTATACAACACTAAACTTAACTCTCAGCTCCAAATTTGTGGAACTAAATTCAATAATGTATTATAAGCGTAAAAAATACACTACATATTCGATACAAGCCAAATTTATATGTTCAAACAGGTGCATGCACAAATAAGCAGACAAAACATAACTTATTAAAATGTGAAGTTCACTTAGTTAATTACAAAATGTCTTTTTGAGAAGGATGGAAAACCAACAAAAATAAGGAATCTATTTATCATCTGCCAAAACGTTAGTGCAACAACCAAGCTCACAAATAAAACTAGAGAACTTACGTCTGAAGACCCATAACCTTGTATTTATGGACTGGAAGAGCATTTATCTCTTCCTCACTCATAGAAGAAGCTGCTGGAACATTATCAGAATCCAAAGCTCGCAAAGTTTCATAATCTGGTATCGAACAGAAGAAAATGTTGACATAAAACTAGGGGCCTAGGAAAAGTATTAAGAGAACAAAATATAAAGCCATGGTTTGGCTAGTGAAATTTATAATCCCCATGTATTGGTTTTCAAGACATAAAACTCATTCTAGATGGATATAACTACCAAACCTAGGTCATCAAATTCCCGATCAAGAAGTGCAAGCTGAAGTCTGAGGCCTTGAAGGCGCCCTCTTGTTGCTAGGGCTATGGATGGTGGCACATGCAACCGCAATTCAGTATGACCAAGAAGGCCGCTGGCTGCCGCTGCATGAGCCTGTGCTTGAGCTTGAAGTTGTTGACAGGTTGCGTACATCCTTAACGTTGTGGCCATCAAAAAGACGCCAAGAACTAGCCAGAGCTACATACATCAGTTTGAAAGAAGGATTTTTAACTTCTCATAAAAATACCCAAACGAACAGCGAACTTGACCAGTAAAACTAACAAACCAATTTACACGCTCAGAGAAAGACAATACCAGGAAATTAGGTGACATCTGGTGCGAGTTCAGTATCATGAATAACAAAAGAACTGGAAAGACAACATATACACAGAAGTTAGTAATAACTAACAAAATTACAAACTAATAAGACAAAAGGGTAAGATTAAATGTACCTGTGACAAGAAAAGCAAGTGAGTTGGAATTGACAGAACGTGATGCATGAACGCGCTGATACAAAACAGCCAATATCAATACGAATTAATAGATAATAACACCTCTACCCTCTTTTCCCCTAGGAAATTTACACACACAACCCACAATGACTGAACCCCAGAACTCACCCCTCCACCCTTGCTCTGAGATTACATACACAAACCCACCATGGATAAACCACAGAACTCACCCTCCATCCTTATTCTTAAGGGGGAGAAGGTGCAAATGTGTCCAAAGGCAATGGCAACTGATAAAATAGACAGAAAATGAACTGCCCCAACTTTCACTAAAAACTGCACACACAAAATTTCAGAAATACAAGAAATGTACCATTGCACGCCGCTCTGGTATAAATTCCGGGAATCCACTTTCAATATCTGCTCTTGTCCCCCGGAAAACAAAACTCATGTCTTTAGGATTTAGAAGAGCTCTGCTGAAAATATTAAGTCACTGATTTTCAAGTTCGCTGAAATTAAAACGCCAAAATGTTCATTCAGTAAGCGTCATAATTCATAAACCAAAAGAAGCTAGTTTATGGAAAACCATCGTAAAACCAAACTCAAGAGTGCCAATTAAGATGCAATAAACAAATTATGGGTCACAAAAACTTAGACACCATTTTAGCAAATACTGGAAATGACCCACATGATTTGGAAGAAAACGCATTACACTAAAAATTCCCAGCTAAACAAAGTAGACCTTAAATAACGTATAAAAAAAGGTATCAAGCTGTGAACTCCCTAAGAATTCCCTGCTGTTAAGTGTATATAGCGAACTAAACTAAGCAAGCTGATCTAGTTTCCGCCACAGAACAAAAAAAAAAAACAAAAATCCAATCTATTATAAATTTCGGATAGAGAATCACTCATCAAGAAAACCCTAATCCCAAAATCACATTCCCTCAACAACACAATGAACCAAAAAAAATTAGTCTTCACATAAAAGCAGTAATTCAGGTAGCGATCGCACGCTGGGAAATATTAAGAATAACAGAGGCTGATTGGAAGAAGCTTTCAAAAGCCTGTGATTAAGAAAATTAAAGCAATCACAGAATAAAGACGGGACAGAAAATGCAAAAGATGGAGAATTACCAAAAAGAAATTACTTCAGATGGTTCAGATCCCGGGAAACGGCGGCGTTATCTTGAAAACGCCATGCAACGTCTCTGCGGGAGATGAAAGAGCGAGTTGCAATGTACAGAGAGATCTGATTCGACTCGGACGCGTTTGCCGCGGAAGCTTTAAAGCTTTGTCTATCGTCACTGTCCGGTTAAATCTAAGATTAGTTAAATTACTATTGCCGTTACGACACCGTTTCTTCTGGGTCGTCTTTAACGGATTCTTTGACTGTGACATCTGACTCCATTCGAGGAGTTTCTAGCTTCCACACAACACATCCCCTAAGAAACGCACCGTTTTGCATAGCGGAATCGTATTTATTTGTCACTCGCGATTTTTTTTTTCTTTCCTTTGAATTTGGGAAATGAAAATTTGTAAGAGTTATTGTATTCTGTCTAAAATTTAGGAAATGTTATTGGTGTTATAAAAAGAAAATCCATTATGCAATTTCACCAACATCATTTTACAATAGAGGATCACGTGATGTTTGAAAAGTTTGTTATGATAAGTGGACGGTGTAAATTATGTTGTTGATCACTCTTTAATGAATTATATGCACTAATATACATGACTTCATGATCAATATCCAAGTAACAATTTTTAAACAAGAAATCTTCATTCATTGTGTATCAATTTTCGATTTGAATTTTCATGACTATGTTAATCGTATATTGACTGAAATTATGCATTACCATTTTCAAATATTTTGAAATGTTGTGACTGAAATCATGCATTACCATTTTCAGATATTTTGAAATGCGGTGTGTATGTGTGTGTGTGTGTGTGTGTGTGTGATCAAGAGCATGATAGTGTTTACAAGTGAAATGATGATTGTTGAACACATGCTCGGCCCTGAACAGGGGTAGTCAGTGCGACTGCCCTGGGCCCATTATTCAGATGGGCCAAATTTTATTTATTTTTTAATAAGTGTAATAGTGTTATATTATATTATTATAAACTGATTTAATATTTTTGAGAAAACAAAAATGACATTCGCGTTATGGACGAATGCACATCTCTTCCGCTCCTCAAGAAGAACCCTTTTGGGCTACCCATTCCACTCCTCTAGGTTAACATTATCTATTCTAAATTTTACTTCTCCTTCTCATCTCATCTAAGCCTTTCTTACTAGTTCCAAAGTTGTGAATCCCTAAATTAATTTTTCTGTTGGTAGATTGCGGAGATTCCAAAATCCGAAGTGTGGGCTTTTGTTCAGTGCAAAAATTGGTCATTGTAAAAATTAATTGAAGGTAATTTTTCATGATTTGATATCAAATGAAAAGGGAAATATAATAATTATTTTGTTTGTAGATTCGTGATTTATGCATTCTCTTTGCATGAATTTTTCTAAGCTATAATTGATTGCAAATTTGGAAATATCAAGTTTGTTACTGTGGAGGGGGATTTCTCAAATTACACGGTATGTTTTTCTTTGTTTATTCTTTGAAGTGTTAAAATTGCATTGTTTCTGGAAATCAAAATAGAAAATGAAAAAGAGAGAGAGAAGAATTAACTAAATCTCAAAAGGGAGCTATGGATATATTTCTTCTTAACAAAACAAATAGTTCACTTGATAACTCAACTGAATATTTAGTTAATGAATCTGAACAGAAAAATTATGTTGAAGAATTTGTAGGAATTGATAATGATTTAGTTAATGAATCTTAACAACAAAATCATGTTGAAGTTTGAAGAGGTTAGATCTTGGTTGAAAAATGAGAGTGAATTCATCACTAACTTTAAATAAATTATATATAAGTGCTTAATTTTTATTTTTGCCCTGGATCCTGAAAATTTCAGGATCAGCCCTAGTTGAACGACATATGTGTAGGGGTGGGCATGGTTCGGTTTGGACCGATTTTTGCCTCAAATTAAAACCGATCCGGTATTATTTATTCAGTTTGGTTTGGTTTGGTTTTAATCAAAAAATTTCAAAAATTGTCTGGTTCTGTTCCAGTTTCAGTTCTTTTTTGAACCGGATTATAAAAATTGTTTTTAAAAATTATTTTTTAATACAATTCTCAACTAAAATATTATTATTTTACTTGAAAATTAACAAATTATTCAATTTCATATAAAAATAAATATTAAAGTTAGAAAAGTGATATATTTTGAAATTGAACTTGGATAAATATTTTTTTTTAGTGAAATTAAAAATATAGCATTAAATATAATTATATATTTAAATTATATATATATTTTTTAATTTGACCGGTTCGGTTCTGCCCAGTTCGATTTTTGAAGACATGGAATCGAATCCGAAATCGGTCCAGTTCGATTTTTGACCGATTGTTGACTTTTTGGTCAACTCGATTTTTTTCGGATTTAGTTCGGTACGATTTGACTCGAATTTCCGGTTCGCCGGTTTGAGTGCCCACCCCTACATATGTGGGGGGTAAAAATGTTGTACTATTTGAGCTAGAGACCCAACAATAGTAAGGCCATATCTAATAATGCTAAACTCAAAATATCATGCCCAAATTCTTATATTTAAGTCCAAATGCACATGGCCCAAATGTATGTGGCCCACTAAATGACTCTTGATAGACCAGCAACTTATGGACCCTTCGAATCATGCACCTTATTTGGTCCCACAGAAAGAAAAAACCCAAATCAAACCATAGGAGTTGGAATCTTGGGCAATGGACCCTGCTAGATCTTTCATCTTCTGTATCCTCTCCATCAATTCAAAACCCACCTACCCTCACCATTAAAACAAATAGGACAAATCCACTTCACCAAACGTACCCACAGAGATCCAGAGAATCTCACAGTTTTGTAAAAACCCAAAAAAATTTAAAATTTAAAAAATTTATTACTAAGATAGCAACAAAAACCAAAAACACTCTCAGAGAATAACATTTTTTGTTATTTTTGTCAATAACGCAACAATACATCGATTAACTTTTTCACATATCATTATATTATTAATCAGAATAATAAAATAGTGTTATTCCTGTTGCAAGAAATTTTTTTTAACAACAACAGCTGAACACAGTGCAAACTAATCCTGATATTTACCCTATTTTCCATCCATGACCACATACTATCTGAAGATTCTGAACCAAATGGGCCCACAAACTCAGCCAATGTGGTGGGCCCTTGATCAAGGTGACCCAAACACTCACAAAAATTTTGCCAGCTGGGGGGCCCCAGCTAGACCCCCAACCCAAGTCTTTGACTTGCAAGATCACACCTAACCTCAGCCACTCCCACTCTGGACTTCTCCAAGTCAAACTCCATCCACACGTTTTGCTGATGGTGATGTCCAATCACGAACGCCTCGATGCCTAGCAAGTCAGAGTTTCCGAATGTGAAGCAGTACACCGAATCACTACCCCTCACCATTCCCGGTACGCGATACAACAGCCTCTCGCCCGATACGCTCATCTCGGCCCCCTGAAACATTAAGGTCACCGTTGGCAGCTGGGGCAGACTCGGCCGGTTCATCGGGACTTGGTAGCACAAATCCATGGCTCCTTGGAAAACGAAATTCGGATCGTTCAAAACTCTCAAAACCGGTTTGGTTTGCTGAATGAACTCGTTTTTTAGCGCGGTGTAAACCGGACCGAGTAGGAACGTGAACTGGGTTCCCGAGTCGACCATTGTCTGACCAGCCCCGGTATGGTCCGGTACGAAAACCGATTTCGGGAGCGGTAACACTTTGCCCGAAACTCTGATCCCCTCGAGCTGGACGGTGTAAGCGACTCGGTCGAAGTACGGCAATGGGGTGGATATTTGGACCAAAGGGGTGTAGTTCAAGGGACGCAGCCAAGCGAATTTCGCTTCCCCGAAAAGTAGAATACCGGACGAGTCACGACCCGATATGCAGTACGAAAATTTCGGGAACCCCATTTGGGTAACGAAGGATAACGACCCGCGGTTCATACCCATTAACCCGGTGGTCTTGGCGTCTTCCTCCGAGTTGGAACTGAACCCGGAATCCATGCACCCGAATATCGTACCGGGTTGTGTGGACAACCCGAGAACGAAAGTTTCGGATGCGAGGTTGCCTTCAATGGAAGAAGCGTCGGCGTAGGAGAGAGTGGCGTGGCAGAGCTTTTTGGGGTCGCAGGAAACGGGTATGGAGAAGTCTCGGGTTCGGGTCCGGCAAACGGGCGAAGAGCAAGGTATGGTAGAATAAGATTTAGAGGCGAGTGGGTTGAAAACAGAGTTCAAGTTTGGGGCTTTCTTGCAGTGGAGCCAAGAGAGCTCACTGCCTGTGTCAAGGACCATGGTAACGTTCTGTGGGGGCGAACCCACGGAAAGTTGGATTGTTAAGGTGACGTTGTGGTGGAAAGAGAGCTTGTTTGTTGAATGTGGGGCAAACCCATGTGGAAGTGTCTCTGTTTTGAGAGGTAGAATGAGTGTTCGTGGTTTTGAAGCAGAGAAACAGAGTGTGCAGTGGGTGAAGAAGCAGAGAAGAAGAAGAAGAGGAAGAACAATGGGCATGGTTTATTTATGATAAAAAAAATTTAAAAAAAAAGATGAAAAAATACAGATGGGAAAATCAAATGCAAATTCAAATGAATGGTTTGGGTTGTTTTTGAGTTGGGATTTGAATGCTTTTATGCAGAGGGTTTTGAGTGGTGTGGTTGTGTTTGGTGGTGTTGGTTTGAGAGAGATTGAGAGAGTTGTGGTGGTGGCGGGGTCTTTGTATTGTGTATTTGGTGCGTATGTGCAGTGAAATGAAAGCTACTCTTTCTGGTTTCTTAAATACTAGAAGCTAGCTGTGTGAATAATGACATGCTCTTTGAATTTTGGTTTAAGAAATTTGTTACGTGCAAAGCGTATGATCCAATCAAAAGTTTTGATTCTCTCTCTCTCTCTCTCTCTCTCTCTCTCTCTCTCTCTCTCTCTCTCTCTCTCTCTCGTTCTGTCTTCATCAGTTGATCTTGATTATTTTACTCATGTTTTTACTGCATTTTGGCTTCACGTTAGAGGGAAATACAATCACTAATCAAATATTAAATTGGAAGATTTCATCCATGATCGACAGCTTGCTTTGCTCTGCTACTGGATTTGCTTTGCAATTCGCTTATTTTCCACGAGTCATGAATATATGTATAAGTGGCTGCACTGTGCTTAATTCTTTGCTTCCTCATTGATTAAGCTCCGAATCCATCAATCCAAAAAAAGGGATTAATTCCAACTCTTTATTTGTCATTGGTAGTCGACGTGTTATAATGTGTATAGATGATATGATTGATATGTCATGACGTAAAATATAATATTAATAAATAAATACACGTGTTATAACATAAATATACTAAAATCATCAGGCGACAATACAACCTTCTATTATTCATATAGATTCAATTGTAAGCTTCCATCGAGAATATATATATATGGAAGACACAGTTCATTTTTATACTGTACTTTCTTTTGCTTTCACCCACTTTTGTTATATAAGATTCAATCTCTCTAATCTCATCACATATGAGCTGGTGATTAACAATCACTCTTGACTTACGTGAGCTTGTGATTCGTGAGGACCCGACATGCTCTTTCAAAAGGCATTATCTGGAAGGTACAACTGGAGACAAATATGAATACAAACTTCAAGAAAGTCGGAAAGAACCCAAAACACACCGCACCCACAAAAATCTAAGATGCATGGAGGTGAGAAAGCTCATTAATTTATAGCCTTGACTCTTGAACCTTTTTTATAGACAATTATTTCATTAACAACTCATAAGTGTGTATTATATTGTCAACCAGGCATTAATTAATAATTAAACTAATGTTTGGAAACTTTGGGCATGCACGTAAAATATAAAAACTTTGGTATTGGGGGCAGCCACTCTAATATACTAGTCAGTCAACTTAAATCTCTTTTCAAACTTCTGATTTACTCAAAAATGCTTTCTTGCTTTCACTATTTCACTGTTAGAAAACCTCAATATTAGCCCATGTTTAATCTCTCGTAACAAAAACCACAATTTAGTTGTGGTCGAACACGAATAAGACATAAATCGCGTCATTGCGATTTTAGTTGGGTGTTGTCATTGATTTTTTCTCTGTGTAGGTAGTCAATGGCCTTTTGAGCATTGGGTCACAATACTGTTGTATTATTAGGTAAATGTAATGTGTTTTTTTTCTTTAAATTATTTATGAATAATTGACTAATGAATTAGCCACCAAAGAGGAGTCGTGCATACTAGTCTCACAAGCCTTGATTGATTGCCACTTTTTGCTGGTTTCCACAAGGATTAGGGGTCAAAATCTTCAAATAAATGCGAAGCATACCTAATACCAAAAAGGATTGTGACTGAATTGGAATCGTGATTCGTGCGGGTGTTGATGTTGCTTCCTATTACAATGTCTGAAGCATGCTTTGCGGACTAATAAAAAGACATAGCCTTGATGGCAACAATGACATATCTAACAAGAAAGAATGGTATATAGCTGTGATAATTTTAGACCCAACAGTTGAAGGAAGTTACATGCATAAGTTCAAGTCAAGCACTCAAGCCCTCATGTCCAACCACATGTCCCTGCGTGCCATCCATCAAATTGTCCATTAGTTACCCTTTGGGACCATCTGCATTATCAGTTCCAATAAAAGAGAAATCTCTCCCTTTCTAGGGTTTGAAATTTTCTTTGGTAGAATGACAAAAACCTAAATTATGAGCATGGACCCGATTGAATTGGAAACACAGAAAAGTCTCTTACTCATTTATTCCTAGACAACAAGACAAAGATTTGGTCGACTAGATAAGAGGAAATTTTTTATTCTTCATAACTTACCAAACATACTGTTATATTAGACTATGAATCATAACTGTTGATTATTTGAGATAATGTTTGAATTTCAATCATGTTCGGTGACATACCTATTAAGGCGCAATGAGGTGTAGCTGTATTTTCTCTTGCCGGAAAAGCCATTATAGTTGTTGCATATTTCACCTCTACTCGACCTAGAAGGTGCACTCTAGGTGTTCGACGAAAAACCTAAACGAAGTCAGTCTGCTACTGCACTACGCTATGTTATGCTACACATCGTGCTTGTATTTATTTATTTATTAACAATTATGGCGAAAATTACACCTTTGCTAAAAAATTATTGAGTCCACCATTGACCGTGTCCTAAAAAATTTATTGCGGAATGGATAGTTTGGCATTTGATGTAGATGATTGAACAATGATGATTAGCTTTTAACAAGACTGGATTTTGGATGAGTCAATATAATAAAAAAGAAATGAATTTGGTATGCTTTCTCAATCACTCACACAAGTGACCCAACCCAAGGGACCGGGGAAGAAGAAGCAGGTAAGTAAATTGCATTGCATGCAAAGCTTTATGTGACGTGAGTTAGATTCTTACCCTCATAGCAATCTCAAGTGCTAACGCGGTTTGGCAATCAATCACCGACTCGAATTTTGTTGTTTCTCCAAGAATTGTTAATTGTCAGTCTCAGCCTCTGAAAGAGAGAGGCATTTTGCTGAATTTTCTATCTTCCGTATAATATTTATATATCTTTAATCTCGCATTTAAATAAGTGGAATATGAAACATCTTTTAATTAAATGAAAACAACTATCACTCTACAAAAACTTAGTGACGAAGACCCACAATATATATATATATAAATGATGGGTGACCCACAATATATACATAATATGGGTGGTTGATGTCTGCTATCTAGGGGCCAATCTTTTTATATTTTTTGAATCTCCTCATTTTTCCGATAATCTGTTGGGAAGGGATCAAAACTATGACTTCAATTAGACATCAACTTTTCAATTCAATCTTGTGCTGCAGAACCACACCCTGTAATTCAGAGATTTCATGGAACAAGGCCAAAGACCCAAAAGAGTAGGACAGACGGGTGGGCTAATTCACACCTTTGGGCTCTTCAGGAAGGATAAGGGAGGCATGGGTTGCTGAGTTGACGTGGGGAACTGTTGGGCCATCTTTCTTTATATAGAACTGAGAGAGATGGGGCATTGCGACAGCTCTCACAGTCACGCAGACAAATGAAAGTTTTAAGTTTTAAGAGAAGGGATAAAAAGATAGGCATCTAGAGCAGACTCCAACATACGTTCAAGATTCGATTCCCACATGAGAAATTTAT
Organism: Prunus persica; assembly: GCF_000346465.2. Lineage (NCBI taxonomy): Eukaryota > Viridiplantae > Streptophyta > Magnoliopsida > Rosales > Rosaceae > Prunus > Prunus persica. Next base: position 25,892,681 of record NC_034010.1, read on the forward strand.
ATCAAATATCAAATTCTGCTGATTTGAGCTGCTTCTCAGAATAAAGGGAAATAAAAAATGCCACATTTTTCTTTTGCGATGGTATGACATTGGAGGAAATCTACCCTACTTATGACCGTTGTAAAATTAGTCACGTGGCAATGGATTTGAAGTTCAAGTAATTAAGAAGGGATAAAAAGATAGGCATCTAGAGTAGACTCCAACACATGTTCAAGATTCGATTCCCACATGAGAAATTTACATCAAATATCAAATTCTGCTGATTTGAGCTGCTTCTCAGAATAAAGGGAAATGAAAAATGTCATAGTTTCTTTTGCGATGGTGTGACATTGGAGGAAATCTATCCTACCTATGACCGTTGTAAAATTAGTCACGTGGCAATGAGTTTGAAGTTCAAGTAATTAAGAGCAACAACTCATACCCAAAGTTTTGTGTTTGAATCTCCTTATCTAATATCGCTTGTATAAAAAACAACGAGTCCGCATGAATAATACATGAGGTGACCGTGATAAGTGATGAATGGGACACGTGTTGAATGCACACAACCCATTAGGAAAGATTTTTATGTGAAAATGGTATATATGCTCTACATGAAACTCCAAAATGTGTGCATGGCATCTATCTCACTGAATACCACATGGCATGCAATTTGCAAACACTTAAAATATGGAATAAAATCGAGCTCCAAATCCCTTCCGAAGATATTTACCAGCTTGGATCGAGCGACACGTGTTGGCATGGCATGTGCCATGATTTGGCTTCTTCGTATTTCTAGGCGACCATTTTTGTGGGTGAGGTTTCTTTTAGTCAACTATGCTACCAAATGTAATTACCTTAAATAGGCTCCGACCAGAACAAATAACAAATTATAACCGAAAAAAAACACAAGGACATAACAAATGGCACTGCCCATGTTCTGTGGAACGGCAAGTCGTTTTACTTACCCATTTGTTGTTTATGAATCAAACACTATAAAGAAAGCATCTTGGGAAAAAAGTACTGCAGCCATTGATGACACAGCTCGAAGTTCAAACTTCAAAGCAACCCAAGAGAGAAAGGGGAACAGAAAAGCCTGAAAACCCAGCTGACGCTAAACAGTAAACAATGACCTCTTCCCATTATCAATGCAAAAAACGTTGTCGTTTTCCCGTTGTCAACATCTCTATGGAGTTTAATGGCAAGTACCTCAATCTTTGTCACACAGTCGAAATGTAAGAAAGAAACACCTTAAAAATAAAAAAAAATGTCGAGGGTGAAGTGGAGTGAGCAAAGACATTTATTTCCCAACAATTTTCATGACAAGAAATAGGTCATGCAATGCATGAACAAGAACATGAACAAGAAGAAGATGCTTACACTTTATACAAACTGAATGTCACTACCAATTACAAATTCATGGAGGAAATTAAAATACACTTACAAATCTGTCTAATTCCTGGTTCAGATTTCACTCCATGAAACTTTAAAAACTCACTTTGGCTTTGTCTCTCTTGGAGCTGGTCCTTCTTCTTCTGCAGATGCTCTGCTTCTTTTTAATTAACTAGCTTACTAATTTCATGGGATTTTCAAGGCCCCATTCGCATTCACTCATATTTTTTCCCCAATATTTACACCACGAGTGAAATTAACGAACCTCACCATCTAACAATCCCACTGTTCACATCCATCGACCAAGTCCTCCGCCGCCTCGGAGTCGACGTCGTCGTCTGCTCCAAATCCATAAACCTCACCCTCCTACGACTCGTCGTTCGAGGCGGCGTCGGCGTCCCCAACCTTCTCTCCGAACCCGAACCCGAAACCGCCGACGACTGGACCCCGCCAAAACAACCGAACAAACCCCGCAAAAACCGCATCAACCCACCACTCTGTCTCCCTCTTCCTCCATTCCTCGACCACGAAATCCTCCTCGGAGCTCCTGCGCCGTTAAAACCGCCGTCCATCTCCGTGTACACCACCGGAAGCTCTCTCTCGACGCCTCTTCTCCCGCCGCTGAATCTCCCCACCGCGAAACCGCCGCCGGGCAGCCTCCAGATCGTAAGACCCGCGTTCTCGTCCTCCTCCTGACCCGTCTCGGCCTCCGAATCGGCCGGCAGTTCATGCCGGCATACCGGACACGAGTTTCGGAGGGAGAGCCACGGGAGTATACAATCCGAGTGGTATATATGCTTGCAGGGCATTTCCCGAACTTCGGTTCCTACTTCGAACGCTTCTTTGCACACCGCGCAGTGATGCTCCGCCGCTATGTGAGACTCGTCGAGCTCGATCGTCGGCATCGATTCCACCGCAGATTTTGATGCGGGTCTCTGCTCGTACCGTCCGATTCCGTTGATTTCGATCTGGGACAGCTGTTCGAGAAGGCGGTCAAAACCCGACCCGAGTAGAAACTCGGACATGCTTGTAGGTAAGGGTCGGAGCCCCGACCCAACACCGTCATCGTAGAACAGCTCGAATCCGCGACCTTCTTCGTTCGAAGTAGCACCTTCGGAGGTTGGCCCGCGAAGGACGATGACCGGGTTGAACGGCGAGCGGTCGCCTTGGTTCCGGCGAGGTCTTCGGGGCCCCGAGGGGCTTGGAGCGGTGTGATCCGGATTGGAGTCAGAACGGTTGTTGGCTCCAATCATGTACATCGCAGCAGCTGGAATCCTCCTAACGCGGCGCGAGTCGGAGCGGGTCGGGTTGTCGATATCCTCGACGAAGCCACTGCCGCAGTCCGGGCACAGCACTGAGGAGGAGACGGCGACGTCGTTTAAAACCCTGACGAAGCGGCTACATCTGTAGCACCAGTAAGATGGCGTCGCTGCGGACATGGAAGGCCAATCAATACTGCCGATCCGAAACAAAAAAACGCCTCTAGCAGTCCAAATCAATTGAATTTGATCCGAGAAATGACAATTCCCAACGGTAAAAGTCCTGTTTGAGAGATGGGAAAATGAATAAAACCCCGAGAGAAGAAACCACAAAAGGGTTTCTTCTGGTTGTCAAATTTGTTAATTGCGTGTTAAAAACTGAAGACAGAAAGGTTTATGGTGTTATTAACAGCAAAACCGCGTTTGTTATTAGCGACTTAGCGTGGCGAGAACGCTCGTAACTTTTGCACACGTGGTGAAGCTTGATTGGGCGAAGCGCATAACGACGTTTAGTGAGCGTTAGAGTTAGAGATGAGAGATGTGTGAGGGTCGGTTGGTTTTGGAGGAAGCGCGAAGCGGAGATGAGACGGTGCGCTTTGGAGTTGGCGATGGCAACGGAACGGAGTATCTTAGAAAAGCCGCGGGAAGTAAGGGAGGGCTGCGCCGTTTTCAATTTGAGCTTCGCGAGCCGGCGCGAAGAGTTTAGAGGAATATTCTATACAGGATGACGTGGCAATATTCGTTTCTTAACTGAGAGGATTTTACTATTATTTGGAAAAGAGACTCTGTCAACTATTTTTCCAAAAGTTCTAACTATGACCCTAAGTCAAACTTCAAAACAACAAGTTAACAGATTGTAATGAACTTTGACCCCCAAAAAAAAAAATTTATAATAAACTGATGGCAATATAAGAAACCAAAAAGATTAAATAATAATTAAAAATAAACTTAAACATTAAAGAAATATTAACAAAAACAACATTTTTTAAAATTGTCCACATAAACTATTCGTAGTGTTTGGGCTCCATCTACTATTATGTAAAATAAACGATGTATAAGTGTTATTTCTATTTCAGCACATAGATTAGAGTATTTAAAAATAAATATTTTCATGCTATAATTCAAAATTACTCGTCTCATGTGAAATCTTTATAAAATACCTAATTTGGGTCTCTTTACTTTTTGATTGGAGGGCAAGATATTTGTGAGTTGTATACACCAAGTAATTTTGTAGTGTTTAATTTCTTAATGATGGTGAGTTATTCATAGTGGTGTTATCAATTCATTTTTGTTATAAAACTTACATTTACATATTAGTATTATTTTAATTTTAATTTTTGGAATTATAAGCAATAATCTAAATTAAAAGAGAAAAATTTCTTTCACACACAAAATAATAATGTCATGAAAATTTAAATTTAAAATCTCTAATTTAACAAATTAACCATATTATTGTAATGTATGAATTTCACGTGTGACGGTCACAAATTAAAATTTGTCATCGTTTCTATGTTGGTATCACCTACAAAAACGGTTTTGACTTTTGGGCTCACCCGTGGCAGTACATTGCACATTCTGATATTTTATGTTCCTCCTTTTTATTACTTGATTATATATCTATTTATTTGAAAAAGGAATTGCTATCCAACTGAGTGAGCTACAGCTACAGGTGAGAAGCGGCTCGGCTGGGGGTAGTGACGTGGCACGCCTCGCGAGCTGAGTCATGATTTTAGAGAGAAGAACCAGTTCGCTGTCCAACACGTCATCATCATCATTTCCCAACACATCGCATGCTTCTTTGTCTTCTTTTCATTGAATGCTGCGTTTCCTTATGTTTCAAAGTTCAAACATTTATCATTTTGTATTTATTCACAGTTTATATATATATATATATATATATATATATATGTTTCAATTCTAATCAAAGAAAAGGTTTTATTGGTTTCTCTTGAACAAGTCCAATGTATTTGTGAAGGGTCATACTTTATATTAATTTCTAAATAAACTCACAATGAGGGTTCAAGACAAAATAATAATTTTTTGAGGATGTTTTATATTGAGAGGATCGATATAGCATATTAAATTCATATACACTATCTGAATGTTATGATTCGAACTCAGAACCTTTGCTACAAAATGAGAATTTTAATTTCTTATTATGATTTCAATTGAAAGTACATGCAACTAGTAATTATTTGCATTTTATTAATTAGTAAATGTTGGGCAAACCGACCATTCATTTCTGGATTATAATTATTTACAATTTTTCCGATGTTTTTTTAAAAAAAATAAAATAATCTCCGCATGATCAACTAGTCATAAGATATTTGCTTTCTTGACAAACTATAATGTTAAACAATCCATCTGCAATGACGAAATTATTGGTATCTAACTTTGCATCTGAATTCCATTTGTCTTACTAATTATAATTAATACATTGTTTAATATATAAGTATTTGATTAATTTTACAGCTGATACGACGCTCTCTTCTTTTTCTTTGGGTGTGCTTTTAGCATGCAATTGCATTGGAAAGCAGAAAAGTTGACTGCATCGGCATGTGAAGCTCAGCACATACGCAGGTTTTGGTAAATAAGAATTTTTCCAAGTCGTACCTATTCTTGAACGCGACATGAATGTCTTCTGCTTTACCCCTTTACCACTTTACGTGTAAAAAAGCATATATATATTACCCCACTCATATTCTTCATTCCATTATCTCTATGGAAAGCCAACCGGGAAAATAAAGAAGAAGAAACGAATAGCAGCATCATCTCTTTCATTTGTGGCTTTGACCAAAATTTAGACTTGCATCATATATATTTGTAAATTAGTCGAAGCCGGGACTAAGGATGAGCTTATTTAATTATACGTTCGTTTTATAACTACTTATTATCTTTTTTTAATTTTAAAATAAATTAAAATTTTTAAATAAATAAAAAACCTCTCGTGAGCACGAAAGCGCGTGTAATGAGACTAGTATTGAATAAATTGGCAATTTGGGTAACAGTTAACATCATCGTGATGAAAGTAGTTGATAAATACAAGGCATTAAACTATTTCCAATTTAATTAATTTTTTACAAATTTAAGCTAGGGTGCACTTAAGTATTTTGACTAATATAATGAAACCTAACATCTACCCCAACCAAAATCCAAATCCATGGAGTTATTAACTTATAAAACTTGGGGCCGGCATAGTGTATTCATACAGGCAACGCTAGTGGGCCTAAAATGATAAAACGAATATTATCTGGGCCTTATTGACAAGCAAATTCACTAGAAAAATGCTACGAATATACTTACAAATTACAGCTAAACATTCCACATGCCATACAGATTTAGGCCCAGGACGTATGCTATATTTCTGTCGCTTTCTTTGTGCAGAAGAACAACACAAGGGCAAGGCAATTTACGGCTTGTTTGGAATTGCTTTTATAGGAAGTATTTATTTATGTTCATAAGTGTTTCTAATCAAAATGTTTTTATTATAAAATTTTTGAATATTCATAAAAAATAATTCAAGTGCTTCATGAAAAGGCACTTAAAATACATATTCAGCACATAACAAGTGCTTCTTTAGAAAGTACTTTTATAATCCAGAATCGTTTCTAAATTTTCTGTCGAATACTGTCAGAATTACTTTTAACTCTTCAAAAAACTCTCCCAAAATGCAATATCGTTTACACTTATATGTCTTCTTGTGTGCCGATGAGATGAGACGGCATGTTCCGAGCATAGTTTTCTTTCTCCTTATCTCTCTTTTTTAGTTTTTCAATGTCATAGGAAATAGAAACAGCAACCAAACACACCTTGGACAGAGAGGTTAGCTACACCAAGACAAAATCCTATATACTTCATTCCAATCCAAGTCCCTAAATCATTTACAAGCAAAATGATCAACATCTACTGCAATGGTACTTTATTGAAAAATGAATAATACTAATTTTTATATCACATGATGTGGCAGTTAATGTGTACATGCCACATCATGTAAAATATTAGTTTTTATTTTTCTAATTTTATTTATTAAAATACATTTCATTCATGTAACTGATGTAGCATATGATATAGACATGTCACATCATATGATATAGAAACGTATGATAAAAATGCAGTAAGTGTAGCATTACTCAAACTAATTTATCATTTTATTTTCTTTTATAATTTATTGACACTTTTTAATTGATGTGGTTGTACCTCATCCGCCACATAAGGTGGTATGAGAGTGTGGTAAAACAAAATAATAATTAATTAACCAAAAAAAAAAGAAACCAAAAACACAAATTGACCCCACCGAATCTAATGCCCCAAAAAAAAAACCCCAAAGAAATTAACGTATTTATGCATCGACGGCGGGCCACCAAACAAAGAAATCTTATTCTTTGGTGGTCTTAGGGTTAAAGATGCTCACCATCTTCTTAAGTTGATCAACGAATGAAATATACGGAACGGTTCCATCATTCCCAGCAAGCACTTTGTACTTGTCCTTCCTAGTGAAGTTAGTGCACTCAAACCCTAATGTGGAGGCCAATATCATCTGCACGTAATTTGCAACTTCATGAGGGCTTTTTCCGGACGAACACGTGGCTTCCATAGGCAACTGGTTCAAGAACGTAACTTCATAAACAGGCCTAGGGTTCATGAAGAAGAATATGGGGTCCAAAGCTTTCCAACCTTTCGCCGTGGTTGCGTGGAAAAACCCTACCCTGTAGTTCATGGCCACAGGAACAATTCGGTTCGTAAGCTCAGCAAAGAGTGCACTGAACCTCAAGAGAAAAGGTTCACGACATGTTGTTCCTTCTGGACAAACCACCAAGTCCCCTTTGGATAGTTCAAGCTTGATTCTTTCGGCATCCACGTGTCGAACTCGGGTTAAACGAACGGTGGGGATTGGTGCTAACATCTCCGATAATCGAGAGATTGAGTATGTGACTGCTGGAATTTTACGTTTGAGTACGCTTGAGAGGATAACGGGGTCCATTAGTGTTCGATGAGTGCAGACGAAGAGCACGCCAGAGTTGCCACCGGAGAAGGGCGGTGGGGTTTTCCCTTTCACAATTATTTTGCCGCCAAATAGTTGGGATGTGTAGGGAATAAGCGTCATTGGCAATATCAACCCCAAGACTATCCGAATGAAGGCGAGTAAGATGCCTAGGGGCATCCATAGTAGGATTAGAAGGGCGGTTGAGGGCGTCGGGCGCTTGACTAATCGGCCGTCATGGAAGATCACCGGAAGTGGTCTGAGGACTTGATGCTCATTCTTTTGGTTGGTCATGGTAAATGGTGGGTGCATTTGTTCCTGTAGTGACAAGCCATGCATATGCATGATTTACTTAACCAGTAAGAGTGAATTGTGTACGTTTAAAACAACTTGAAAGAAAAATTAAATAATTGTTAAATTTATGTGTCACATAATTAGTGATCAAAAGTTTATGTTTATGTTATGTGCCATATCAGTTAGTAATAAAAAGTTGCGCTAATATAGCTGCCATATTATCTACTTACCTTGCATAGTGATAGAAATGAAGAACTTGATGATGAAGGCCTTCCCAACCCTAACGTTGGTTCCTCATCTATGAACACCTTTGCCACTCGGTCATATATATTCTGGGAACAAACTTGACTTTTAACAAAGCCTGTGGCAAACCCAAATCGGCTCACAACAAGCTCACTACCAATAACTTCATCAGCTCTCAAGTGCTCCTTCACAAACCTCTCCACCATAACCCTCGGCATCTTAGTCACCACAACCCTCCTATCATATAAGCTAAACACTTTCCAAGCCTCCATATCCAAATCATCCATGTAAAACTTTGGCAAAACTGCTCTGGCCACCGATTCAATCTCCGACTCAGGAACACCACAAACAGCAACAAAAATCATAAGCTTAAGCCCAGCTTCCTCCGTACCAATCATCTCAAGAAACCGAATAATCGGCCACACCATCAACAAGAAGGCAAACCGGATCAAACCCGATGCCTCAAATGCCACCAACATGAAGTAGGAGAAAGGGTCGGGGTCCTTGAGAAGTGTTCCTTCGAGCTCAGAAGCCACAGTCTCCATTAGGCTACTTGTTTGCATTTTTTCCAGGTTTTTTTGGTTTGGGATATTATGCCGTAGACTTATATCTGGCTATAAGTACTATATTTGGCTCAGGATTTTGTAAATTTGTCTGAGTTAGAATGTAGGAATGAATTAGTTTATCTGTTTACAACTAACCCTGCTTTATATAATTACTCTCTGATCAGTCTCTCTCCCTCTAAATAGTTGATCCGTTTTGGGTTTTGAGTGGATGTATCTGCAAAGAAAAAAGTTCAATACGCCACGTAATTAAATACACACACAAAAGATCGATTACTTAACCTCAACAACTTAGGGTGATGTGGACCTTTTTGCGACACAAAGTCCATTTGTACACACCTAAAAAGTAGGTCTAAACTTGGGCCTTTAGGCCACTGACTTTGCGCTCATAACGTGAGGAGCAAACATGTTGTTCCATTAAATCTTCCCATATAAGGTTTTGCAAAAGGTTTCTGTGATCTGTTTAGTGTTGCATGGGGTTTAAGATCAGCTGCCTGGCTGGCTGCCTGATTAGGAAATTTCTGGGAAATTTCGGTTTTGATTGGGTCTTGCCACGTTTTAGATTTTGCTATATATAGTTCTTTATGGGTACGTTTTTCCTTGATCTTAATAGATCAATGGAGTTTCTGCTTTTCCCATTATGGAGATTAAGGAAAAGAATATGACATCGTACGAATTTCCTTTTTCTACTAATTTTTTGTGTAAACTAGGTATACGACGTGCATAAATAATGAAAAAAAATAAATTAAAGATTTTCATGCATAGTTTAAGGTTAGAAATCAAGTAACAATCGGATACGAGGTGCCTTCGATTACGATATCCTTTCTGATCATAAGCAATCTTTTGGGATTTTGTTTATATGAATGGTACGTAATGTATCTTTCACTTTGGCAAGTTTTCAAAATCACGTGAGTCTTAAAAATGATTTGGGCAATCTGTCATACTGAATCTCAAAACAAGCTGCATGCATGTGATGTGGTGACTTTTTTGCATTGGCAAAGCTTGCAAGAGGAATTCAAAATAGGTTAGAAAACCTAGCCATTTGCCATCTCCAGCTTTCCTTCCTCCTGCCTTGGTCTTGGTATGCATGTTGCTCAACCTCTCCGGTAATATCACACGCTTCTGTTTAATTATTTATACGCAAATTCTACCAAACAAACCGCTGGTTAATTTTCTTTTGCTTTATCAGATTGACACGTAAAACTTCTGCTACAGGTTAGGTAAGGTTGGTTTGAAGATGAAAACACAAACATAGTTTGCAAGATGAACCCAAATTAAGAATGTGTTAGCAGAAGCAATGTTCGATTGGTTCAAATTCTTAAGCCCAAAATTGGCCTAACAAAGACAGGCCGGCCGGGCCTTGAAAGAGGAAAGGTTTTTTCGCCCAATAATCTAACTTGACCTACTGTAGGTATGAGCATGATCTTTCCTAACGTGCAATGGTGCAAGTGTGCAAGTTGACACAATGGATGGCCTAAAGCAAGCTGACATACAATAGAACAAAATAATTCAGAAGGTGCTAAATATAGTTATGATGGTGGACAAATTCATCACATTACATAGCAGAAGTTGATAACAGTGCCATTTCATCATAGTTATTGAAACCAAAATTAAAAATATATATTATTGACAGTTCAAAAAAGTTATTTTAAATTTATTACAGTTGGATTATTTTTAATTACGGTTGGAGAAAGAACAGTTGAGAAGGGAAAGAAAACAAACCTAACAGTCAGCAGCAGCAGTAGCAATCAAAAGAATGATTTACCTAACCTTATATATTTACCACAATAAGGATAATATATTTATGGGAAACATACATGCACATCAGCCATGAATTGCGCTTGCCAAATTTCGAGGTTATGCCTCACCTCTCATCTATTCATTTTATTTATATTTTTATGATTTATCTGTTCCTCTGTTTGTTTAAACTATAAATTATTTGCATGCGAGTTGACACTGAAATATCGGAATGAAAGATAACATAAATAAAGAGGGCTGGTAAATGAACCCTAAAATTAATTGAGTACATTTTATAATTTAAGTTAACTTTAATATTTTAATTAAAATATAAAATTAACCAAGTATACCTTATTTAACTACCAAAAATATCTATAGTACAACACTCTAATACCAATCCTAAATCAGGTTAATTTTTTTTACATGAATCTGTGTCCTATTTTCATATTTTGGGTTTCATCAAAATCTTTAATTTCGTAATACTGATCCTAAACTAGTACTCACTACGTTATTCGTGAGCACCAAGCAATATGAAGACTTTTCTATGTTTGATAAGGGTTGAATATAGTGCGTAAGGTGTGCTTATTAAAATTTTATTTGTTTCACAATTCAATATATCATTTATGGTCATTTTATATTAGGATAAATTAGTAATTCAATAAATAGTTTGGTAGTATAGTGTACTCAGTTAATTTTAAGGTTCGTTTAACAGCATTCTAAATAAAAGAGGATATTTTCTTTTTCTTTTTGGCCGTCAAAATTTTATAAAAAAAACACCCCAATATAATTTTCTTTTGGGGTGGCATGCTTAAGCACAATTAAGGTTCTTGGGTTTAATCCAGAAACTGCAGACAGATTAATAGTTTTATTTGATAACAACGTACGTGGACTGCATATATTTATGATTCATGTAGAGGCAAAGCACAGACAAGTCACGTGACTGAGAGGCCACACAGCACATGTCTGCAAAATCATCGTTATCCACTGGTTTCTACAAAACATGTAAACAAATTGTAAACAAATTGCGGCTGACATAATCACAAAACGAACATTGTCACCATTATATAAATACATGCTTTCTGTATTATATTAAAAGAAGCAAAAAGAAAAGGCATCTTCTTTGCCCGTGGTTTGGGGTGTCTGTGTGGTAGCTGGTTTCGGCCGCATTCACTGGAGTTTATTCTGTTAGCTTCTAGTTATAGTGGGTGGCAGTATTAGCCAAAGTTTTAAATAAGCTAATCATCATTCTATTATAAATTTTATTTATGCTAAAGTTTAGTTTAATTTTTTATATTCCACCAGGGCAAGTTGAGATCGGTTTTATTTAGGGTTGGTTGAAGTTGTGAGGGATGGTGAGGTAATGAGTTACATTTAGGATATGTCCATAACCTCAATCTTCCTCGAGTGTAATAAAAAAATAAATATTCTAAGGCATCATAATGACCATTAGAGTGACATCGATGTGGTTTTGAATAACAATCTTTCGATGTTTTTGTTAAAAAGGTTGTCTAAAACTAGATTAGCAAAAGTTTTAAGCCAGTCAAATACTAGTGTGTGTATAACTGAAGAGTTCTTGGGAAAGCTTATATACAAGCTTTGGGTGATTAGTGCCTTTATATCTTGATGGCTGTTAGTTTTCCTCACCAAATAATCAATTGTTCTTATTAATTTGTTGCCTAACTAAAATCTTACCCACCATTATGAATGTGCCAAACATTTTCATTCATTTCAGAACAAGTACTTGCCTCATTACTGTGGTTGAGATGGTTTGGTAAGGAAGCCCCAAACTTAAATGCACCATTCAAAAAATCTACTTCAACTTTTTTTTTTTTTCGTGAACATTTCCTATTGAGAGAGACGATAATATATTAAACTCACACACACTACATGGATGCTACAAGCCAACGACTCAAATCCAAAATCTTGCATGGAGGAGCAATTACTCCAACCACTACACTAGTGGGTCTTTTGCAAATTTTTTTTTTCTTCTTTTAAGTGAAACTATTTTGTACCCAATCATTGTAATTACATGCTCCTTTGTGTCTGTGTAGTAAAATTAGGTTAAACTTTTGCAGGAACAGGGGAAAAAGTTACTGCTTATAGTCCTCTCCTCTCTACATGTACCGTACGTAACCTTGAATTTCAATATTGTCTCTACGCATAGTATTGTTGTGCTTGTCAAAAATCAACTAGATTAAACTTAGTATCAAACGCATGTACTTATTTTCAGCTTTCTACACAAATTCCAAGCCAGATGTAAGTTGTATAACTTGTATCTGTGTTCCACCACATGTTCTTCACAAGCTATGGATTGTGTCAAATATGTTGTTGTGTTTGTTGTTTAGTGTGCGATAAAAGTGTCTATATTTAAGGCGCAATTATAAAGTGTCAACGAATTTTATTTTTTACATTTTAAATACGCAAAATGTAATAATTTGATTTAACACGTGCCGAGTTTAAGTGTGTGAGATAAAATTGTCCACATATATGTTAAATGCAGTTAGAAAAGTGAAAGGATCTTCTTTTCTACAATTTAAACTAGCCTCTCTGCACGCGCTTCTGCCCTTGCGAGAGGTTTTTTTTTTAAAAATTTAAATTTATTTTAGAATTAAAAAAGATAATGGATAGTTGTGTTCCATAAAAATAGGATCCATTATCTGAATTTTCTTTTAATTTTAATTTTTTTAATATGAAAAATTGTGAATTTATCATATTATCCTCATTTAATTAATAATTTTAATTCTTAATGTTTGCATTAACCAAGGACATTTTCTGGTATTTTGAATGTTTCACCATTCTCTGCTTTTTGCTTTATATATATAGATACACTATTATATATACTAATTTAATATAAGAAGCGCCGAGTTTAAGCTTGTGAGACAAAGTGTACATATGTCGAACACAATCACAAAATGTGAAAAAAAATCTCGTTTTATACACTTTTTTAAGTGTCACATGTACTAAATTGACGCCGAGTTTAAACTTACGGATGCCAACCAATCCAATCTTCTATGCGACATACAACATCTTGTCTTTTGCAGTTCTAGGTTTTGTAAAGATCATATCCTTAAAAAAAAAAAAAACCAGATTCATACATTTCAGTTTTTTTTGTTGTCTGAAAAATCAAATTAGGGTTTCATAAGCCAGTCAAAGTGAAATTCTAATAATAATATACTCAATGTGGTTAGGTGGTTACTTTTTGTTTTCTTGCTTGTTGCCACTATTATTATATATTTTTGCCCTTAAATTAAGTAATTCGATGTCTTATGTCATTAATTATATGCGTGATAAACTAATTAGGAATGAATTACCAAAGGAAAATCAAAATCTCACATATACTTTATTTTACTTCTTATATTGTGGAGAGGATCTCCCATTTAAGATGGTCTAGTTTTTTATTTTATTGTCTTGTTGTTTGTTTATTTATTTAAATTCCAATATATTAATTACATCAAATTATGAATTTTTTTTATAAGTTCAAAATTATGATTTGGAAACTATATGTTTGGTAAATTTTGTATAAATTCTTCACCTTACTCATCGTTTTTAGTACCATGTGGATATTAACCAGAATCCCAACACAATGTATAGAATAACCTATCAATTTAATCCACATAGAAAGTTGATATTGACTTTCTTTTTGGATCTAATCAAAATTACCTTCCTATTTTTTTGGTTTCAAATTCTTGACAAATTCTTTAAAGACTTTTTAAATATTTAAAAGTATAACAAAATATATATTTGTAAAAAAAGTGTAACATATATTGATTCCCACATCTTATTTTTCATTTTTTTCTTCTTCTTCTGAAAACCTAATTCTCACAATGAAGAGATTTCCATAACGATGCAGATACAGATTATCATTCCTAAAAAAAACGAAATTAAATGCAGAATGCAAAAACTGAGAATTATGATTTATTATTTTTTTGGGTCCAAAGAGAATTTATGATATGATCTCTAGATCTCTACTGCAGATTTGACATTTCCTTCCAAATACAAGACACCAACACAAAAATAAATAAATAACGTGCGTATTAAAACCTTTAACTCAACCCAATCAAATCAAAGAAAGAAAAAACCTTTGCATTCAATTATAAAAAAATTTAATCCAATGCAAACAGGTAGCAGCGCAGCAGTTAGACGATGAAATAGAACCCTAAAAGACATCTTTGTATGGACATATCCTGACCGTCACTTCTCATATCCTACGGCTCAGAATTTCCCACTGCTTGTGCTTATCATTGCCCTCTTTCTCACTTCACTGTCTCCCTTCCTCTTTCTTTTCTCTCTTTGTAAAAATGGCTGAATCCATATTTGATCATCTCAGCACAATCCGATCCTCGTCTTACTGAGTATATAATCCATACTCGGCGTTAAAAAACCAATCTTTTTACTTTCAGTGCAAAATTTTGAGATATGGGTTCGTAGTTTTTGATCAGAAAAATCGTTTTATCCGAAGCTTTAGGAACAATCCCATTTGGTTTTTAGCAGTTTTAAGCTAAACCCAAGCTGAAAGTTTTGATTTTTCTTCAGTTTCACTGTTTATATTCAATATTTTGATGATTTTTTATTGTGATATATGACATGGTCACCGATACTTACTCGAAGATGATGTCGGAGATGTCAATGCGTTCCATGTTGAAGAACGGCGAAGATTTGAGTATGTTGATTCGCGAACAGAGGCGTCAACACGAAGCAAGTGAGCGAGAGAAGGAGGAGCTCAATCTGTACAGAAGTGGGTCGGCCCCACCCACAGTCGAAGGCTCGTTAAACGCGGTTGGGGGCTTGTTCGAGGACTCGGCGCTGTCGGGTTTCACGAAAAACGGCAGCAAAGGCTTTGCGACCGAAGAGGAGCTTCGTGCCGATCCAGCTTATGTGACTTACTACTATTCCAATGTGAATCTCAATCCGCGGCTTCCGCCGCCGCTGGTTTCGAAGGAGGACTGGCGTTTTGCGCAGCGGTTCCAAGGCGGGGGCGGTGGAGGTGGAGGTGGAGGTGGAGGTTCGGCTGTTGGAGGCATTGGAGATAGGAGGATAGGAGGTAGGAGTGGTGGCGAAGGTGGGGATGTGAACAGGTCACTTTTCTCGGTGCAGCCAGGGGTTGGAGGGAAGGAGGAGAATGGGGTGGCCGGGAGGAAGGCTCCGGCGGAGTGGGGCGGTGATGGGTTGATTGGGTTGCCGGGATTGGGACTTGGGAGTAGGCAGAAGAGTATTGCAGAGATCATTCAGGTGAATTTTTAGTGAAGTTTGTTGCTTTAACTGGTTTATATAATAAACTTTTTATCTTGAATGTTGTTTGCTATTGGAAAAATTAGATGCACTCCTGTAAGTGTTTCTGTTTGTAATGATAGTGTGATAAGTTTTGCCTACTGGTTTCAAGTGATTATTTTTCATCTCTAATTTATGTGTTTTACATGGGCTAAGTCTTTATGTTCATTCATTAGATGATTTACTCGATATCTGGTTCAGCTCCTCTAAGCAGGCCTTTTGGTCATACCCATGAAGTGGAAGGAGTCCATGAATTAGTGCCTTTGACAGTGGTTTCTCTCAATTGTCAGCTGAATAATTCCATGAGATGGAGGTGCTCATTGGGATGAGGAATTGAACTAGTTCTTCTGACACTAGCTCAGTTTTCTTAAATTATTAGCCTTTATGTTGTTGACATTGATATTGGGTTTTCAGTCATGCTATAATCTTGCTTCTTAAGTATAGTTTTCATTCTTTGCATAAATGTCTCACCAATAGAATGTAAACTTAATTGGAATGGAAACTGTTGCTGCTTATGTGGAATGCTGGAGGTATTTGGATCTAGTTTAGGTGATTGATGTTTGCTTCTCGCTCTACACTTTGTCTTGCATATGTAGATGCATATTTGAAACTTTATATTAGCATGTAGAATGTGAAAGTGGTTACAAGTTATAACTATATATAAATTGCATTTTATTACATTTTCTGGTTATTTTTACTTGTGTTTTTCATGATTAGAGTTGATTTAAACCTTCCCTTATTTTGGTTTGTTGGTAGATCTGCTCTTATGGTCTTTTTGTTGTATACTTCCTTTCCTGGTCAAGTTTGATTGTCTGCTACGATTTTTGTAAAATAAATTGAGTTTGTATTTCTTTTTTGGCACAAAGCTGCTGTGTAAAACGTTTGGTATTTCAATGCAGGATGATATACATAATACAAATGTCTCAAGACACCCTTCTCGTCCAGCTAGCCGGAATGCATTTGATGATGGTGTTGAAACTTCAGAAACCCAGTTTGCTCATCTGCATCGTGATTTGGCATCTATAGATGCTTTGCGTTCTGGTGGAAATAAGCAAGGAATGTCTGCTGTCCAGAATGTCGGCTCATCGGGTTCTCATACATATGCTTCTGCTTTGGGTGCTTCATTGTCGAGAAGCACGACCCCAGACCCTCAGCTTATAGCTAGGGCTCCTAGTCCTCGGATTCCACCTGTTGGTGGAGGAAGGGCTTCCTCCATGGATAAAAAAATTGCCAATGGTCAAAACTCATTCAATGGTGCCTCACCCAATGTGAATGACTCTGCAGATCTAGCAGCTGCTTTATCTGGTATGAACCTGTCGGCAAATGGCAGGATAGATGAAGAGAATCATGCACGCTCACAAATTCAACATGAAATTGATAACCACCATAACCTTTTTGATATTCAAGGTGATCGGAGCCATATGAAACAAAATTCGTATTTGAATAAGCCTGATTCTGGGAATTTTCATTTGCATTCTGTTTCCCAATCTTCTAAAAACTCTTATCAGAATATGGGGAGAGGCAGTGGGTTTGGGAGGGATCTGAACCACCCTTCATATATGTCTGATGATCCAGTTGAAATTAATAATCCCGCTGCATCTGCTAACTCATACTTAAGGGGACCTGTGCCAGGTCTTAATGGCCGAGGAAGCTCATTCTCCCAGTATCAGAATGTAGACAGTACCTCGTTTCCTAACTATGGCTTGGGTGGGTATTCTGTTAGTCCTTCGTCTCCATCCATGATGGGAAATCCACTTGGTAATGGTAGTTTACCACCCTTATTTGAAAATGCTGCTGCTGCATCTGCAATGGGTGGCTTGGATTCTGGAGCATTTGGAGGAGGTATGTCTCTAGGACCAAATTTGTTGGCAGCAGCTGCTGAATTGCAGAATATGAACAGGCTTGGAAATCACACTGCTGGGAGTGCTGTCCAGGTGCCCATGATGGACCCATTGTATCTTCAGTACTTGAGATCAAATGAATATGCTGCTGCCCAGGTTGCAGCCTTGAATGACCCCACAAAAGATAGGGAAGGCATGGGTAATATGTATATGGATTTACTGGGTTTGCAAAAAGCTTATCTGGGGCAATTGCTTTCGCCTCAAAAATCACAATTTGGTGTTCCCTACATTGGTAAGTCTGGTAGCTTGAATCATGGTTACTACGGAAATCCAGCATATGGGCTTGGCATGTCTTATTCTGGAACAGCATTGGGTGGCCCCCTTCTTCCAAACTCTCCTGTTGGACCGGGTAGTCCTGCCAGGCACAGTGATCGGAACTTGCGTTTTTCTTCTGGGATGAGGAACATGGGTGGAGGTCTCATGGGAGCTTGGCACTCTGAAACTGGTGGAAATTTTGATGAAAATTTTGCTTCCACTTTACTAGATGAGTTCAAAAGCAATAAGACTAAATGTTTTGAACTTTCAGAGATTGCAGGGCATGTTGTTGAGTTCAGGTATATATTTGTTGCTGTTTCTTTAAAAACTTATGCCTTTTACCTATCCAGATCTCCAGGGATTAAGTCACTCATATTTCCTTGAACAGTGCCGACCAGTATGGAAGTCGGTTTATTCAACAGAAACTTGAAACTGCCACAGCCGAAGAAAAGAACATGGTCTTTGATGAAATAATGCCCCAAGCCCTTTCTCTAATGACCGATGTGTTTGGTAATTATGTGATTCAGAAGGTACTTTTTCCTGTTTAGATTGATTTGGCTTTATGTGCCAATTCCATGTGTTCTTTTGTATTACCATGTTCATAATATGCTTTGGATAAGTGGTTGATAAAAAAAGTGGAATATTTCTTCCCTATGACTGAATTTTTCACTTTGAGTTCAGTTTTTTGAGCATGGAACTGCATCACAAATAAGAGAACTTGCTGACCAGCTCACTGGGCATGTGCTGACCCTTAGCCTTCAAATGTATGGCTGTCGAGTGATCCAGAAGGTATGTTCAGTTAGTTGACCAAAGTTCTGACAGTAACCTGTCATATTGATATTTCCTGCATGTTTTACTTTCTGGCTTTCCTACAAAAGCAGGAGGGTTACCTTCTACATTTTTGTATCATAACGTGTTATGGGAGACCGGCTAATTATGTTATCTAATATGTTCGGGGGTCTTCTTAGAAATTATTTGTGAGAAACAAAACTTTTGGGTTTTACTCTGGGAAAATTATTTTCTCAAGTTTGAATTTCATGAGTCACAATGGATGAACTCATTGCTCTTGTACTTCCAGGGAAGTGGAATACAGCTTAATAGATATAAATCGTATAAGTTGAAAGAAAAACATTACTTCCATAATTATACAGATTTTTTTTTCTGTAGTTTTCGGGGAAAATGTAAATGAAATTGTACACCATTGATGGGTACAGATATCCATCATATTGCATTGAATTCAGTTTTCATGTGCTTCCATTTTACTGTTCAGGCTATAGAAGTTGTTGAGCTGGACCAGCAGACTAAAATGGTAGGTGAACTGGATGGCCATGTTATGCGTTGTGTTCGTGATCAAAATGGGAACCATGTCGTTCAGAAGTGTATTGAATGTGTACCTGAAGATGCCATCCAGTTTGTTGTTTCAACTTTTTATGATCAAGTCGTGACACTGTCAACTCATCCATATGGTTGTCGTGTCATACAGGTTAAGAACCGCTCCATTTTCTGAAACATGTTCATGTTTGCGCATTTACTAATCATATCAGTTGGATAGGTTGAAGATGAATCATTATCAATGCAACTGTTGCGATTCTGAATGGTATAATAACTTTGATGTAACAGAGAGTTTTGGAGCACTGCCATGACCCCAGAACGCAGCAAATAATGATGGATGAGATTCTGCAGTCTGTTTGCACTTTGGCGCAAGACCAATATGGAAATTATGTTGTACAGGTTTGTCACATTTCTGAGAAACTTTTTTCACTCCAGTTTCTTATTGTCAAAGAAAATAATCCCACCGTGGTTAGATACAATCTGTTGTTTTAAGTATCAAATGGACCTTCACTTAATCTACTAAGTTTCTTCGTTAGATGCTAACTTGATACTTATTTAATGTAGTATAAAGGTTCAATTTGATTTCTCTCTAGACATCCAGGTCTTATCTTAAGCCCAATTTTTTTTTTTGCCTCTTCATGCATTTGTGACTTCACTTAAATCCATTGTTGAACTTTAAGTTTCATACTTATAACGGGACGGTATCTGTCCATTAAATGGAGGGATTGAATGGAACTGAGGAATAATATGATTTCAGCTCCACTCCCCTCTCCCTACCAATTTAGTGTTTTCATATTTCTTTGCTTTGAGTTCTGTTATATACCTTACTTGGCGTATTGGATGAGTTGATGCACCCTTACCTAATTGTTTCGTGATGTAAATTATTAGCTTTATATGGTAGACCTGTCTGTCTCTGATTTTGCCCCAATTTTACTTTCTTTACATTTCAGAGCATGTTTAACTAACTCACTCGTAACTGTAAAAACAAATAAGCTGTGAGACTACAACAGAACCAATGTGGTGACTATAAATTGTTTAGTTTGGGAATAATCATTTATAGCCCCTGTCATGCTGTATATGCTAAAATGCCTGTTTTATTCCTCTTTTACATTGAACTCAGTTAATTGATTGTGATTAATTTTACAGCATGTGCTGGAACATGGAAAACCACATGAACGATCAGCTATCATTAAGGAACTAACTGGCCAGATTGTTCAAATGAGCCAGCAAAAATTTGCATCAAATGTCATAGAAAAGTGTTTAAGTTTTGGAACTCTTGCTGAACGCCAGGCCCTTGTAACTGAGATGCTCGGTACCACTGATGAAAACGAGCCCCTTCAGGTTTGCTACTGATCTATGTGCATTTTGTCTCTCTAAATTTCAGTGTGCATTGGTGAATGTATTCTTTTATTGTTGTATAGCTTTCTTTATTTTTGATTCTTTAACTCTTTTCTTGTCTCAACTTGCAATCTTCAGATATACTCTGGCCTTGCATCTTAAGAATGGGTTTCCTGAACATGCAATCTTCTGTAACTTTTGGTGCTTTTATGATAATACTGTTACATTGTGAAGTAACATTTCTGTACAATTTTCAAGCTCTTATGTTTACTATTTATGCTTATATGTTTACCTGAAATGGTGGTCTCTTAAAATGACCTTGTGAATTCATTGGAATACTAGTGAACTCGTTGGGCTTTCTTCCAGCTATTATCTTTAGTTCTCTGATCAATAGCTATCATGTGTGTTATATCACATGGCAGATAAAAGTTATAACTATTATATCTAACATTCTCAGTGACGATTGGCCTCATCCCAATCAATTACTTTTGGATCTAGCTGTATTGCCAAAGTATTTGAATTGTAGCCCTAGTATATAATAAAAGTACAAAAATGATAGTATGACTATTCAAAGATTGAGTTGTCTTAGTGCCCATCTTTTTTTGGTTAACATTGACTACTTTTCAAATGAATGGAGTGGCTGACTGGTTTACACACAACTTTTTAGAGCATTAAGCTTCTTCTCTTTGTTATTGTGAAATCTTTTGAATACTATGTGGTTTTGGGAAAATGATTTGCCAGGCTTTGGTTTTGTAAACGGGTGTATATGCAGTCTCATACTAGTTTCTGATTTTTTTTTTGGTTTGAATTTAGGCGATGATGAAGGACCAGTTTGCAAACTATGTTGTACAGAAAGTGCTGGAAACTTGTGACGATCAGCAACTTGAACTAATCCTTAACCGAATTAAGGTTCATCTGAATGCTCTGAAGAAGTATACTTATGGGAAGCATATAGTTGCACGTGTAGAGAAACTTGTTGCTGCTGGAGGTACTTTTTCCCTCACTTTCTCCTTTTGTCTTTTTTCTTGGTCTCCTTTTCTTTTCTTTACCTTTGCTTATACATAAATTAGTGCATCACTTGCAGATCGTTGATTCTCTAAATTTTCCTCAGCTTCATATTAGAGTATGTTTATCAATTGATTAAACATCAATGTGCACCTGATGGATTGATATTAGGGTGCCTTAAGTAAAAGTGCTCTACTGAACACTAATAAGAGACAAAGAATTTATGACACATCCAAACTTCATAGAAACTTTTTGTTTAAAAAAAATATAATTTAATATCAAACTCTAAAAACCATACCTGTACATATTTATTTATTGTCATTTAGGTGTTGAAGTAGACACGTTTGTTTCCTATTCAGTGTAGGATTCACTATTTGCCTTAGAATATCTTGACTTTCATGAAATAGCATTTGGAATAGAAGTGACATTTGATATCATCCTACATCTCAGCGATGCTTAAACACACGATACACGAAAATACTTATGAATCCTTATTTGGGTTTTCCCCCAATGCAAGAAGTTGATTGTTGTTTCTCATTGACATGCTGAAGAATGAACAATGTAATTTTCTAGCATAATATGTAAATGCCATTCCCTCTTCAAATCTTTGGCTCTTATGCTACAGACATTTGAATCCCGACTGTCTTAATTAGCTAACAAGGTGCTCAATCTTTTGCAGAGAGGAGGATTAGCATTCTGGCTCCGCATGCTTCTGCTGCTTAGATGGGGTCACGAGAATGAAGTTGTACAGCTAACTGAGGATAATATGAGCCCCTCTCTTTCTTTCATGTCTAGTAAAGTCTATGTATTGAGATGGATAAGGCGCAATGAAAATAAAGATTGTTGGTTGTACTTAAAACTGTACATTGTTAGTTTGAGGATATACCTTAGAGTAGTCGCGGCCCAGACGGTGAACACACCTGAGGCCCCTGCAGAGGAGATAAATTTAGTGTACAAGTTTTAAGGGTGTAAAAAGCAAGGCGGTAGTAGAATTTGTGGTCGTGACTGTACAAATGTTACCAGGTGGAGTCCTCCATAAATTTTTTTGATGTATGGCATTGATTATTTTCTAATTAAGGAACTTTTTTTCCCCAAAAATTTGCAAGCTGAGATTCTATTTCCAGATTTATTATGCCATGCTGTTGCACGAAATTTAATGCTTTTCCATGCTGATTTTCTTGATATTTTGATCTGATATGTTGGAAGGAAAGAAAATTTCATGGCAAATTTGTTATGTTTGAGGCCAAACTTGGGGTTTTGAAGCTCCAACAATTGGTGATTGTTCCTCCTGCCTGAAATGGCATTATGAATTATTCTTGGGCTTAATCTCTCTTCTCCCAAAGGCTTTAATTGAGGCTCAATGGGGGGCAACAGGACCTGTTCTTTTTCCCTAAAATACTAGGTTTGTATAACTTTGAGTTTACTTTTTTTCTTTAGTTGAATCTTTGAATTAAACTGGAAAGAAACTGCAACCCAAAAAAAAAAAATAGTGGAAAAAAGAGGAAAACCGGAACCATTATACCAAAAAACCAGTGATACATAGCACCAAAGTTTAGTGCCAAGTTGCCAACAATACAAAAGCACCCAAAAATTACACAGCATTTTGCCTTGGGCATGGTCTCTGCTCAAATAGATCATCCATAGTTAGGAGGACAAAATGTAATGACATAGCGAGGAGCTTTACAAGTCTTGAGCCCTGTAGAATCATCAAAGGCATAACTATAAGCCCTGGGACAAATAGCCTTAAAAAGATGACCAAAAACAGTTGGCTTGCAACTCTTTGGATCTGCAAACACCCCTCTGCAGCAATACCTGTCTGAATTTGCAGCCAAACAAGCGCTCTTGCAGCCTACAACCTTCCCTTGTTTCATCACCACCAATGTAGATGGGCAGCAAACATTCAAGTCAGCCTCACAAGCAGCAACCCCACACCCCATCCTACCACCTATTGGCCTCATCGAAACCGGAACGTTGAACCCATCAACCAAACTCACATCATAGTAATGCAAGTCTGATTTGGAGGTCCCAAGTGTCATTTCAACTAGTGTGGCTGGAGGCACTCCACCAAGTCCCCTGCATTGTAAGAGCCCGGCGCAATCCCCTGTTTGGCATGAGCCTTTTCCCGTTTGTTCATCAAAGCAGCAGCCTTGCCTGCCCCATAGTCTTCCTGACCAGTTTTCTGGCACGTCAAGGACTTGCTGTTCCCCGCTGTGGAGATGGAAGCCGCCGCTTTGAGGAGTTGGGTAGCCTGCAGTGCCAAGGATCCCGGGCCATATGCTCTCCTTGCAGTTGTTCACTATAATGAGTTGAGTTCCATCTGCAACAGAGATATAAATGTTGTTAATCTAAGTTTTAGAAAACCACAGATTCTATGAGTGAAAAAGAGGGAGTACCTGTGAAGGACAGGGAGATGAGAAAGCAGAGGAAGATGAAGACTTGTGAGATTGTCATCTGAAATTGATATGAATGATGGAGATGGCTGGGATGTGCTGCTATTTCTCTGTGTGTTTATGATTCTACTACGTGTGGAAAAAAGAGAAAAGGAATTTCCTGCTTTGTCGCCAACATGGAAGGAGTGGTAACTTTAAGAACAACTGCACATGTAATAACGGTTTGCAAAGTTCAAGACTTGTAAATTTATATTTATACAAAGTTTGCAGAAAAGATATAGGCTACTTTTTAAACACTCATTTTAAAAACTACAAGGAACCCACTTACAAGTAAAAGCTCAAGTTTGGATTGACAGCTTCCTACATCACAGACATTAGGCAAAGTAAACCCTAAGCTCAAGTTTAGGGTTTAACTTTCATTTGTATGTCCTCTCTCTCTGTTTTTTTTCCGGTTTTACTCTATAATCCTCTTGGATTATCTAATTGTTGCAGTGCAAAGAGGCATGCCCAAGATGGTTTTTTATTATTCTTCTTTAGGAGAGAAACTATCATGTAAAGCAATGACACGTAGGATAACTTTTCTACATATTATTATGTTATTGGCCGTGAATAGCAAAACAGTGTTATTCCCGTTATAAATAAGTTTTTTTTTCTTTCTATACTTCTTTTGATATAGAATTCAAACAAAAGAGAAGTAATTCAAATTTCAAAGTACCCCATGATGCCTCTCACTTTAGTTCCACTTTTATCATAAGATTCCATCCCTTTTTCTTATTGCTACCACAGTCCCATTATAATAGCAATTTTGTTGTGGATTGGATCTATATTTAAATTAATGAGAGACTTTACTTTTTAGATTTTCCAAAGATGCAAGTGGTATGGAGCAAACCTCAAATTTTCCAATGGATTTGCAGCTTCAATGTTAAATCTCATTTTCACCTACAATTATTAATCTTCATCCGTTAATGTCCATTAGACTTTGAAGGTTGTAGGTTGATGCACACTCACATTTTATATCATTTCCTTAGCTAGTAACATACATGTGTAAGTCTTTGTATGCCGTTTTGGCTTATGAATAAAATTCTCTTCTAAAAAAAAACACATACATGTGTCAAGTGTTTTGATGGATGCATACGATTTTATGTGTCTATCACTTTCATCATAAAAATGTCTTTATGTGTCTGTCACTTTCATCATACGAATTATCTGTCAAAATTCTATTTTTATAGGTAAATTCAAGTAGAAATATTGGTCAGTTGAAACTATATTTAAATAGAAAATGTGGGTTTCTTTTTGGTAAATTATTCAGCTAGTTAAATTTTTTTGAAGGATAATCATTTGTGTCTGAAGAAAAAAAAACTTCCTCCAAAACAAGAAAATGTCATAGCCTCTGAATCCAATCGAAGAAGCTTTTTATACACTTAATTAAAAGAACCTTTATATTTTTGAGAAACAAGAAATTGAATTTTAAAGTTTAAGACAGACCAAAAAAAGAAACCAGACCCAGACCTGAAGTGTAACTACCGCGAATCGCCGGTTCATTTGATTTTGCCGGGCGCCGGCCTGTCCGAGTTTCAAGTTGAGTCACGGCTCGTTAGCGAGGAAACCGGAAGGTTCGGTTTCTCGTTTTCCAAAACCGTTTAAACGAATGTCACTCTGACCAGATCAACCGTTAAGCCCAATATAAATAAAGAAATAATGGTCAGTAAAGCGGTTGAGCCCAAACCCTAACCGGTCCATCCGGTCGCTCACCCACGGTTTATAATCCCCATTTTAACCACCCCAACTCGGTTCTGTTTCCCAAATAGACTTCTCTCTGTTTATCAGAAGTATTCAAAGAACCATAAACAAGTAAGCTCTCTCTTTTTCCTCTCTCACCCTCAATTTTTATGTGTTTAATTTTATTGAGTGAAGTATATGCACCATATTGATGCTGGGATTGATGGGTTTCTGTTGAATTACTTGGTTTAACTTTGAATTGAAGAAGAAAGTGTTTGTCTTGTTGTAATGGGTTTTGGCCTTTTTTGCAAATAAGTTGAGTTTTTGGAGGTTGTGGATATGGCTTCGGGTCTGGTAATGGAGCCTGTACCGATTACATCACAAAAACACGACCCTGCATGGAAACATTGTCAAATGTTCAAGAATGGGGAGAGGGTTCAACTCAAGTGTATATATTGTAGCAAATTGTTTAAGGGTGGTGGGATTCATAGGATTAAAGAACACCTTGCTGGTCAGAAGGGTAATGCATCTACTTGTCTACTGGTTCCACCCGATGTTCGGGCTTTAATGCAACAGAGTTTAGATGGGGTTGTGGTGAAGAAGAGAAATAGGCAAAAGCTTGATGAAGAGATTACTAATATTACTCCATCACCTCATGGTGAGGTAGACTCACTTGCCCTTCACAGTGATGTGAGTAATGGGATTCAGTTGATTGGAGCTCCTGTGACGCTTGAACCCAATTTGGAGTTGTTAGTGAATCAAGAGGGCATGACAAGTGAGAGGAGTCTGGATAGAAGGAAAAGGGGGAGAGGTAAACATTCTTTCTCAGGCCATGGTGCTTTTGGTGTTACCAATAGTGCTGCATTAGGTTCTAGAAAAGTGAACAATTATGTTCACGAGGCAATTGGACGGTTTTTGTATGATATCGGGGCACCTCCAGATGCGGCAAACTCTGCTTATTTCCAACCGATGATTGATGCAATTGCTTCAGGAGGTTCCGGGGTTGAGCCTCCCACGTACCATGATCTTCGAAGTTGGATATTGAAGAATTCGGTTGACGAAGTGAGGAATAATACTGATAAATATAGGGCCATGTGGGGAAGAACTGGTTGTTCAGTTTTGGTTGATCAGTGGAACACGGAGTCAGGTAAGGTTTTGCTAAGTTTTTTGGTGTACTGTCCTGAAGGAACAGTATTTTTGGAATCCGTCGATGCATCAGACATTATAAATTCCTCCGATGCTCTTTACGGATTGCTTAGGAGAGTGGTAGAAGATGTTGGAGTAAAAGATGTGCTGCAAGTGATTACGAGTAACGAAGAGCAATATATGGTTGCAGGGAGGAGGCTGACTGATACTTTCCCTACTCTATATTGGACTCCATGTGCAGCTCGGTGCCTAGATTTAATACTTGAGGATTTTGGTAGCATTGAGTGGATAAATGCAGTAATCAAACAAGCTAGATCTCTTACAAAGTTTGTGTACAATCATAGTGTAGTGTTGAATATGGTTAGAAGGTCTACTGTTGGGAATGACATAGTAGAACCAGGAGTTACTCGCTATGCTACAAACTTTACAACATTAAAACGACTGGTTGATCTGAAACACTGTTTGCAGGTCTTGGTTACTTCACAGGAGTGGATGGACTCCCCATACTCAAAGGAACCGGAGGGATTGGAGATGTTAGATCTTATTAGTAATCAGTCATTTTGGTCCTCATGCGTCCTGATTGTTCGTCTGACAAATCCCCTCTTGCGAGTTTTGAGAATGGTTGGTA
Organism: Prunus persica; assembly: GCF_000346465.2. NCBI lineage: Eukaryota > Viridiplantae > Streptophyta > Magnoliopsida > Rosales > Rosaceae > Prunus > Prunus persica. The sequence goes on from NC_034010.1 coordinate 25,920,108, forward strand.
GTGAGAAGAGGCCTGCGATGGGATATATTTATGCTGGAATGTATCGAGCAAAAGAAACAATTAAAAAAGAACTCGTTAAGAGGGAGGAGTACATGGTATATTGGAACATTATAGATCAAAGATGGGAACAGCAGTGTCATTTTCCTCTTCATGCTGCAGGCTTCTACCTTAACCCCAAAATATTTTACAGTATTGAAGGAGATATGCATAATGATATCCTCTCAGGGATGTTTGATTGCATAGAGAGATTGGTTCCTGATACCAAAATCCAAGATAAAATCATCAAAGAGCTAAATTTGTACAAGAGTGCTGCTGGAGATTTTCGGAGGAAGATGGCAATTAGAGCTAGAGACACTCTGCTTCCTGGTGAGTGCCCATTGTATTAGATTTGATTGTTATTTCTAGCTGCTGTATCATGACTTACCTCACAATGGTTTATTTATTAGCACTTTTGAAGAAACTGCTCGATATGCTTTCGTGCATGCTAAGTGAGATGACATTGCCTTTTCAATTCAAGTAGCATATAAGCATTTTTACGTATTAGATCACTGAGTGCTTTACTTCCAAATTTAATAAGTCTTCGATTACATTTAATCCTGGTAAAGATTGAAGCTCTTTGATCTTTTGGGTGTATTTGGTGTAACCATGACACCAAGGCAAAACCTTCCAGGCACATATTGCAAGTGTTCTGTTTCTCATATTATTTAAACCTCTTTCACACATTTAGCTAATTTTTTCTGTAATATACTTGTCTTAGCTGAATGGTGGTCAACATATGGAGGAGGTTGCCCAAATTTGGCACGCCTGGCAATCCGTATTCTCAGTCAGACTTGCTGTTCGATTGGGTGTAGGCAAAATCAGATTCCTTTTGAGAAAGTACACAACATAAGAAACTCCCTTGAGCGTCAACGTCTCAGTGACCTTGTCTTTGTTCAGTACAACTTACGACTAAGACAAATGTAAGCAGAAAGTAGTTGACCCTGTATGGATTTAGGAATGGTGGTCGAAAATTTCAAGGGAGAAAAGTTGCTTTCTTTTTGCTAATAATATACATGTTTTTCCCGCAGGGTTGGTAAGAACACTGAACAGGATTTTATGGATCCCATATCATTTGACAGCATTAGCATTATTGAAGACTGGGTTTCAGGGAAGGACATGTGCTTAGAGGACCAGGGAAGTTCAGATTGGATGACACTGGATTCACCCTCTGCCAGCACAATGCTTTTGGGGCCCTCAAATGATGATGCTGAGGAATTGGGCTCCGGTAATTTTATACTTGGATGTGGAGAGTTGCTTAATACTGAATAAACTTTGTTCTTAATTACACAGTACACTAATTATCTTGGTCTATATGCAGGGTTTTACGATTATGAGATTTTTGGTAGGGGAAAAGACTCTGAAGAGGAAAATGTTGAAGACAATGTAGAAAATCATTAGAACCTTGTGCATGAGGCAGTTCTGTATCTCAAGAACCCACGGTTACGAATTGTCACCTTGTTCTCTGCAATCAAGCAGAGGAAGATGTAGAGAAGTAGATGTGCATGTGGTGTCTGGCAAATTTTTGAAGCGTCCAAGACAGTTTTCAATTTAGAGAATAGTGCATTGTAGCTGATAATTAGAAGCATATAGTTGTAGCAGTTAAAATGTTGTTTATTCTAATACGTCTCATCTGTTTGTAGATTTACACATTCGAACCGTTAGAAAAATGAAATCTAGATTGTTGTTTATTCCCATCTCGTCCTCATCCAGCGACACCTTTTATCACAGATGAATTGAGTATGAAGCTGGTTTTGTTTCATGATATCCTTTTGGATGAGGGAAAATAATTCGGAATTTAGTTAAAAGTCGGGAATTTAAGAGGGGAAATTGACAATTCCCTTATTTGGCAACTTAAGCGCGGAATTTATTAATGACGAGCAGAAAAAATTGTGGAAATTGAGGCATCAAATTTCCGAGTTTAATTTCCACCAAAATATGTGTCATTTCACAATTTTCATAGTGCCATTCACAAAATTCTATCATTTACAAAATTCGACATACATAAATCCAAACACTGAAATCTTCAATTGCCGGATATTGAAATGATGGAAATTTAAATTCCGTCATTTTAGAATTCTATTTAAATTCCGTCATTTTAGAATTCTATTTAAATTCCATCATTTTAGAATTCTATGTAATTTTCAATTCCTTCATCCAAACGGAAGATAAAGAGTGTTTATAGCTCCCCTTGCAGAGTAAACACTGCAACAATTTAATTGCTAAGGTTTGAGAATTTAATCGCTAAGGTTCGAGAATCTAATTGTTTGGGTACGAAAATCTAATTGGTTACGTTCGATAAGCTAATTGCTAGCTGAAGAAGAGGTGCCTTTTGGACTTGAATCTTCCTTTTCAAGACTTTGATTGCAAGGTTGTTAAGTACGATAAAAAGTCACTGTTGGTTGTTGGCTCTTTGCAACTAACCCTTCATTAGTTACATTAAATAAACTAATCTAGCATAGCTATCAGCATCACTGGTCTTTCTCTGCACTACTTTAACTAGACATAAATATTTCCACAGAGAACCTTTGGGAATTTTGATTCAATGAAACTGTACATGCGAGCACCCAAAAAAGTTTAAAACATGATGTTCTTGAACACCACATGTGGATTCAAACAGAGACACAAATTTTGTCTTTCACATGGGAAAAACAGAAGCAATAATGTAAATACTCCTATAAGATGAAAGAGGAAGCCTCACTATAACTGCAGATTAAAGAACAGAAACATCATGTACACCAGATCATTTACAACCCAAAATGGGGTGTCATAATAATCAAATTTACATGGAAACAAAAAAAAAAAAATACTAGCATAGCTATAATTATACAAAAAAAGAGAAACAAAACCCAAAAGAAAAAAGAAGGACAGAGAGAGAGAGAGAGACAGGAAATTGATACTATCTTGGGCAGCTACCACCATTTCTACCAGATACTGAGAGAGGTGAGCTTGAAGAAGCAGCTTCAAAATCAACATCTGCATCATCACATGACCATGCACTTGCCTTCTCAAAATATGAAGATGTTGGATACGAATGCACATAATCCTCAAACTCACCACCACGCTCACTGTCTTTTCTCCCATCATATGCCCCAGGAGACAAAACCACCTCAGGCAGTGCCACCTCACCCTCCAAGTACCTCACCACCTGTCTCATTGTAGGTCTTGCCTTGGGGGTATTATTGGAACACATTATGCCGAGTTTAAGCACCACAACAGCCTCAAGCTCATCAAACTCACCCTCCAATCTTGGGTCCACAACATCAAGAATTGTACCATCTCTCCATTTGTCCCAAACCCAGTCCACCAAAATGAGCTCCTCAGGCATGGCTTTGGCCTCAATGGGTCTCCTCCCACAAACCACCTCAAGCAAAAGAGCTCCCAGAGCAAACACATCTGAGCTGGGAGTAGGTTTTCCAGTCCGAGTCAACTCAGGAGCGAGGTAACCCAGTGTGCCAACCACCCTGGTTGTTGTTGGGTTTGAGCCATGCTCATACAGCTTAGCAAGACCAAAGTCACCAAGCCTTCCATTTAGCTCAGAATCCAACAACACATTTCCTGCTTTAATGTCTCTATGAATCACAGTTTGCTCCCAACCTTCATGTAAATACAATAGCCCTGAAGCTACACCTTTGACAATCCTGAACCTCTGCTCCCAGCTCAAAATTGCTTTGGGGTTTTCAAACAGATACTTGTCCAAGCTCCCATTAGGCATAAAATCATATACAAGCAACAAATCACCACGCCTACGACACCAACCCAATAATTGAACTAAATTTCTATGGCGAAGACGACCAATGCTAGCAATTTCAGACACAAATTCTTGAAGACCCTGTTTTGATTCATTGGATATTCTCTTAACAGCAACTTGGGTATTTGAGTTTGGCAAAGTTCCCTTATAAACTTTACCAAACCCACCAAACCCAATTACCTCTTTGTCTCTGAAGCCTCTTGTGGCATGCTTCAGCTCCTGGTATGTGAATCTGTGAGGACCAATGTCAAGCTCCCAAGCTTCAATCACCTCAGCGTTCTTGATTCTGTGAATGATGTAGAAAGCCAACCCAATGCCTAAGATCAAGACCAGAAGAGCAGAAACAGAAACACCCACAATTACACCTGTGTGTGTTTTTTTGGGCCCAGGGAGTTTAGGCAGAGCATCCAAAGAGAGAGATTTGGCATCTCCATTCATTTTGAAGCTCCAACCAGAGACATAGTGCGAGCTGGCTAGCAACCCAGTTGAGGCAGAGAAGCCAACGTACATAAAATCTTGAAAAATTGGAGAGAGATCCACATCGAAGGTTAAAATTGGAGATGTGGGTTTGATAGAATTAGGGGAAAGCTTAACAGTTACTTGGTTTTTCACTGAATCGTAATCCACCCAGGCCTGGATTACGTGACCACTTTTGAGGTTGAGGCTCTGTTTTGTTGAATTTTGACTGGTGAAATACCCAGCTGGAGTTGATTTGTTGGAGGCCAAGCTGTTTATATCGATGCCAACATGGTTGTCATTGATGTCGCCAAATTCAAAGTCCTGCACAGTGTCAAATTCAACAGCAAAGATGTGGTTTGAGAAGTTGCCGACAACTGTGGCGTTGAGAATACCAAGGTACTGGCTTGGAAGAGATCCAGGAAGCTCCTTTGAAGGTGAGATTATGAAGGCGAGGCCATGGCCGCCGAGCTTGGGGTACTCTGGGACTATAGTGAAAGCAAAAGCGGTGGAAAAGGAGAAAGCTTTTCCATCAGTTGAGTTCTTGAATTTGATTGGAGATGAATAGAAAGCGTGACCCAAGACTCTTAGAGTGTCGTTTGTGAGCTTTAGCATGCCATTGGGCTCGATCTCTGCGACCCCATTTAAGCTCATGTTGCTGCCAACGCCATTGAACCCATTGAAGTGGAGCTCTTCATCAAGCTGAGACTTTACTGGGTTTGTGAGGAAAAGGAGAAAAACCAAGAAAAGTATGAGTCTTTGATATGCCATAAGTTGACAGAGGGGAGAGAAACGGAGTTTGTGAACCAGATGGAAATGGAGTTCCAGTGCTATTATGCTGGATTAGCTAGGTTAAGGTGTCGGTGTATATGAAATTGTTTTTCATATTTTCTAGTTGTTTAGTGCGTTGCTTTGGCTGGTTGTGGAGGAAGGGAAAGAGAAAGAAGCAGATGATACGGGGATGTCGGGGTTGTATTTCATATGAGATAACTGAGTAGGATTGAAGCTATTTTACCACTAGGCCATTTGAACCTCAACCACCAACTTTGATTCTTTGAAACCACATATGGTTGTTACTTGTTAGGTCGGTTCACTTTCCACAACTTCCATTTTCTTTTCCTTTTCCCTTTCCAACTCCACCCACAAAATCGACTTTTAAGGTAATTTCCACAAACATCTAATCATGCACAAAATACATCCCAATACATGTAAATATACAATCCTGATTTTTTGGATTACAGGGTTTAAGAGATTTGTGGTCACTCACTGTTGAGTATAAATTCAACGGTTCACTCACTCTTGTACTCCTTTTAAGAAATTTTTTTGAACCATTGAATTAATATCCAACGATGGGTGACTACAATTTCTTAGACTCCTGTAATCCAAAAAATCAAAACGGTGTAAATTGTAATCATGCACACAATGCATATATAATATCAGGTAAATTCCATTTGTTTCTTTTGGATTTATAAGAATTTGAATATAGAATGTCTTTTATTTACCGTTGACGTTGAGTTATCCAAATAATTTTTCCTAAAGTCCAAACCCACCTAGCATTATCCGTTTAAAAATGCATCATTACTCACAAGCATTGGTGGTGAAAACACAAAGTTAACTTTGTCATGGTGACTAAGTTGAAGAATTAAGATGGACATAAAGTCCACCAGTATATCCATTGAAACCTAGGGTGCATGGGGACATGATGTATATATATTCTCTTATCCAGATGTCCGTATATTATTAAAAAAAATTAAAAAAAATAATAGAAAATATATGGCGTTTGCACGATGCACGATAATAATAGTATGGATGGTGAATTTTTTAACTCAATAATTCACACAAGAGTGTTCCTACATGAAATGTGAGAAGACGTTTCATAATTACTGATGGGTATATTTTATATTATATATTTAACCTCATTCTTAGTAAATTTTGGAAGAATTTTGATACTTTGTATTATATTTTTAATATAGGACTTTCGACTTTCTCTGGAGCAAAACATAATCAAATGGACAAATTTTGGAGTGATTCCAGTTGGAGGACGTACATGAGTCACTTAGCTTGATCGTATCAAAATTTTAGATTTTTCTACCAAGCAGTTATTTTCTGGCAATAAAATAAAGGAGTAGTGAGCGGTGTTGGAATAGTGACTTTTTGGGCTTTTATTGCGTTTTTGGAGTTTAAGATGACCTCGGATGGGTTCGTGGCCTTCTAGAGAAGTGTTCAAAATATTTTTATCTTTAAAACAAGCTATCTTGGGCAGATTCTCCTAATCCAATATGGAAGCTAGGTTTTAAGGGGTATTTAAGCTCTTTCTCACAGGAATTTTGAGGGACTTCTTTTTGGCTCTTGAACGTGGGGAGCAATTGCTTGGGTTTTTGCAACTTTAAGGTGTTTTCATTCTTTTCTTCTCAATGATATTTTCTTAGATTTCAATTATGAATATGCGTAACTAATTTTCTTTTGCTAGGGTGAAGTCTTGAACCTTAGCATGAATATGTAATTTTTATTTAATTGTTTATGATTGAGTGCATGCATACTTTGAATTGTTAATCACTGTTTTAAACTATTTAATTGTCTTAATGCCTGATCACCATTAAGATCTTTAGAAAAGTAATCAGATGCAATTTTGGTCGGAAGGTTCCTTGAAATTGACATTGTTTTCTTGTGATTAATAATTGTAATTTCACTTAAGATGAACATCACGTCTTAAGGGTTGCATGGTTTTTCAAAGGGTTTTCACAAAACTTAATGAGTCTTTCATGTTCAGATTTGATCCGAACGTCCGGACGGGTTGTATGTTGGATATACGTTCTATGTTGGAGGTTCCAAGTAGAATATAAATTAGGAAAACCTAACCTTCAAAGTGGCATATGCAAATCATAAGTAATTGGTAAAAATTCATAAGATTGCTAGGTGATGGTGAAACCCTAGTGCTTTTATAAATTGGTATTTAAAACTCTTTTAGTCAATCGTATTTGTCTTTGTTTAAAATCTATTTTTAGTATCAATCAATTTCATAATCATCTTTCTCAACTTTTAATTTTAGGTAGTAAATTGAAAATTATTTTTACATAAATTGCTAAATAGTCCTTGAGGAGAACGACCTTGCATGAGCATCTATACTACAATAGCCTTGTATTCTTGCAAGTATTTTATATGATTTTAACCCTATTTGCATAGGTATTAAAAATCCTATCAATTACCAAAAACCCTTTGACAATCTGAACCAACACATATAAGCCATTATCTTAAGTGCCAGTTTGGCATTGCTTATTTGGGGTGATAAGTGATTTTTTTAAAATTTTGGGAAGCCCAGTCCATTTGGTAAACTATGAAAAAAATAACTTATTGTTAAAAATTGCTGTGAGAGAAAGCTATAAGAGAAAGCAGCTAATGAGGTGCTTTCATTTTCTGATTATGTAGGAATCAGTTTTGAAGAGGTGTTGTGTTTAATGATTATGCGGCAATCATTTTCTGATTATATGAGAAATTAGTACCAATAACACTTTTAACAAAAAGTTTACCAAATGCCAAACTGCTTTCTCTCACAGCTGATTTCTCTTACAGCAAATTTGACAGCGATTATTTTTACAGCACAGCAATGCCAAACTGGCCCAGTATTTTTTCTAAATGATTATGGATGGTGGAATAATAATGGCTTGGCATACAATGCATATAAGCTGAACTCAATTTGTCCAGGTCGAACTGCATTATGACACTTTAAATATTACATTACAACAAAAGACAACTATATTCATACGACACCACAAAACGCTGTTTGTTTGATACGTCCATTTTCTGGTACAGCATCAGCAGCAGAAACTTTCCCTCTGTTTTTGGATTAAATAAAACACACACGTTTGTTTCACCTGTTTATACATATAGTTTATGATGGAGCACTATCGCGCATGCTGCAAAGCTCTTGGTTTTTTCTTCAATTTTTCGTTTTATTTATGTAGTTTTAAATAATATATAAAGTTTTTTGCTTTTATTTCGGATGAAAAATAAGTTAATGGAAAAACAAAGACAAAGAATAAAGAATATTGAGATGTGCAAGTGTCAATGCCCACCAAACAAGGTCGGAAAGTCCCATGCCATGAGAGCAAATGGTAGTTGCCCAGGTCCTACATTCATGAAATTTTCTTGACCATTTTGGAAGGCTAAACATTGTGGTGGTGTATGCTTTATCTACTTTCGGTGTGCCAAATACGTGTAGATGCATTCGTGGTTTGGTTGGAGACAATGAGGAGCTTATTGACATGCAATTGGCTTTTTGTTTGAATCTTTTGCTACCATCCATTTTCAAACCCACATGTTCTTTGTGTTTCATACTAAAAATGATTGTGGTTGGTTTTAATCAAGTCCCAAAAGTTGTATTAAATGTCATTGATTCAATAATATAATTGACTCTTTATTCATAATTGTGTAAGTAAAAATTAATATATGTGAGTCGTTGATGCATGTGAATACATATATTGTATGCGAGCGTTTATTCTCGCACCAAATTCATGCCCCATGCATGGTTATTGCATAGATAAGGTCAAAATTAATTAGCACAAGTTGTGAGGAAAAAGACTAAATTAAGTTTGATCCTAATGATATAGAATTGAAGACAAAGGGTATCTTTCATATTGTATTATTGGTTTTGCATTGCCAATTATTTGCTAGTGCGAGGGTCGTAATTGGACTACTGAATTGAATTCTAACAAAAGTTATAATACGACCAAGGAGCTCAAGTTTTGTAAACTTACGGCTGCTATGAATCTATGACATAGATAATATACACTTGGGCAGCTGAGATCATTCAAATGCTTGAACAAGCTATTACAAATCATGTAGTGGAAGTAGACATTGGACTGGCCTTTGAATGGCTCTAACTTTGATTGGTAATCCAATTATATGAGGGATGAAAATCACCTTGTGTCCGATTGTGTAATGTTAAGAGAACTCGTGGCTCAACCAGTCAAAAACATGTACTCTTACATCGGAAATCATATTCCCTCAACCAATGTGAATATACCCCTCTATTGAAATAATCCGTACAGTTAGTATTATTATTTTAAGTATAAGTGATGGGGATCGGAGTTCGGACACAACACAAGTCACCAACCATATACACGAGCATCAAAATCTAGGGTTAGTGCAAACTCACATATATCATTCATGCCACAAATAAACTATTTCATTAATCATCAACATCCACTCTCCTACAACTATTACATCCACTCCCCTTATTTATAGGCTTTACAAGACTTGGACACCAAAATTATTACTTGGTCCAAAAGTAAACTAATTAATTATAATATCACACATAAATGATAAAAGATATCCTAAAACTATCTAAATAAGAAAATAACAATACATTATGAAATAACTAATTAAATAGTAAATATCTATCTTGATCCACCCCTATACTCCTGCACCAATAAGTAATAGTCTAAACTCACATACACAACTAAGATATAATATAAGTTAACCTAAATTTTCTTATCTATAAATTAAGTTCCATTTCCATTCAACTAGATCCCGTTAACTCCTTACTGTTATCTTAGATTATGAAGATACCTCCAACATTTAACAGTATTCTGTTGTTTATTTTGTTAGTGGGAGATTTTTGGTCTCCCACACCACTAAAGTTAGAACCTTTTATTGCAATAAAATAATTTGTTGCTGCGTGAGATGTAATTTACGAGGTCAAAGACCACTGCAAACTGCTCGTTGTTGTACCTTTGTGACATATGGCATTGGCATTGTTTGACAAAGACAATTGCCGAAGTGTTGACTTATTTATCATTCATCAATTTGATTTCAAAGTCAAGTAGAACTAATTTGAATATGATGTGGGTTTCAGATAAGATATTTACCACGTGAAATACGCAACTAATTAAAAACACACAAAACATATCTCAATCTAGAAAGTCCGGTTACAAGATCAAGATTTTATTTTTTATATTTGTATCCTATATATGTATAGCTTTGCAGGTTATAAATCTCATGGCCTGATATTTATGATTTTCCCAGGTTGAATATAAAGATGCAGAAAACTTCCATGAGGGACAAGAACAAAAGATAGAACAGAACATGAGGAACTGAACTAACTGAAAGAACTGATGGGGAAGAACAAAAGCACCTACTGATGACATTGAATAGTGTACATTATAACACAAAATCACATGACACCAATCCAACAAAAGGAAGACAGCAACATAGTTATTGTTTCACAACATCCTTAAAAAAAAAAAAAGGTGCTTCCCTCCTTCCTCCCCCAATACCCTAAATTAAGAAGCAAGAACTTAAAATGTGTACAGGCAGCTGCCATCGTCACTCCTAGCAGTTGGGTCAAAGTTTTCTGCAGTTCGATCAGTACAACCTTCAGGAACTGGAACGTTAACTTGTTGGGCTGCTTTGCCTGCGCCAACACAACCAAATAAGCTTCAGTAAATTTTCTGTTTTTGTTTTTTGTGAAGCCTAAATACAAATTCATTTTATGACTTTTCTAAATTAAGCTGGATGCAAACCTCCCCACAGGCCTCTTATAAGATCAAGGGATCTAACCGTAGAAAGTTCCACTATCAATAGCATCTGAGTTGGCATCACCAAGAGCAGCCTCGCTCAAGTACTTATCAGCCAATTGGACTCTCTTCACATTCTCTTGCTCTTGGACAAGCATGTTTCCATACTCAAGCAGCTTCTCGATTGTCATCTTAGGCTGCTCGAAAGTCGGGGGCCCTTCCTTTGAGTTCACAAGCCTCTTCCCAACGCCGTCAACCCCAACCCCTGTAATCCACTTCCTCACTTCATCGTCATAGACTCGGGCCCTCAATGCACCAAAGAAATCTGCAAAACCATGACACATAACCAAATATTATCATTGTATGCAATTTCTTATAACATAACATGTCAGACTGTCTGATAAGAAAAGAGAAGGGGACTAAAACTTACCAATGGATTGGCCAGGGAAGGTGTCAACAAGCTTGACAATGTCTTCCTTAGCAACATTGTCACTCCTGAAGATCCCAATGCAGACACCAATACGATCTTCGCGGGTAGGCGCCCAGTAGAACTTCTCCATACGCCCGTCACGGATGAGAGGAGCATACAATGTTGAGAAATCGTTACCGGTGACAATGATGGGGACACGGGGGTTCTCCTCCTTGTTGTACATACCGGGGAGCTGGACATTTGTTGGGTTGTCAGCAATGTTCATGAGGGTGGCATTCACCATTTGGTTGTTCACAGTGTACTGTGTGGTTCCACCAAGCCGACCAGCTCCTGCATCAAGATCGTTGATGAAGAGTGCGCACATTTTACCCTTCCTGATTATGTCAGCTGCTTCACGGTACCTTTGCCTGATCAGCTTCGCGGGTTCTCCTGCGTTTCCACTTTCCAATTCTCCGGCACTCATCATGATGGGGCTGAAAAAATGATCATCGTTAAAGGCTAGTTTCAGTAAGAAGCAGAACATAGCCTGACTAAGTGACCATAAAATAGTAACATAGAATCTTAATTAATTAATTTATTTTTGTTACAAAGGAGCTTAAGGCCTAGGAAAAAGAAAAGCGAGAGTCGAACTTTGGCCTCGAGTGTGAGGGTAAATACTAGCTACTTGCAAGTGACTCATAGAAAAATCATAGATTTCAGTCTCACCCAAAAATAAAAGTTAAGGAAATTCCTCTAGTGAAACCGAGACATGCAATAAGAACAGAACAGAACAGAACAGAACATGTATGGAAAGCATGCAATTGGACTGACCTGATTCCCATCTTGGCAAAGACAAGCTCGCACTGGAAAGATTTACCCTGACCTTTGCCTCCCCAGATACCAAGGATGAGAGGAACCTGCAACAAAATCAAGAGATGATTTTTAAGTTGATTAGCTGCAATATAATTATGGAAGAAACTCAAAATTAATAATATAGTGAATTAGAGCAGTATGAGCATAATACTTTGATGTTAGGCAGGGTCATGAAGTTCTTGGTGATGTGGACAACAAGCTTGTCCATAAAAGCAGGAGCAATGTAAAACCCATCCATGTTGTTGTCCAAGTTGTACCTAAATTAAGCACAGGCTCTCATTAACAAAGTACTATTAACAATTAATCTTTCATAATTAAAGAACTAATTGTGATCATATTTGAACTTACTGGCGAAGCCCGGTACTGATGTATTCATAAGAACTCATGACGGCGAAGTGAGTTCCAGCATCTTGGGGTGCTTGGAAGAGAGAGTCGACCATGCCCTTTCCTCTTGTGATGTCTTGTTGGTCATCTGAGGTGTCATAGGCAAGGCCTCTCCATTTGTCCTTGTCGGTCTGCTTATCTTCGTCCACCTCTGCTACAATCCTGAAGCTCCCAGATGAAACCTTGGAGTTGGTGAATCTTGAGTTCACTTTCTTCAAGCTGCTGCCCAAGAAGGTTGAGCTTGGAACTGAAGCGCTGCTGCTAGAGCCATTTAGGCTCAGCTGCATGCATTAAAAGTGCAACAATTGTTAATTATGAATTTATGATCACCTTCCAAACAAACAAACCCATGTTTAATTCTTTCCCTTAGTTAATTATTAGAATTTGAACCATTATGCATCATATTAAATCTTATCTAAATGTGTCGTCTAAATTTAGAGTATGACAACATGTAGGCAATATGATCGTAACATAAGTCTTAAGTCTAAGAAGAGAACATTATTCTATGAATCTAATTAAAACATATGTACCATGCAGACACATGTTTGTATTTTTTTAGCTTCCTTTTAACTGGCACTAAGTTTGCATACACACTGATAAGTGAAGGCATAAACGAAGTGGGAACGACATAGTACCGGTGCCCTGTTGACAGCTCCAATGGTTGAGACAGCAGTAGCCATTGATCTCCGGGGTGGGGGGATTGGACGGTTGTGATCTAATGTGGGGTGAAAGAGAGGAGAGGCACTGTTACTGCCCTGTTTGCCTGCAAGCAAAATATGGAGAGTGGTGTTTTGAGCGGAAAAGAAATGAGAACTGGTTTGGACTTATAGTACTTGCTTTGAGTGTACAGAAATTGGTATCCTGAGGATTGGGTTCTTTGAAAGGTTTTAGACCATAGAATCAAGATTGCCTTGCTGCCACGTGGCAAACAGAGAGTGCATGGAACTCCGTCCCTTGTTGGTCCTTGAGGTCAGTGTTCAAGCTCTCTTCTTCTCCACAAAAAAATTAGGGAAAGTAGTAACCACAGAATTTGAGAATAGAAGACGACCCATGTCTTTTATTGTGTTATTTTTTGTTTTTTTTCCAAGGAAGATGCATGGGAGATGGAGATTGACAGAATTTGAGATGAGGTGAATAAAATGTTTGTGGCTAGCAACAATTTTCATGATTATTTTTTTAAAAATTCTTTTGGTTTTGTACAAAAATTTGAGCAAAATGTTTGCGCTATGGTAGAGAGGTCCCACATGCATTCGATCATATCAGATCAGAATAGTGCTAGGGGACGAACTTCAATCAATTTTCAACTAGAATTCTATAGTGAAGGCCTTATATATGGCCCTTAGGTGAGACCTTATATCTTAACTGTTGGATCAAATTAGCTAACTTAATCCAACGGTTAAGAAGTAGGGCCTCACTTAAAGGCCATATATAAGGCCCTCACTATAGAATGACTCAAATTTTCAATGTAAGGGAAAATATGCAAAATCAGTCGAGTCCAAGACCCAAATTCGGAGCATACTGGGCTACCCTTTCACATTTCAAAACACTTTAGCCTTGGCCCAAGATATCTACATACTTACAATCTACCAAGTGTTTGACCATGATTCATTCTATAGTGAGGGCCTCATCTAAGGGCCTTATAAGGCCCTCACACCCTCACTATAGAATTATACGTTTAGTCAAACCTAAATCCCATGAAAGTATATGGAATTATTGATTAAATTTGACTATATGGGATTATTGATTAAATTTGACTTCTGCCCAGAATAACTAATCAACATGACACAACACGACACGAGTCACACAACACAACTCGATTGCATCGATCGAACTCTTGTTTAGTTTCATTCTAATTTTAGTTAGTCCTACACGTCTCATTTGGTGAATCAGCTTGGATAATACTGGATTGGACTTTAAGTATTGGACATGATTGACTAGTTAGGACTTCGGTTTTGTGTCTTGTCCTATTGAGATTCATGTCTCAGCTAAGGACAGTTTGGCCTAATTACTTAGGACACTAATCAAGTAGATGAGTCTAGTCCACAATCTTTATTAATACACCGAACTAAATGAAGTCACTTTTTTTGTTTGTGCCAATGTTAGGAAGGAGAATGCAAATTTTCTGACACACACTATCAAAGTGTCATTGGGATTTGAATCTGAGATCACTGGTGTGTAAGTCAAGACCAATTTTCATTAAGTTAGACAAGTTGACAACTAGTTGAAGTAACTTAGAATAATCTTATATTGATTTCAACAACAAAAAAACCAAGAACAAGAATAGAATTCAATGCATGACATCTTTGGGTGGCAAGCCATACAACATCAAACATGATGAGGGAAAATGATAGACGTGCAGAATTTGTTCTCCGGTTTGTGAAGTTATTCACTACTATTCTCTCTTTTTGTCCATACGACAGACAATACAATTTGGGAAAGTCTCAATGGCATTGGTAATATACCACAATGGTCGACACCCAAAGAAAAGTATAAACAATGGCAATTTCACCACTGTCATGTCTTATCTTGTCCTGCTGCCGAATGTGGAGGACAAGATAAGAAAGAAAGCATAGCAAAATTAGCATATATATATATATATGTATGTATATATGCTTCCATTGATTCTTTTAACTTTGAGCTTTTCTTTCTTATGATTAAATTCTCAAACTCTCAGAAATCAGGAGTGTCCTGTTCAACAAGAAATCAGTAACTTGGAGACATGATTGCAATTTTAGATGGTAATTAAAATGTGATTAATTACTTGAGTTGATGACAGCTCAAGTTTTTTCCAAGAACAACTGGAAAAGGACTCACATGCATACAGCCTTATCTATAGCCAGAAAGCGTGGGGCATTAGGCACATAAGCACAAACAAAGACCAATGTGAGAGCTAAGCTAAGAGCAAGCCTAGGCATTGCAGGTGGTAAAAATGCATAATTGATCCATGATAGAGAAAGACACTTTCATCTTTAAAGCATCTTTTAAGTACCCAAAGTTGACCACACAAAAAAATAAAAATAAAAATAAAAATCTTTTAAGTACCCCAAAAAAAAAAAAAAAAAAAAAGAAGAAGAAGAAGAAGCAAAAACTGAAGAGGTAACAGCAATAAAATTGGAAATAATAAAATAAAATAAAAAGCATCTGCAGATGGATAAAAATGCATAATTAAACCATGATAGAGAAAGACACTTTCATCGTTACACTCGAAATCCGAAAAGACCCAACCCCACCATCCCCCTAACATTCCTTTCTCATGCATCTACTTCACTTTAAGCCAAAGTTCTCACAGTTGTGAAATGACTTAAAGTAGAAGTTCATTTTGCTGCAAATGGCATTTTGTCTCCCTAACTCTCTCTCTTCCATTAGCCCAAGTATGCTTTTTAAGTCCTAGAGCCCTGAAGCATGCATATAGGCTTAAGGCAGCAGTAGAAGTTTAAGAAATTACAACTTTTTCCAGATAAGCTGCTGGTTAACCTCCTGTTTCTTGGGCTTTGGGGGCATTGGCAGCTTGCTGTTTCAGAGCTTTTTGTGGTGTTCCAAAGACAAGAACAGTCCTCGTAACACCGACTCTTAATTAAGTGGCCAACAGCCAACCTGATAATGTAGGATTAAAATATGGACATGGAGACTTAAGGCATGCATTATGGATTAAAAATAAGCTTAATAATGGAGAATTGGTAACATACAGACAAACAGACGCCATGAGTCACAGGCTATTATCCAATCCTTAAGCTATGAAGCTAGCATTAATAAGACAATGTGGAAATTTAGTCTCATTTGTTAAGAAAAAGAAAGTATGACATAGCCGAAATCCACCAACCCATCATTTGATTTTGACTCAAGGTATATAATAACTTGCTACAAGTTTCTCATAAGCTCCTCATGCACTGGCTCGTCGACTTGTCGAATAGCTGCCCTAGTAAGTGGAGTTAGAGGAGAATTCTATGGCCTGCTATACCAGAGTAGTTCAATTCAATATTTGTAGCCCTTACAACTTGACTAAGCTAATTTGTTGATTTAATTAATGGTGTATTTACTAATATGTAATCGAAATTAAAATAAAGAGTTGGATTTCGATTACAGATTACTCATGTGTTTACTTCACATCAAGGAATGAAGATGTATGTAGGGCTCACATAAAATCATGAATCCTGAGTTTGGAGGAATTGGACTCTTGGAACAAACCCATCAGTAATTCATATCTTTCTACCTATTGTATCCTCACCTGCCCCGATTCCAAATAGTTTAGTAAACAACTTCAATGAAATCCGGATTCTAACTCCTCCTCAATTCAATTTGTCCTCACCCGATTACGGATTAGTAAACATGCCAAGTTGAGTTGGGTCATTGATGCAGGAGCATAGAGGGTGGATCAAGACACATACAACCATTTAATTTGTTATTTCATGAGATATTGTTATTTTCTTATTTATGTAGTTTTAGGATATCTTTTATTATTTATGTGTGATTTTATAATTAATTAGTTTACTTTTGGACCAAGTAGCCTTGGTGCCCAAGTCTTGTAAAGCCTATAAATAAGGCTAATGTAATAGTTGTAGGGAAGTTTTTTTTGTTGATGATTAATGAAATAGTTTATTTGTGGCATGGATTTGCTACGATATATGTGAGTTTGCACTATCCCTAGATTTCGGTGTTCGTATATGTGGTTGGTGACCTGTGTCCTGACCTCGATCCCCATCAATTGGTATTAGAGTTACAGCTCAAGATTTGCGTTCTCGAGGAGGTTTTTGGATGGAGAGTCATGTTGACAACTACAACGACATAGAGGAAATTAGGAGGATGCTAGGGCAACTTATGGAACACATCGCTTGCATTGAAGCTCGAACTCGGATAGGTAGGAGTTATGACGAAGAGGGAAGCGTAAACTCTTATCTGAACCGAGTAGCTTGCATCGACACTCTAATCAGTGGAAGTCTCGACGGGGAGTACGAGGGAGATAGCCATTTTCATTGTTGCACTCCACTGTGTGAGTCAAGTGAAGAGGGGCACGATGGTTCTCATTGTGTCTTTGAAGGTACAACAGGGATTTGTAATTTTGGTGCATATTGTTCTTCGTCAAAGTTATTAAATTTAGATTTACCTCCAATATTTGATTGTTGTTTAGAAGACAATTGTGAAATTTGTTTTGGGGTTGAAAAAACTTCTGAAAAAGTATTTGGTGAGAGTAAACAAGTTGAATCTAATGTAATCTTGAAGGCACTCGACCTAAAGGAAGTTGGGTATGCACTCTTGAAGCAACACAATCAAGACACGTTTAAAGGAAAGATTGTTGAGAACTCAGTTGATCTTGTCAATTTAATGACATTTAGATTGACCACTCTTTGGGTTGAGAGATTGATTGCAGAACTGGAATTGTTCTAAAAAGGTCAAATATTCTAAATATTTTTTTATTTGGGAAGGAATGTTTCAATTGAGTCTAAAAGATCCATAATTAATATGAAACAATTAAAGATTTTATTCGGATTTTCCTCAATCAAAGGCTTGAATTCGATGATGAATTCTTTTCAACTAGGGGAATCTGATGCATGAGCAAAAGGGGTAGATCAAGAGAGATATTCACCATTTAATTAGTTATTTTATGAGATATTGTTATTTTCTTATTTAGGTAGTTTTAGGATATCTTTTATTATTTATGTGTAATTTTATAATTAATTAGTTTACTTTTGGACCAAGTAGCATCGGTGCCCAAGTCTTGTAAAGCCTATAAATAAGGGTAATGTAATAGCTTGAGGGATTTTTGTTGATGATTATTGAAATAGTTTATTTATGGCATGGATTTGCTCTGATATATGTGAGTTTGCACTAACCTTAGATTTCGGTGTTCGTATATGTGGTTGGTGATTCATGTTCTGACCCCAATCCACATCAGTTATGCTCATACAGAAACCAGATTAATTGGTATGTATCCAGAAGCCATAATCAGCAAATTTTAGAGCATCTCCAATCGACTAGTTAAATGACAGGTAGCATGACAAACAGTAACAATTGAAGCTGCTTGGAGATCCAACCGAGTTGTCATTACTGACATGGAAAAGAAGGCTAGAGCAAAGACGTCAAAATTGATTCCAACATACTGAGGCGTTATTTTCTTGTTTTGAATTTTTTATTTTCATTGGCCCTACTTAGCTTTAATTACTATTACTGTTTGTTGTCTTTGATTAGTGCCATTGGAATTCTTTTTTTTAAAATTCTTTTGGTCCCACCAACTTTTATTGTTTTTTAAACTCATTGAAAAATAATAGTAAAATAATTGTATTTTTTAACATTTTGGATCCTGTATAGAGTTATACAACATGCCAAATAACCATATCAGCTATCAAATTCAAATTAAGTGTTTTATATTTGACATCTCCATTGAATATGCTCTAACCAGTCATCTTGGTGTATATTAATTCTCCTCGAGTCTAAAAAGTGCAAGACCCTCTCTCATACTTTCTCTCATTAGTGTTCCTTTGGGCAAGATATACTTTTTATTTATATGAGAAATAAAGTGAGATAAGGCATTCCATATATATGAGAAAGAAAAGTATAACCATTGTACTTGCCTCCACTAGATATTCAAGCATAATATGTACTAATTAAAGCAATGATCTCTCATTTTTAGAGCCCAACTTATGAGGATAATGATTAGGTCTTCCATCAAATACTCTCATTCTTCAAGATTCTTTAAGAATAAAGACCTTTAGAGGCATTAATCAATAGGAAACGTTTACCCAATTTGTGATTGATGATGCACCCCATAAAGGAGACCCAAAAGAACAATACTTTTCATAAAGTGAGAATGTCCTCTGTACAAAACAAAAGGAATACTTCTAACCCTTTTAAGTGATGGCTATAAAGACTAAATCTGAACTTTGGATATGAACCAGTCAAATTATAGTACCACCTGAAGAAAATCCTGGACACAGAGATTAGTACTAAAATCTTAGGACTATGACAGGATTCGGCTCTTCATGTGGAGCATGCAAGTTCCTGAGGAGAAAATGCACAGGTGAATGTGTGTTTGCTCCTTACTTCTGCTATGACCAAGCTGCAGACCATTTTGCAGCAGTGCACAAGGTGTTTGGTGCAAGCAATGTGTCCAAGCTGCTGTTACACTTACCGGTACAAAATCGAAGTGATGCTGCTATCACCATGTCTTATGAAGCACTAGCTCGAATGCGCGACCCTGTGTATGGATGTTTCTCACAAATCTTTGCACTCCAACAACAGGTTCCCATGCTGCTAACCACTCCAGCTTCTCACTTATACCTGTCATATCAAATTTCATGCACCATTTATTGTTTGATCTTACCTTGCAGGTTGTCTACTTACAAGAGGAGATTGAAACTCTCGGGAATCAAATGGTTAATTTTGCAACTGGCCATTCAAGTAACTCATTCAGTGAGCTACAAGTATTTTCACAACATGATGCTGTTGAGACACAATATCTTCAGAGTCAATTACCAGAACCGCTACTACTTCCCGTTATGGAAAATGCAACTGCCAACCAGGCATTTAACAGTCAGATGGATATACAGATGCTTCCTTTGCATGAATGGGAAGAAGTAAACCTATTTGGTGATCAGTCTGTGCCTGATCCTTTAGAGAGATTTCTTGAAGGTCCCCAAGAGAACTTGGGACATAATCCATGGTTGAATGAGACTGCCAACACCAGGAACTATAATAAAGGTTCTAGGTGGGATTTATATTAGCTTTCAAAAGAAAAAGCAGGAGCTAGTCCAATGTCAGAAATCCATGGGTCTAGGAGAGGACAAATTTTGTACTGGCCTAGAAGCCCTGATTTTGCAATCTGGTCAAATGGCCAAAGTTTGTGAGTCTTTTCCTTCTTTTGGTTTTCTTCATCCGTTCAGCTTGTCAAAGTTGTTGGATTTGGTAGTTTTTCTGTGAATATGCTCCTTCTATATCAGGTAAGCATCCTTCTATTTATGGTATATATCTTCCCTTTTTTTTTTGTGTGTGTGTTTTTTTGGTTCCGCAATTGTTGGTAGATCGTATTTCAACAAAACCCTTTTCCTGGATCATATTAGACATGAACCCTTTATTCTGCTTTATACTACAACGCCAACCCTTGTGGTCATTGCAGAGTGTTTGATTAACGCTGCGTTTGATAATACTCATTGCTCATGATGACACTGTTAAAAGTGCTTTTAAATAACTAAAAGCACTTTTTAAAGCAATAATAGTAATAATAATAATAATAATAATGTTTGATTAGTACAGATCAAAAGTGTTGTAATAATAAGCATTAAGCACCGAGTACTATTAGATGTGGGTGTTGAAGCCACCAGCCGTGGCAGCCACACTGTGGTTAGGAGAACCGCCAAGCTCGTCTGAAACTGGAAGACCCATAAAACAAGAAACTAAGAGCCTCTCTAAAGGAGATGTTAAATCCAACGAGTAGAAATATAAATTGAGATTCACTTCAACCGAAATGTTAAATCCTACATACATGGAATAACATCTCTCTTTTACTGTTATTTTTGGCTATTTGACCTTGTGATGTCATTTCACTATTTTATTATTAATTTTCAATTAATGTGCTTAAATTGTTGTAAACTATAAAAATATATATAATAAAATAATATTTAATTTGACATGTCAAGTAGAATATAAAATTTTATTATATATCAAATTACAACATAAGTCATCAAATTCAAATTTAATATATGATATTTGCCACATAAATCATACATATTTTTTTATCTCTTAAAAAAATAATCAAATATACCATACATTCTATGTTCTTTGTTTTCTGAAATTTCCTTTCTCAGTAGGTTCTCTTTTCTTTTTTTCTCTTTGAAGGATAGGCTTTGTCAATTTACTACTTTGATGTCGATGATTTTTTATTTATTTATACAAACAATTTTTTACTTTAAACTAATCTAAACTAAATAAAAGATGATTTGAACTTAAGCGCATAATGAAAAACACATCCGCTCTAACGTACATGGCTAAGCTGATGTCGATGATTTGTAAGATTGAGCCCTTCTTATCCTCCTCCATTTATATTGCTTATCTTCCATCCGTGGAACTTTTTTAAAGCAGTAAACAACATTCCTAGGCCTGCTATGGGACCTAATCTATATGGACGAAGTCTACTTGAGACACGTAGAAAGACTGGGCTGTCTAAGACGAAAGATCAGAAGGAAAATACTATTGTTCTTTTTCTTATCCCACCTAAACCGGTTTAGCCCAAACGGGTCCAACTTCGCTTCACTTCTCGAAGCTCCTGGGACCCAGCCCTGTTTGTACACAAAAAGTCTTGGCCAACCATAACACTTTTTTTTGGTAAGGCGGCAAGAATTTCAAGAATTTATATAAACTCATAAACAATATAAAAGTTGGCAAGACCCAGAAGCTTAAGATCATTTCAAGTAGCTTGGCAGAAACGAAATGGACACCAGTTTAGAGCAATCTGTGTAACTAACAGACAAGAATCAGACAATGGTTTTATCTGTTTTTTCCTGTAGACTCAACCAACTATTCCAAATGGTCACACAAACCTAACAAAATATATGAGGAAATGGAACATCGTTGTCTTGGCGCAAAAAGGTTGGAAGATAATGGCAAATAGTTCAAGGTTTTCATTCAATGAAGTAGTTTGAAACTCTTTCTCACAACAACTCATCAATCATGTTCTTACACTTGGATTTATTTTTCATCATCTCAAGTTCCGTCAATTAAATTCATGCCAATCAGTGAAAGAACAATAACATCTTGGGTAGCAGAAGTCAAAAGACATCCAACCAAACATTTAAAGATAATAAATAACCACTTCTTGGCCTGTCTGTAACTTTTCAATATCAGTTACCAACTTGGAAAACCAAACCACCCTTGACCAAACTTGAGGGGAAAAACAATACCTCAAAATTCTATGTCACTCTTCCATAATAAAGCAAACTATTTCTGTAAATGATATCATGCATATGACAAATCTAATAAATTTCCCCCAGTTTGCCAACTTCTATATAAGCATTACAAGGTTAAACAAAGGATTATAGATTTTCTGGAAGAAGAAAAAAATTATAATTAAAATGGCACATATGTAATTAAAATGCATATCTATCCAAGGTTTGAACATAGGTTAGTAATTATTTGTATGCTTGCATATGAGGGGAAATTAATTCCAATTAACTACTTGATGACCTAAAAGAATGAAGTCTTGCTACAATACCTTCAGCTATTTCTTCACATCTTCACAACTTGTTCAAAGTTAAATAAGTGTGAAAGAAAGGAGAGTACCAACAATAAAAGGTCTAAATCTACACTCTTAACACATAACCATCTAAAAAATTTGCATATCCAAGTCTCTTGTTACTCTTCAACAACTTGACAATTACTGTAAACAAAATAAAAGAAGGGAAAAACATGAACTTATGTTCAAGTAATTTGAACACTAAGAATCTGTGATCTCTAACCTCCAACACAGCAAAAGTGTCTCAGTGCTCAACATTGGTCAAAAAGCCACTAGTTAAATACAATTAATTGACAGACCATTGGTTCCCTCCTGCTTGATTCTAGAAGACTCGGGAGATATTGCCACCATCTTTTGCTTCCAATAAGAGGCAAGACAAAGTGTGTTTAATTAGGGAATAATCAATGATGTAAGTTTGGGGCTACCACAGTAAGAATTTGATTCCAAAGACAAGTAATGGAAGATGAGAGAAGATGGGAGAGGGTTCCTAAACAGTTGTCTGTGACCAAATGGCAATTCTCTACACTTGGGGTCAAATCTGTTGACCCATCAAATCATAATGCCATAGAAACCCTAAAGCCCCGGCAAGCATAAAGCATATCCATAACAACTTGCTCTCTTACGGCAACTATCCAAATCATCCATAATGATCATGTCAGACCATGCACTTAACCTGCAATTCAACTTGCATCTAACTATGCATGAGACGAGACCTATTTCCGGCAAGATGCAGATGAATCAACCCCACCAGGTGACAACTCAAATGAAGATAAAATATACATAATAATTTCTAAAGTTGGAGATACAAATATATGACAATATGCTTTCTAGGCATCATTGTTGTTCTTGTTATATTATTGAATGCAAAGATAAAATATTTGGAAGGCTTACCAAAAAGGAAGAATTTCACAAACAGTTTGCCATGAAATTTCAATAGCTCCAATCCAAACCCCCATTTCTGCACTATTTGCTTCTTTGCCTACACCATCATTAATGTATTCTTCCACAAGAAGATTAAACGAAAGGAACAAAGGTAACATCCATGATGATCCACCAGTTTTGAAACATAGCTACTCAAGAAAACCTAACAACAAGCTAAAAACATTGAGATTCAGTGATTCACAAGCAAAAGATAATAAACAAAATAGTCCTACCTTGCTTGTTATGCCTACAAAAAGCTGCCAAAACATTTTGCACAAAAACACCAAAAAAAAAAAAAAGAAAAAAAAAAGAGAGTCAGTGATGAAACCAAGCACCCTAAACCCTTTCTCTCAATACGATGGAGGAGGGGGTCTGGGAGGAGGAGGACCCCAAAACACATCAGGAGGCATCTGACCATTTGGAAGCAAATTTGGAGGCAAATTATAAATGGCCATTGAACTAGTATGTTCCACCAAACCTTGAGAACCTGAATTCCCTCCAGTCCCTGCCGAATTCACACCAGATTGTTGCTGCTGCTGCTGTTGTTGCTGCACCTGCATCCCTCCTTCTCCAGCTTGCTCATCCTCAAGCGGCAATCTCTCGTAAGTTGCGTTTGTAAATGTCGCCGCAACGACCATCACAGGGCCTGAAGCCACCAATGCCCCCATCACAGTCCCGCCCACCACCTGCCCCTGTCCACCGGCCAAGTACACTGTCAGCCCCGTCGCCCCGGGCGGGGAGGGAGAGGGCAGGAAGGCACCCGACAACGACAAAATCTCGAACCTCCCGTGCAGTGTGATCACTCCACTTGGTGCTGCAGGATGTCGTAGAGTTACATTGGCGACAATGCCGCTTCCGCTCAGAACCGAAACCCCTCTATGCCGCCTTTGGGCAAAGGTGGCAATGCTATCCACAATGTCGCTGCCGCTGCTGATTTCCAGGACGTGGCTCCGGAGCGCGTTGGGGCTCTCTTTGGTGATGATTATTGGCGGTTTGGGCTTGTTTTTCGACCCGGGAGGTCTGCCACGCGGTCTCCGGTTGCTGCTTCCCGGCTCGAGGCTGTCGTGGCTACCGCTGCCAGTGTTGGGGTCCTGATTATCAGCTTCGAGATCGTTGTTGTCCCGACCGTCTTCGTGGTGTTCGTCGTTTTGCTTGTTAGGGGTGGTTGCTGGGTTGCTGGTGCTGCTGTTAGTGGGAGTGTTGGTGGTGTTGTGGTCGTCGAGCTGTTCTTCTGTGTTTCTGAGGTGAAGAGATGGAGGAGTTGAGGAGATTGAGTCCACATGCCCTCCTCCCATGGCTACATTTCCAGCCCACCATCGATTCGCCATGGATTTCTAAATCTCAGAAAGGAGAAAACCCAAAACTCCAAATCCAAATCCAAGCAAGAAAGGAAACAAATCCCAGAGAGAACCAAACAAAGCTCCTGTCTTTACACTCTTTCTGTTTTTGGTTGGTTTGAATTGGATAACGACAAGCACCGAGCTAGCTAATTAAGGAAGGCAAAAGATCAAATCTTTAGCCTCGCTTATTACACACCTCTCTCTCTCTCTCTCTCTCTCCCCTTCTTGTTCTTTGTTTGGTTGCTGTTGCTGTAGAGCAGTGTAGCGTCTTAGATTGAGATTTCCCTGATAAGTAACAAAAAAAACAATCCTCAAATCCAACAGATACAATCCAAAACCTCACCCAAACCCACCTAGCCAAATCTCTCTCTCTCTCCCCTTGTTGTTTTTCTGCATGAAAACCCTAACAACATTCAACTTTTCCAAATCCCAGAATCAGATCCAACCAACAACATTTAAAATCCAACTACCCAAAACCCACTTCTTTAAACCAAATAACATTCACCAACGATCTAACCTCAACGCTCTTCAAAAACCCCCAGTCAGAAAGTAGAAAAAGATTCACCTATTTTAGCTGACAACACCATCGTCCATGTCTGCTATCGTCCATGTCTGCTAGCTACTATATATACATATATATGTATATATAATATACGTGTATATTAGGTAGGTACTACAACCACAAAGACCAAAGTGCATGCCTTGTGTTGTTGTGTTTCTTCTCTGTGGTAAGGTAAGCCTCAAGCAAGCAGCTTCCTTAGACCTCGGTTGCTTTCAATAGTGGAGAATCTCTGGTTGGTTAGTACGAGCAAACTAACCCAAGATTGTGTTTGTGTAGTAGGGGCCTGCCTCCTCCGTATTTTGAGCATTGAAGCCTCTCTCTCTCTTCTGCTGCTGCAAAGTCTGAACCTTTTTACCATTTCTGGGGTTGCGAGGCGTACGTTAAGTGTCCCAACGCTCCCTGGCGTACGATAACACTTCCTGCAGCATCACTCACTGTACCTATATCTACCTAATAAATCTCCGTAAGAAAAAGAAAAAGAAAAAGAAAAAAAGGCGGTTTTGCAGAGCCTGGTTTTCTCTTGTCTCTGGTAAACGGTGTTTGGTTCCTGTACAAGTTCCGAGCTCCAAGTTGAGTGAGTTTCTACACTCCACACTCTCACTCTTCATTATCATGTAGACTCGCCAACCGCAACGAACCAACCATGAGGAAAAAACACTGTCTTGGATTCGTGAAATTACTGAAGTGCCCTTTTTGGGTGACGTGTGGGGTTGTGATTTGACTAGATGGACTGCATTGGTGGTGGAAAGGTACAGGGGATGTGTGCAAGGAAGCTTAAGAGTTGGACTTTATCTTTTTTGCTCTCTACGGAGAGAGAGAGAGAGAGAGAGAGAGAGAGAGAGGGAAGGGGAGAGGTGTGGGTGTGGGGTAACGTGCGCATGGAGTAGTGGGAACACGTCACTGTCTGCGAGTCCCGACAAGATATCGAATGCCAAGGTCTGGAACATCACCGCCAAAAAAACCGAGCCAGAAGAGAAGAGACTAACCCCAGTCAGCCACCCATACATATGACATACAGAGAGAGAGAGAGACTCTCTCTCTTTATCTGCTGCTGTAACTTTTGGGTGTACAATGTTAACGTTTATCTCGTAGAACGTTTTATTATGTAAGGTCTAAAATGTAATTACAAGCAGAGCCTAGACCATTAAGTAACTGCAGTAACTAGAAGAACAAATGAGAAATGAAAAACGAAGTTCCATTTCATTTGAGAGAGTGTACCAAATTGCCATTGTATTTTGTATATAGAGGATCTTTTTCTTTTTTGCTTTACCAAGGCTAGCCAGTGACCACTGTGACACTGCTGTGCTGTGCTTTATTTGAAAAGTTGATGTGGTCTTATGACCAAACTCGTCCTGGTGACAGGTTTCTACGATCTTTAAGGTCTGGCTGGAGGACTTACCTACACTTGTACTTTAATACCAGCGAATGACCCTGACCAGGCTGACCTGACCCAACAAGCATATTGCTTTGCATATTTATCCATTCATATTTTACTTTCAATCAAATATTACCCATTGACCATAAATAAACAAAATGAAAATGGATTTGTAATTAAAATCCCTAACCCTATTGTATGCAGTGCAACTTGCAAGAACTTTCATTTTCATTTGGGGTGTGTTCTTATTCGTCGTCTATTATGAAGTAGCAGCAGACGATTGGGAAGCCCTAGGATAAGATTTGAAAACTCTTAGGATAAGATTTTTATCTGCTAAAATCAAAACCCCCCCATCATAATTTAACTCATAAATATTGAGCAGATTTACTCCTACATACATGATACATATAAGAAAGTTTCAGAAAACATTGTGGAATAAATGACTTGGCGGGCCATGTAGTTTTGACATTACAATCTTCAAGCCCCCACTCATGTCACCATACCAATTTCTTCACGAAATGTCATTTTCTTTTACATTTTTCAAACCATCTGGTCCTGACCTAAGCCGCTTGTCTGACCGAAAAAAACAAAAACTTTAGCCCCTCGTAAAAAGCATTGGGAAATTGGCCGGCTTAAGTAGATATTGGTAAAATGGCATCTTCTTTTTACAACTTCTAAGTCAAATTTGGTCGGCTTAAGTGGAATGAGTTAAGTAGGGTGAGAAGAAGCTAGTGAACAAGCTCAAATTAGCAAAATGAGTTTAAAAGCATAATTGTTTGTTAGGAGACCCTACCAAAATAAAGTTGATACTCAACTCGAACTCCTTAAGCAATTCAATTCAATAGCATAGGCACAAACAAGGGTTCCAAGCTGAGGGAAAATACTATTTAGAAATGGCAATCTCGAGTTCTTTTCTGTACATTGTTGAATAAATCAATACGAAAATAAAAATAAAAATTTCACCACTCTGGGTAGAAATCAGTCCTTCACTTCCAGATTCTCAATATAACAAAAATTGGGGTGAGGAAGTCCAAAAGCCTAAGAAGCCAAATATGATGATAGATATCTTTAGACAACCAAATATTCATCTGGCGAATACACTACAACAAAAAGTTATGTGGAGGCAAAGATGAGCACACCATTTTAAGCAAGTTGAAGATGAGTAGTAATATAAAGATCGATCCGCTTGGGCTTCCAGACCTCTAGGTATAGTATAGCAGTTCCCTCGGTTATATAACATCAAATTAGCAGGGCCGCCCGCTAGTTTCTATATCGTCCAACTTCAGAACACGACCGGCTCCCTGTGAACTACTCAATGGTCATGATCATGGGTGCTTATTAACATGCATTACCAATACCGGCTCTAGTTGCAACGACTATACAACACTCTAACCTTAACTGCCGGAACCTTCAGCAGAAGTCGTATCAGTTGGAAGTAAAGTACCCGTTGCTTCAGAAACTCCTCCTGTTTCACCTTGTTTAGTCTCTGACTGCTCTAAAATTGGATCACGGAAAATCTCAGACTGCAAGGATGGAGCAATGTTATTTACAAGTCGCCATGTCAGCTCCCACAAGCTATCATCTCCTAAATCACTTCTCTCCACAAGAACTCCCCTTAAAATCATTACAAGCAAGGTGTTCTTAAGTAGCTCAGGTACTTGGTCCCGAAGCTTATCACTTTTCTTCCCCCCAATTTTCACCTTCATATATTTTTCCATTCGACTGAGAACGCCCAGCCATAATTTGCAGAAAGTTGTTAACTGTGATAGGTCAGGTAGAAGCTGCAGAAAAACTTTGGACAAGAGCTTCAAGGCAAGGATAAGTGTGCCTTCCATGTTCCGGTAGTCCTTTGGGGAGTGTCTCTGTGCAATTTCAAGCAAGTCATCAAGCATTGTGAAGATCACCATATCAAAGCACTGCAACCAAAGACCAGGTGGAAGAGGGATCCCATCCACTCCAGTCAAGCACTTCCGTAACAAGGACAGAGCATGGTTCCTAACCTCTTCTCTCTGGTCTAAACAAACTTTTCTCAATCCCTGAACAAGCCGCAACCACATTTCCCCGATATCTTGAGACATTTTCCCGATATCTTGAGACATTTTCACAGCTTCCTCATCATTCATAGATTGCTTAGCCTCACATACCCACCTTGCTAAACAATCAACAGATCCCGCCATTAGATCAAGTGCACACACAGATCGGTCTACCTCCCCAACACGAGACTCAGCAAACTGTCTTGATGCATCAACACATAGAACATAATTGGCTGGCAACAAGTGAGTTCCATCAGACATAATGAAGAACAGCGCATCAAATCCAGCCTCAGAAGCTTCCGGGTGCCGAGCAGTGATTGAGAGCAATGACGTAATTATGCGCCACCCCAATTGTGATCTTATGTGCGAGGCATTTGCTTTCACAAGGCGGCCAACTTCCTGTGTAATTTGCTCACAGTACGCATCAGCAACCCGTGCATCAAGCTTCAAGACAAGTTGCAGTGACCTCAAAAGTTCATCCGCAAGGTTCTCTTTATAGGGAAGCAGCCGCTGGCAAATCCGAAGAAGTCCAAAAACAGCCTTCTCTACCAGCGCACAAGGCATCACAGTTGACTGAACAATGTTTGATATGTGCTCATACACAATCTGCCAAAGAAGCATAATCCTATCCCTATTATTTAAGGTAATAGCAATCAGCAACTCCAAACAAAAAACTCCAGTATCTTCATCCTCGGGTGAGCTGCTCCCTTTGTGAGGTCGTCCTCCAGCCCAGATCAGTGCTTGCGCAAGTTGCAAGAGGGATTCAGCCTGCAGAAACTTGCTATCAGAAAAAATGCCATCAATGTGGCACTTTTGAACTGTCTGAAGGGTGCGTTGATGAGCAGCAAGTTCTTCTTCAGTAGGCTGCGATCTCGGCTCCTCTGTGTCAAGAGATAGGAGCTGACTAAACCGGCCCATCAATCCAGAGGATCTCCTAGGAGTACTCACAGAGGGCATATGAACAGAAGATAGAGAATTGGTTATGGGGTTGCCATGACCTGTGTCAGCGGAAACCTCCGAATCACCAGCTGCTTCACTCGCTACACAAGCTGAAAGAAGACCAAGCTTGTGTAATCTTAAGATGCAGTCAAGAATGTTTCTCCAACCCGTGCGAATGTAATCACCATATGTATTAGCAATTGTGAAAACGGTCACAGTTGACATTCTAGCTTTTGGGTCATCGCCAAACGCCAACACAGGTTCGTCAACAGATGGGTTTAAAAGGGTTGTGAACTTACAAAGAGACACAACCAGGTCGTCCAGCACATCTTCAAGATGATAGCATGCTGCAATCTTTGCAACAGATAAAAATCCATCAATGCATGTTTGGTAAATCTCTTCATGTTCTGCATGATCAAATACCACAGAGATGGCAGCAATTGTAGGGCCCGACATTATAGCAAACATATCCTGGTCAAGGTGGGGTCTGAAATTGGATACAATGAATGGAGCATTCTTCTTGGATTTGTGTATTAAATCAATCCAACGGCTTGGGGTCATTTCAGGAAAACTAGCGCCTTGTTCAGGAGTTGTGCGGATCTCATTCTTGCATATTGAGTGGTAAAGCTCTGACAGGAATTCTCGAGGTAGATCATCACCTCCATTGATGTGCCGATTATTCCGAATGAAATCCTCCTCCGTCATCTTCTTCTTTACCTGAACATTGTGTCGATCTGTGTTGAGCATTATAATCGAATATGATAACAGGAGGGCAGCATCCTTGTTAGCTAGAATTTGTGGTGATTGCTCATAATATCTCTCTGAAAACGCTTCAAGCACCCTTTGTATCTTTTGTGATTCTCCAGGCAGCCGAAACGTCTCCAAAAAAAGTCGGAGAGCAGTATCCAAATTCATATCTTGAAAATCAAAGGTACCAGCAAATTCATGAAGAACCTGAATACAAAACTCATCATGGTTTCCCAGGAAATCCCCAACAAGATTCTTGTCCAACCCAGAAGTGTACCTGAAAAAACAGGCCACGCTTTCAGGATCAAGTTTGTCAGGCAAGAGATGAGTTCCTTGCAGGAACTCCAGCCCTTTCTTTGGGTCATGGTTAAAATGATCGGCTCCAATCATCAGCCTTCTCTTTATGTATTTCCTTCGGCGAACAAATGGAACCCAATGATTAGGATCACTGTAGTCGTCACACTTCATCAACCAGAATGGGGTATACTCTTCAAGATTTGTGAGAGTCTCAGCAGAACTAACTGATCCGTTACCTGACCTCTCTGCCATTCCCTGAATAATAGCAATAAGACCATCCAAAGCAAGAATGTGAATTGATGACAACGGGAAATTAACAGGGAATGCACTCTTTGACAACAGATTAGCAAGATCTTCAAAGGCATTACTGCAGGTTATGTCACAATCTAAGTTAGCGTACATCTCCACCATGAAAGTTTTCTGCCTGCAGAAGTCAACAACAGCCTCCATGGCAACCTCCTGCTGCTGATAAGAAGCCCCATACCTGCTTTGCGCAAGCCTCAATATCACGCAAGAAAAGAATGCCTCAAGCTGTAGCTTTAGTTCAGTGCGCAGATGGTGATACAAATTGAGAACAATGCTGCATACCATTGAAAGAATAAGTGGACTCATTGATAGGCCAAACTGCATCAGATTTTGAAACAATTCATCCTGAACCAAACTTAATAACTTGGGGTGGTTCTGAATTGAGGACCCACCCAACTCTATTGCAGAATTAACCAATCCCAAGGCAAAAAGAGGCACATCTTCATCAAACGATATGGTATTAGATCTGGGACCCATACCGATATGCTCGACCACATTTAACAAAGAGCACAGAAAGTTAAATATTTCCACCATACAGGGGACCCCAAACGGCTCAGCCATGAGACGCGAGTCATATTGAACAGTCTCCTTCCCACTAGAAGCCCCAGTTGTCTTTTCATCCATCCCAGATTCTACAAGACCTGAGGAAGCATTCAAGGCAGGATTTGTGGATAAAAGCTGACTGTCAAACTCAGAACTCACGTTGCCATTCTCCAATTGTCTACTCCCAGAAGGGTACTCATTATTTATCCCAGCAATCTGCAAAAGAAAAACACCATATATTTGAAAAGAAAATTATACACATATATAGAGCTTTTAAGACTGGTATCAAGTTCAATTTTTTGTTTCGCACGCCAAAATCAGCAGGAATCGTCTATGCTAAGACCCAATAATACATGTCAGAGTTGATACAGTACCTCTCGGTTGATGGTATTGTTTCCATTTGACAATGCACGTTCAGTGTTCTGAACATCTGGAAGGTGTGAGAAAATACATCTAACCAGTTCATGCATAGTGTGGCGAGCTATCCGTTGCAACAACTCACCTTTTGTTCCTGCTTGATGGACTATACGGAAACATGTATTCACTATAGTGCAAACATGCTGATTACTCAATATAACAGACGCTTTACTCTTCATGCAAGCCAGAAGAACCTGTAGTATCTTCATCAGTACCACTTCTTCTGATGCAGGATCAGTCACCTCAAATCGGCAGCCAGTGATCGCATCAACTAACAAATGCATGGCATCTTCAACATTTACGGAATTTTGATCGATCACATCAAGCGTTAAGATATTGTAAACAGATGACAACGCCACACCAGTGATTGGCGCACCAGTTTCATCTGATCTAATCACATCCAAAAATGGCTGAAGATATGCAGCAGGATTGATGGTATGCAACTGATGCTGCCACGAAAATATTTGCTTCCGTAACACCTTTAAAGATTGGATTAGAGGGTGTTCCAGCTGATCATCACCTGATATATAACGTCCTCCCCATCTTACATTCCTCCTCATAACCGCTAATACAGCGCCTATTTCTGAATTAATGATGCATGCTAAAGTATCTTTTTTAGAATATGTTGCATCACAGTTCCCGGGTTCTTCGTCAATTGCCTTGATTCCATTTTGCAGCTTCAGACGCCCCATCTTTGAACAGAACCCCAAGTTCTATCAGTATTTACCAACTTCTACGTAGAGAAGGCAAAGTCGCATACCCTCATGATCCACGGAAGTACTCAAACATACCTAGTAGAAATGCAACATATGAAATAAGCTGAATGAAGTGCAACAAGTAATGGAGAAGCCAAGCCTTCAATCAAATCTTCCCCAATCATATCATAAGCAGATAATTAAACTACCATAACCTTTAGCACCTACCATGACTGCCCAGAACCTATCCTGATTACCCCTCTAACCAATTCCACACCCATAACTTCCCATAATATGTAAATGTCTTTACATGAACACAAGACCATCTACACACACTAGAATTGACAAGAAAAGTATGCTTCATAAATAATTTCCACTAACAAAAAAATAACATTCTAGGGAATCAAACAATATCATCCAAATTCCAAAACTAATATAAATAGAAAACTTTAAAAAGAAAGGAAAACAAATGCTAATCAGCTCCCAGAAGAAAGGGAATTGGTATTGATTTTGACATTGGCAATTCCAACCTTGAATCCTCAGATTTGGGTGAGATAAGGGAATTCAAATTCGAAAATTCTTTTGGGCACCTACCCAACAGTCCTCCTCCTTGGGACATTGACGGCGATCTCATGCCGGAAGCCTCTGAAATCTGATCCGCAGTCTCTGCCGGCCCTAATTGTCAGCTTCGGGTTCGACCCGTCCACCACTTTTGTACCAGATCGGTCATTCAACTGTAAAACAATGCGTTGCGCTCTTTTTTGGGGGGCATCAAAGTGAGATCTCTCGCTCGCAGTATAGTATTAGTGTCTCTTCAAATGCGGACCGTGTGATTTGTCATTTTTTTCTTAAAGCCCATGAAAATCTCCTCTTTTTTTCTTTAATTTAAGAAAATGGTGAAAGAAATTGCCCGTCAAAATAAGCAAATAAAATGAAAAATAAAATGGTACACCCACGAAAAATTATTGATCGTGTTCGCAAAGTGCATAGATAATTACTTTTAATTATTTGAGTTTCAATTTCTTTATGTGATAATTTAATATTTAAATTTCCTGTATCATAGGTATACTTATAGGTGAATTCGAAACAACAAGTCAGCATATCACATTATACAATAGATATGTAAAATAATTTCTTCGAATCCGCAATAGATTATTACAAAATCAAAGTTTGTATTTTATATTCGTTACATTTTTCTTACTTGTCCTTTTGAATGAAAATTATTAATTAATAAACTAGAAAAAGCCTATCCTTCAAATTCACTTACTATAAAAAATGGTGAGAGATGGTAATGAAAGTTTATCAGTAAGTTTTTTTTTTTTTTTTTTTGGGTCGAAAATTTATCAGTAAGTTTACAAAATGGGAGATGAGAAATGCTCTGAAAACTATCAGAAAATGATTGGATAAGATCAGATTTTTGCTATCAAAATTATCAATTGCACCAACAATTTGAAATGCACGAAACTGAAATAATCTATGTCAAACATGGAAAAATTAGAGGTTCCATGCCAAGTAAAAATATCGCTTAGTAGTTGCAATCTTGAGCTCTCTGTACATTGATGAACAAGGCAGTACAAAAATATAGAAGGCTTTAACTAAGCAGCTGACTACAAGGCAAGACAAATATGCTATCTTTAGAGAAAAACTATATTTATCACATGGGAATATACTGCAACAAAGTTATCTGGAGGCGAAGTTGAGGACACCATTTGGAGGAAGACGAAGATGAGTACAAAGACACTACCAGCCCGCTTGGGTTTCGAAACCACAGTATATCATTTCCCTTTGTAATAATCCACATCTGGCAGCTCTATAAACAAAATTAAGATGTCTTCTGCCAGTTTCTAAAAGATTGAATTTCATAACAGAATGCCTCGTAAAATAACTACTTGGTGGTCACGATCATGCACGAACAACACCAGTTCTAGTTGCAAACAACTATACAACATGCTAACCTCCAGTTGCAGACACCATTTCAGTTGGAAGTAGGGTACCCGTTTCATCAGAAACTAGACTTCCCCCATTTTCACCCTGCTTAGTCTCTGACTGCTCTGAAATTTGATCAGGGAAAACCTCGGATTGCAAGGTTGGAGCAATGTTATTGACATGTAGCCATGTCAGCTCCCACAAGCTATCTCCTCCTAGAGCGCTCCTTTGTACAAGCACTCCCTTTAAATTCATCACAAGCAAGGTGTTCTTCAGAAGCTCAGGTACTTGGTCCTGAAGCTTCTCACTTTTTTTCCCTCTAACTTTCACCTTCATGTATTTTTCCATTCGGCTGAGAACACCCAGCCATAGTTTGCAGAAAGTTGTTAGCTGTGATAAGTCAGGTAGTAGCTGTAAAAACACTTTCGACAAGAGTTTCATGGCAAGGATAAGTGTGCCTTCCATGTTGCGGTAGTCCTTCTGGGAGTGTCCCTGTGCAATTTCAAGCAAGTCATCAAGCATTGTGAAGATCACCACATCAAAGCACTGTAACCACAGATTATGTGGAAGAGGGATCCCATCCACTCCTGTCAAGCACTTCTGCAACAATGACAAAGCATGGTTCCTAACATCTTCTCTCTGGTCCAAACAAACTTTTCTCAGTGCCTGAACAAGCCGGAACCACATTTCCCCAATATCCTGAGACATTTTCACCACTTCCTCCTCATTCCTGGCTTGCTTAGCCTCACGGGCCCACCTTGCTAAACAATCAACAGAACCCGCCATAAGATCAAGTGCGCATATAGATCGCTCTGCCTGCCCAACACGAGATTCAGCAAACTGCCGTGAAGCATCAACGCAGAGAGCATAATTGGCTGGCAACAAGTGGGTTCCCTCAGACATAATGAAGAACAGTGCATCAAACCCCGACTCAGAAGCCTCCGGGTGCCGGGCTGTGATGGAGAGCAAGGATGTAATTGTGCGCCACCCCAGCTGGGATCTGATGTGTGAGGCATTCGCTTTCACAAGGCGACTGACTTCCTGTGTAATTTGCTCGCAGTAAGCGTCAGCAACCCGAGCATCAAGCTTCAACACAAGCTGCAGTGACCTCAAAAGTTCATCAGCAAGGTTCTCCTTATAGGGAAGTAGCCTCTGGCAAATCCGAAGAAGTCCAAAAACAGCCTTCTCTACCAGAGCACAAGGCATCACAGTTGACTGAACGATGCTGGATATGTGCTCATACACCCCCTGCCATAGAAGCACAATCCTATCCCTATTATTTAGGGTAATAGCAATCAGCAACTCCAAACAGAAAACTGCTGTATCTTCATCCTCAGGAGAGCTGTTCCCTTTTTGGGGTCGGCCAGCAGCCCAAATCAGTGCTCGTGCAAGCTGTAACAGGGATTCAGCTTGCAAAAACTTGCTCTCGGTAAATATGCTGTCAATGTGGCACTTTTGAATTGTCTGAAGGGTGCGCTGATGAGCAGCAAGTTGTTGTTCAGTAGGCTGTGATCTCGGCTCCTCTGTTTCAAGAGATAAGAGCTGACTAAACCGACCCATCAATCCAGAGGATCTCCTAGGAGTACCTATGGAAGGTATATGGACAGAGGATAGAGAATTTGATATAGGCTTTCCGGGACCTGTGTCAGCAGAAAACTCTGACTCATCAGCTGCATCACTGGCCACACGAGCCGGAAGAAGACCAAGCTTGTGTAATCTTAAGATGCAGTCCAAAATATTTCTCCAACCTGTGCGAATGTAATCACCATACCTATTGGCAATTGTGAAAACTGTCACAGTTGCCATTCTAGCTTTTGCATCATCACCAAAGGCTAGCACAGGTTCCTCAACAGATGATGGGTTTAAAAGGGTTGTGAACTTACAAAGAGACACAACCAAATCATCCAGGACATCTTCAAGATGATGGCATGCTGAAATCTTTGCAACAGCTAAAAATCCATCAATGCATGTTTGGTAAACCTCTTCATGCTCTGCATGATCAAATACCACAGAGATAGCAGCAATTGTAGGGCCTGACATTATAGCAAACATATCGTGGTCCAGGTAGGCTCTGGAATCGGACACAATGAATGGAGCATTCTTCTTGGATTTGTGCATTAAATCAATCCACCGGCTTGGCGTCATTTCAGGATAACCAGCACCTTGCTCTGGAGTTGTGCGGATCTCATTCTTGCATATTGAGTGGTAAAGCTCTGACAGGAATTCTCGAGGAAGATCACTGCCTCCATTGATGTGTCTATTATTCCGAATGAAATCCTCCTCGGTCATTTTCTTCTTTACCTGAACATTGTGCTGATCTGTATTGAGCATTATGAGTGAATAAGACAACAGAAGAGCAGCATCCTTGTTAGCTAGAATCAGTGGTGATTGCTCATAGTATCTCTCTGAGAATGCTTCAAGAACCCTTTGTATCTTTTGAGATTCTCCAGGCAACCGAAATGTCTCCAAAAAAAGTCGCAGTGCAGTATCCAAGTTCATATCTTGGAAATCAAAGGTACCAGCAAATTTATGAAGAACCTGAACACAAAACTCATCATGATTTCCCAGAAAATCCCCAACAAGATTCTTGTCCAGCCCAGCAGTGTACCTGAAAAAGCAGGCCACACTTTGCGGATCAAGTTTGTCAGGCAGGAGATGTGTTCCTTGGAGGAACTCCAGTCCTTTCTTCGGGTCACGGTTAAAATGATCGGCTCCAATCATTAGCCTTCTCTTTATGTACTTCCTCCGGCGAACAAATGGAACCCAATCAGTAGGATCACTGTAGTTTTCGCACTTCACCATCCAGAATGGAGTATACTCTTCAAGATGCACTGGAGTATGCTCAGAACTAACTGATCCATTCCCTACCCTCTCTGCCATTCCCTGAATAACAGCAATAAGACCATCCAAAGCAAGAATGTGAATCGAAGACAAAGGGCAATTGACAGGGAATGCACTTTTCGACAGCAGATTAGCAAGTTCTTCAAAGACATTACTGCAAGTTATGTCACAATCTAAGTTAGCGTACATCTCCACCATGAAAGTTTTCTGCCTGCAGAAGTCAACAAGAGCCTCCATGGCAACCTCCTGCTGCTGATAAGAAGCTCCATATCTACTTTGTGCAAGCCTCAATATCACACAAGAAAAGAAAGCCTCAAGCTGTAATTTAAGTTCGGTGCGCAGATGATGATACAAATTAAGAACAATGCTGCATACCATTGAAAGAATAATTGGACTTGTTGATAGGCCAAATTGCATCAGATTCCGAAACAATTCATCCTGAACCAAACTCAATAACTTGGGGTGATTCTGAATGTAAGATCCACCCAACTCTATAGCTGAATTAATCAAAACCAAGGCAAAAAAAGGCACATCTTCATCAAATTCTATGGTATTAGATCTGGGACCCATTCCCATATGCTCAGAAATATTTAACAAAGAACATAGAAAGTGAAATATTTCCACCATGCAGGGGACTCCATATGGCTCAGTCATGAGATGCAAGTCGTATTGAACAGCATCCTTCCCAGTAGAATCCCCGATTTTATTTTCATCAATCACAGATGCTACTAGGCCTGAGGAAGAATTCGAGGCCGGATTTGTGGATAATGGTTGACCATCATACCCAGAACTCAAATTGCCATTCTCCAATTGTCTATTCCCAAAAGAATACTCATTATTTAGCCCTGCGATCTGCACATGAAAAACAACCACATATTCACAAAGAAAGTCTTAAAATTGGACATTTGCGAGACCAACTAACTATTTCACTCCATAATCAACAGATCACCTCTAAGCCCCTATAATACATGTAAACTTTGAAAGTAGTATTACCTCTTGCGTGACAGTATTGCTTCCATTTAGCAAAGCACGTTCAGTGTCATTAACATCTGGAAGATGTGAGAAAATACATCTGACGAGTTCATGCATTGTGTGACGAGCTATCCGCTGCAACAACTCACCTTTTGTTCCTGCTTGATGAACTATACGGAAACATGTATTCACTATAGTGCAAACATGCTGATTACTCAACATAACAGATGCTTTACTCTTCATGCAAGCCAGAAGCACCTGAAGTATCTTCATCAGTACCACTTCTTCTGATGCAGGATCAGTCACCTCAAAACGGCAACTAGTGGTTGCATCCACTAACAAGTGCATAGCCTCTTCAACATTTACGGAGTTCTGATCCATCACATCAAGTGTTAAGATATTATAAACAGATGACAAAGCGACACCGGTGATTGGTGCACCAGTTTCATCCGACCTAATCACATCCAAAAATGGCTGGAGATATACAGCAGGATTGATGGTATGCCATTGATGTTGCCATGAAAAGATTTGCTTGCGTAATGCCTTTAAAGACTGGATTAGAGAATGCTCCAGCTGATCATCACCTGATGTATAACGTCCTCCCCATCTAACATTCCTCCTCATAACCGCTAATACAGAACCTATTTCTGAATTGATGATGCATGCTAATGTAGCTTTATTGGAATAGGTTGCATCACAGTCCTCGGGTTCTTCCTCAATTGCCTTGATTCCACTTTGCAACTTTAGACGGCCCATTTCTCTAACAATATTCTTCGAACAGAACCCAAGTTCTAGTGGTATTCACCAACTTCTATGTAGAGAAGGCAAACAAGCATAGGAAATGGATACCTAGAAAATCAACATACCAGATAAGCTGAATGAAGTGCAACAAGGAATGGAGAAGCCTCAATGACAACTTTTCTAATCATATCGTAAGCAGACAATAAAATTACAATAACCATTACCACTAACTTTCAGCAACCATAACTGCCCGGCACCCACCCTCATCGCAACTCTAACCAAATACCACAGCCATAACTTCCCAATCTCCTCTTTAGTGTGGGTGTCTTTACATGCGCACACATACCATCCAAACACACTAGAAATGACAAGAAAATCTATATTACCTTTCCCTGAGAAAACAGTATCAGGTTGGTATGCTTCATACTAAATGTCCAACTAACAGTTTAACCCCAAAAAAAAAAAAAAAAAACTAAAATAAAAGAAAAATCAGATTTCATGGAACCATACAAAAACACACTCAAGTTTCCCGCAACCTTAAAGTACTAATTTACATTCTAGCATCTTCATCCAAACTTAAAGATTTTACTCTAAACAGGTAACTTAAAGCTAAAAGAAACACTAATCAGCTCGCCCCAAAAAACAGGAAACTAAAATTGGCTCTGTTTGGTTCCACAGATATGAAATGGATTTTGACATTGGCAATTTCCACCGTCAAATCCAGAGTCTGGACGTGTCCCAAATATCAGATTTGGTCGAGACTAAGAATTCAAATTCCAATGTTCGTTTGTATACTTACCCGAGAGCCCTCCTTTCAACCTCGCCAGCGATCCCAAGACAGATGCCTCTCAAATCCAGTTCCTCCCTCTCTCACGCTGTGCCAGTTTCAATTGCAAGCTTCACGTTTGACCGGTCTACTGCTCTGCTACCAGATCGGGTGGAGCATGCGATCCATCAAAGTCAGAAAACAAATAAGACAACAAAAATTCGAAATGCGAAGGCAATTATGTGAGTAAAGTTAAGAGATTAATGAGAGAGAGAGAGGAGAGAGAGAGAGCGAGAAGTGTACCTTGGTTCGAAAATGGAGGAGCGAGGTCGAATCCCTACTGTCCGGCCAAGGATCTAGAGGAGGAAGAATGAAATGAAGAAGAAAGTATCAACTAGTAAACAAGAAGAGTCCACCGTGTATCATTTTTTATTTTTTTCAAATAATAATAATCTCTCAATAATAGTAAAACGTTTCTTTCTTTTATTTCTTTTATTTTTTTGAGTAAGAGTTCTAATCTTTTTTTATTTCAATCATTCTAACTCGGGGTGGATATTAAACCAATCGAACTTTTTTTTTTTTTTCAAACCAATCGAACTATTTAAATCAGACACATTGATATCAACTTTTATTAATATAATTATATGTAACACCCCGACTCCAATTTAAATGTTTATTTTAATCAATTTATATAAAATTACGAATTTACCCTTGGGATAGGAGTAAATTGGTCACTTTCTTCTTCGGAAGGATTTTGGGACCACGAGTGGCATTTCTGGGTAGATGGTACTGAGACGAATTCGTAGACACGCGGTAGGCTTGAATCGGGATTGTAACGAAAAAGTTACGGGCAAAATAGTGTCAGTGGCAAACTTGTAAATATTTCAAAAAAGTTTGGTAAAAATCAGATTTTTCTCAGTTCTCTCTCTCTCTTCGCGCGCGACACTCTCTCTCTCCTCAGTCTCTCTCTCTCCCCGACGTTCACTCTCTCTCTCCTCGGTTCGCTCAGTTCCGGCCACGGCAGGACCCGAGATCGGTCTCGTTCGACTCGTCTCGTCGCCCCGGTCAAGCTCTGCCCGTTTTCCCCGTCGGAAACCACGGATTCCGGTCGCGAGCTCGACGGTTTTAAACCGAAGCTGTTCCGCCGTCGCGCCGCCGCCTCCGCCGCCCAAACCCGGTGATTGAGGTATGGGTTCTCATCCATTTTTCGAGTTCTAGCTGTTGGGTGTATAGGTTTGGACCGATTCGTTGCCTAAGAGATCGATTAGAAAACCTAGGTTTTGTGCCGAATTTCAAAATGAAATTTCGGCCAGTTGCCGGCCGAATTGGAGCTTCTCGTAGTTGAATGAAGTGATCCTGACCTCGAGTAGAAGCTAGGGTAGGAAGGGTGAGCTCGGGTGTGGAGTTTTTCCGTCACTGGAATTACTCTGCACACCCACGCGCTGCCTGCGCGTGTGGCGGCACGTGGGTGAGTCTGGTGAGAATGTAAATTAGCCCGATGAGATCCTTAGGTTGTCACGAGCGCATAGGAATTCGTGGATCTCGATTCGGATGTCGTTTGGCTATCGAACGAATTTTCGCATATTGTGCGTTATCCTGGTTCGATAAGTTCCAACCGTTAGATCTTTCCCGAATTAAAATATGTTGTTCTAGGAATTCCTAGGACCGTATGAGACGTCACGAATTCTGAATCGGAGCCCCGGATGTTCCGATTCAAAAATGCAAAGTTTGCGGGTTAGCGATAACCGTGAAAATTGTGAACGCTTCCTAAACCTGTAATCGAACATTAGGATGCCTTCCTCAACGTGCACGTATGGGAAATTTGGGGAGTTAAGTATTTAATTTGTAATTTCCGCTTAGACGTGGTTTTTATATTAATTAACAGTTCGTATCTCGAAATAGGTATTTTGTCTGCACGTACGCAGCAAGCAGGACCTTCACGTGGTCAGGCAGCGAGGGAATACTTGTGAGTGGACTTTGTTTTAATCATATGCCTGGTTTTAATTAATGAAAGATTTTGCATAATGTTTTAATGGCTCATGGATTTTATATATTATATGCATGAATTAATTTTGATGGGTGTATAGCAATTGGCAATATATTATGAGTTTGGCCTTTTGGGTTTTGAGAGTGTATTTCATGTATAGGTTGTGGGGAAGTATATTTT
This sequence comes from Prunus persica, assembly GCF_000346465.2. NCBI lineage: Eukaryota > Viridiplantae > Streptophyta > Magnoliopsida > Rosales > Rosaceae > Prunus > Prunus persica. The sequence continues at coordinate 25,962,339 of NC_034010.1, forward strand.
GATATATATTCTTTTAGAGGAGATATTTGGGTTGTTGGAGGGTGATATGGAAGAATGTGATTAGAGAGGAGTTGTGTTATTACACTACGTAAGTACCTTCCCCAGTTACTAGTCTCACTCGCGGCATTGGATGTTCCGGCGGGTGAGACACTTTCCGTATGCGGCGTTGGATGTTCCGGCGTACGGAAAGACTGTGTATAGAGTTTGGGGTCATCACTATGGCGTTGGATGTTCCGGTGTGTGATGATCCAGTTTGCGCGCGTAGGACATAGTTTGAGAGCTACACATGGCGTTGGATGTTCCGGTGTGTGAGCTTTGGAGTTTCATCCCCCGGTTGGACCGCTCATCCCTAGACGCAGGATAGCACCTGGAAATCCTGCGGACTAGTCAAACGATCCTCCAGTTGGATTGTTTTCCCCGGTACCTAGGTGGTGTGATGAGTATATCGTATAGCTATTTATAGTCATTTATATATATATTTATATATGTATATTTATTTGAATATGTATAGTTGAGTGTGTAAGGAATTAGTGTTTGTTTAATAGTTTGACAGGAGTGGTAAGTTTGAGAGGATGGGGTTCTTTTTGGAAAGAGATAACTGATGTTTTAGAAGAGTTTTAATGAAACATGTTTTGAGTAAATTAATTATTGGATTGTGAAACTGCATGACTTGTGCATTATTTTTATACGGTGGGGTTATTATGTTGTTTTTAACTGCAAATCTGGTTTTTGTCCACTCACATGTTTTCTGTTTTGCGCCCCCCAGCCAGTAGTTGCTCTTGGAAGTGCAAGTGGTGTACGAAGCGGAATCGGTGCATCTTTTAAATTAGAAACTGTGTAAATTCTTCTACTCATCTGTTCTTGTAATCTAAATTCAGTAGATGCTCTGTATTGCCATGATAGATTTTACTTGTGAGGCCGGAGGCCACTCTAGTATGACTTGTAGTTATATGAAAGCATGCTGCTGGTTGGGATTATTATTATTTTGTGTGTATATTGCAGGTTGAGTATAAATTTTGTTGGGAATGCTTAAATTACAGGGGAGACTCTGCCAAAATTTTGGTAGAAAGTCTCGATTATTTAATAGGTGGGCCCGGCATCGGGATGATGTCGGGATCAAGATGGGGTCCGCCTCGGTCTTCGGGAAATTTCAGGGCGGGTCCTGTCATTATATGCAGTCCTGATCTTTTGGACCACAGGAGTCCAAGAGATTGTGATCACTCACCGTTGGATATTAATCTAATGGTTCAAAAAAGTTTCTTAAAAGGAGTTCAAGATTGAGTGAACCGTTGAATTTACATCCAACGGTGAGTGACCACAAATCTCTTGGACTCTTGTGGTCCAAGAGATCGGGACTGTAATTATATGTTTGTTTTTTGCCTTGATGGAAAGTTTAATGTTGTTCTAATGGTATATTCAATCTTAGATTCACATGTGCTTTAAATTGTTTAGGGTTTAGGGTTTAGGGTTGATGGAAAGTTTAATGTTGTTCTAATGGTTCTAATTCAAATCGACAGTCTCGATCTCTTGAACCACAAGAGTCCAAGAGATTGTGGTCACCTACCGTTGGATATTAATCCAATGGTTCAAAAAAAAAAAATTTAAAGGAGTGCAAGAGTGAGTGAACCGTTGAATTTACATCTAACGGTGAGTGACCACAAATCTCTTGGACCCCTGTAGTCCAAAAGATTAGGACTGTTCAAATCGAACTACATCTACTCCTTTTTATAACTTCCTTTATATATAAGAGAACAACTCTTACATGTATTATGCGATCTAAAATCGAAAGTTTTTTTTATCATCTATATTATATATGATCCAAATTTGAAAGTTGACACCACAAAACAAAGGGATATGGCGAAATTATACTTTCAAAATAAGATTTGTCAAGTGAAGAATAACTTTAATAATTGTACGAATTAAGGTATTTATAGTTGCTTAAAATTGAAAGTTAGAAATCGCTTTTTTTTGGGGGTTCATTGGGATCTCACTCATAGGTGTGAGCAGGTGGACACAAGACCAGCCCATATATCCATTCAGATCTCGCTCGTTATCCGCGACACAAAACGAAAGAAAAATCCGATTAGAAAAATTCGCAAATGGCGGTTCTCAACGTCTCCCTCTGTTCCAAACTCCCACCAAAACCCCCTCTCTCTTCCCCCAATCCTCACCCTTTTCGCCAACACCTCTCTCTCTCCGGCTATCCTGCGCCCCAGGTGCACTGCGCACCTCATCCCCTTTGGCTCCTTCTCTCTTGTTCAATTCCACATTTGCCGCATTGCGCACACCCGCGTACCTTAGCCAATTCCATCTCATTATTTAATCACTTTGAACTTTCTTTCACAGGTTGTAAAGAATCACCTCGAAGCCTCTAGAAACGTTGTGTTGTCTGTGGGCGACTCGGTCTGCAAGGCGAGCCTGATCGCTCTGCTCTCTGCTTCTCTGTTCGTAGCCAATCCGGCACTCGCCTTTAAGGTAAGGTTTTAGTAACTATGCTCTGTTTGCTTCCCGAGAAAGTGAAGGAAAATAAATCATTGCACTAAATTTCGTGTCATTGTTGGTGAAAAAGGGTGGAGGTCCGTACGGTTCAGAGGTGACTAGGGGCCAGGACCTCAGCGGCAAGGACTTTAGCGGCAAGACTTTGATCAAGCAAGACTTCAAAACGGTCCAAATCGATAAAATTCAGCTCAAACACGCGCACACATTTCTTTCATTTAAATGTTTGCTGTTTAATGCATTCATAGATTTTGAGTTTTTGTGTTGATTGTGTTGTACAGTCCATATTGAGACAAGCAAATTTCAGAGGCGCCAAGTTATTAGGTGCAAGCTTCTTTGATGCTGATCTAACAGGTACTTTATTATTAATAATTTTCATTAAAAAAAATAGATTATATAGGTTTATATTATTAATGTGGGTTTAAAATATATAATGTGAGTTAGGTGGCAAACTGAGATTGTATCCGAATAAATACTCTAATTTCTGAGCAACAATGGCACACGTCAGAATTGTTTAGGAAGGATATTGCAACAAGGAACAAACAAGCAACTCTTGAAATATGCATGTGGCTTGAATTACAGATTAAGCATATACCTGATATACAGCCAAAGAACATGGCCTATTGTTTATATTATTTACCCTGATATTCTCTCTCCAGGGGCTGATCTTTCTGATGCTGATCTAAGAGGTGTAGACTTCTCCTTGGCCAATGTGACAAAGGTGAACTTTGATGGAAGACTTAAATTTTCTATTTGATTTTTAAGAAATCCTTCTGCAGTTTTTGTGTTTTCTATTTTCACTGAGAATTTAGATGTTCTTTGCTATCAGGCAATCTGTTAATGCAACCTGGGTTGGTAAATGGTGAAAAGTATAGATAGGGGTGGGGCTTAATAGTCTTCCCGGTAATATACGAATATGTACTTACTTGGACAGTGTGTCTGAAGCTCCCATTGCTGGGAGTTATCCAATTATAGCGTGGAATAATAAGCTGAAAGAGGAGATAGTTCTGTGTGTAGCTAGCAGGTTTCACCATACTGTGTTAATTTTTTGGCACTGCCTCACTATCATAATAATCAGTATTGTCTTTTTGAGATGCATTGAGAATGAATATGGTTGATCTTTCAGTCAAGTTAATAGGACCACCATCATAACTTGAACAAAACAGATAAGTCTATCTGACAGGGATAACCAGTAGATTCAGCAGTGGAAAAGGCTTTCCCCTACCAGTTTAGTAGAACCTTATAAAATTTCCAGATTCCCTTTCTAAAATCTGTTAGTTTTCACCCTGACTCTATTGAGTTAATTCCCGAATCCCTGTCCCTTGGTCAATGGCTCAGGTTTTGGTGGTAACCATCAATTTAGGATTCTACAAGGCCCAAGGTTCAATTGTTTCCAAGCAAAGAACATAAAGAATGACAAGTTTCCATAACGTTTTCTAATGTTCTTACACATGCATGTACCATTTCTGCAGGCAAATCTGAGCAACGCTCTCTTGGAAGGTGCACTTGCCACAGGCAACACATCTTTCAAAGGATCAAACATTACGGGTGCAGGTAATACGTTTGCTCAATCATGATATTTTTGATAGCCTTGACTTAGCCCTTATCATTAGGAACTTCATCTCAAGGCGTGCTCGAATCCATGCGAGCTGTGTTTAGTAATACTAAAAGAATATGTAAATTTAGAAAACAAAGCAATTAATTTTTGCACCTCGGTGTGGTGAGTCTAGTAATCTCTCCAGAGTGCCTTCAGTTTTTGCTAGTTTCCGTACTGAGGAGTGCCTTTGAGCCCTAATATTCTGTGGAAAATATAATGGAATGTTTGCATTTCCTTGGGGCAAACCAAGCGTAGCTTTAATGATTTTATTTTTTTATTTTTTTTTATTTTTTGGGCTTAAACAAGTCGTCTGCAATACTAAAATCAAGCACATAATCAATTTTGGATGATTTGCTCTCTGTGTGGTCAGACTTCACAGATGTGCCTCTGAGAGAAGATCAACGGGAATATCTTTGCAGAATTGCTGATGGGTAAGATAACTTATTTATTATGCATATTCATCTTCACAAAAATGCTTCCTTTCTAATGAATCCACTGTTTCTGTTAACAGGGTAAACCCAACAACTGGAAATCCAACGCGTGAAACCTTGCTTTGCAATTAATACATCATTGACCAAAATATAGGTTGATCAAATTGTAACAGAGGTAATTACTTGATCTGCAGAAGCTGCAATTTTCTCGAATGGAGCTTTGTTACCTAATTTGTTGTAACTATGCCGGCCAACCAGCTATGATTTATATTTATATTCTTAAAAAATAGAAAGAAATTAAAGTATACATATTTAATTGAAATTTTGGTTTGTGTGTGATCACCATAATCTGAAGCTTAGGCGAGAGAAACTCTCTTGCAACATGGATGGTAAATTCTCGGCCAATAACACAATGACATATGGGATTACTTTTCCACGTGCCATTATGTTATTGGCCGGAAATAACTATTATCCATGTTGCAAGTCTTTTTCGAGGCTGAGGGATCAGTCAAGCGAACACTTATCTGCTCATTATTTCTCCATTGACAATTAAGCCATTATCGGCATCACCTTTCAACAGATATTGCGTCTCAATTTTGGCTGAGTGAGGTTAGGTCACCATAGTCTGCGACCACCTCTCTTATTTGTTCCTTTTCTTTTTTTTTTAATGTATTGGGTTTATGCTTTTGTGTGCTTTGCATCACCACAGTAAACTGCTTTTAGCTTTCAATTGGTTCCACTGATAAGATTAGCGAATGGCATAAGCACATTAAACCATTTTAGTGTGATGAAATCCCACTGATTCAAATATGAAATCCCATTAACACTTGATCAACCTGCTTTCATCACAAAATGTAACTTCTCTCATCATAGTAGCTCCAATTTTATTTTTTTTCCTTTCCTTTCCACATTTTCTCATTTTTGATGACCAGCGATTCCTTATCAAGGACGGTGCCTAGAAGGGACCAACCTGGGCTATAGCTCGGGTGAGTTGTTATGTTATCAATCTAAAATTTAATTTAGCCCACCCATGCTTACTAATGACAATCATGCCATGCTCACATTCAAAGACTCACAGGCTCATCGCTCATTCACCAATACACTCTAAGATGAGACAAACTAATGAATTGAATTCTCTTTGACTATTCTGGGACATTCTTGTGTAGGACATCTTTGTAAAGTTCTCTCTAAAATGAAAAGTATTTCCGTCTTGTTTTTACTTTTTTAGCCTATTGCCAACTTCTTTTTATTTATATATTTTTTTTTATGAACAGCCGATTGCTTATTTTCCTTTCACTGTAACCCTCTTCACACATAATTCCTTTAAGTGGAAAAAATTAAATAAATAAAAGAACGAATTGGTACGTTACAGTAGCTGCATCTTTATGTTTCACTCCATTTTAAAAGTAAATTTAGTCCACCATATTTTAAAATTCTGAATCTGCCCTGTTGCTTATGGTTTTAAAACCACTAAAGATGCTTTCAAGCATCTGCAGCTGATCTTTTCCACCTACACGCACAAGCATTTTAAAAAGTTACCCTTGAGTTGACAAATGCAATAACATTATTCGCTTGGGTGGGAAATTGAGCGTGTCGTACGCTTTCTTCATTGATAGTGCGGGTGCTTTTATAGCCACAATTCGTCAATATGCAGGTGCGTATGCTTGTGTTATGATATGTGTGGATCAAGAACACGTGACGATTTGATTGTCTCATTTGAAAATTTCTCGACGTAAGAATTTATCGGCTGTATATTTTAATTGACACATCAAATAGTGAGATTGAGAGAGAGAGGAAGGGAAAAACAAAGGAGAGTTAAAAAGTGTGAACTAATCTAAGCCTTGGTATTATTAGACTTGAATAGTTACAGGAGTGCAATATTAATATAGCTCATGGACTGATCTATAAGTACGTACGTACGTAGTATATGCTAAGGCCAAAAAGAAAAAAACCTCTATAATATTTTGTAATCTCACAGCACTGCATGCCATCCTAAACCCTCTACATAAAAATAGATTCAGAGGGTCTGCATGCCCTAATCCTAATCTCCATATTCACATGCCAGAAGCCGTCACGATTCTTAATCTCGGAGCACTCTCTTCGCGGAGCCTCCTCCTGCTCAACACCATCAAATCAGAACCATTAGAATTTAGATTAGACCACTAATCACAAATTAAGCTCAAACCATATTATTTATGAAAAAGGAGCAATATATGATTTATGAAAGCGGGGTTACCTTTGTCCAATATTGAGGGTCCATCTTGTTTGAGGAGACTATAATCTTCTGCATTGCCCTTGCATGGATATACTCTTCTTTATCACATTGCTCTCCTCCATTGGCCTCGAACCTCTTATAAGTAGTCACAGTAAGCCCACTCTTACTAACCTTAACATGGTCCAAGAAAAAAATGAGTGGCTGCTCACAGGGGACAGAACTCATGGGTCGGGTATTGAATGTGAAGGGTCCATCATTCCAACTCCGCCATGTCTTAAACGTCCGCAACGGCGTCTGAAGGTCCAGGGCTGCCACCATTGATGGGTAAAGCTGAATGGTGTAGCCCCAAGAAATGGACATTGACCATTTACGCCTGTGGTCGTAGCAGAAACTTTGTTGTAGAATCCGGCCCGGGTCGACCCAATATGCACGGAGAAGAGATTTGACTGAGTCTAAATGTGTCTGGTTTGGGAAGAGGGGTTTCAAGGCATCCAGGTGGTGGAGTGACACAAGTGGTGCCAATGGGTGCGCAGCTAAAATCCCATAGGCGTCCCCTCTGATATCAAACTGAAAAAAAAAATACCACAACATACCAAACGGGTCACATTCATTTTTCACAATGGAAGAACTGCAACAAGCACTCTCTCTAAGCCAGCAATCATGCTATATGCGCTTGATGATGTGTTATGATGATCATTCTACTTGCATTAACCTAAACATGTGGTCCAAAAACTCACCCACCAAACCATCTAGATAACTAATTTACTGCTGTAAAAAACAGTTGGGGAAACTTTAAAAGTAGTACGGTTCGGTCATTGTCCATGGAGGTGGTGGAACCGAGTAAAATGATACAAATGTGGGTTGGAATGTTTAGACTGACAGGTGGAAGAAATCATTTGCACAAATTTGTGCCACCTACTTTTTTGAACCACAAGACCTCCAAATTCCAAAATTTCAAAGGAAAGTGCTTAAAGACAAGAAGACGAGCGATTCTATGCTCATTATGTTGTTACACTAATCCTTGTCGAAGTGAAGTAATCTAATGAAGAATTAGTAAGCAACTTCACGACACGTGTCCAACTTTTTTGCTAAACAGGACAAGTGAACACATGCACGCAGCCTTTAACATCCTCATATTATATTAAACACACATAACAACCATAAAACCTACCAACAATAACATCGTATTGCATATCATGCTTTGCCAGGTGCCATGAGAAGAATATTGTTTAGAAGCTTAAAATATACCATTTGGAACAATGACAGAATATATGCCGTTCTCAACCTTAGTATGTGTTCCGCATCTTGTTGTCGCATTACAATTTATATTTTTTACCCAACCATTGTAATTTGAACTCGAGATCTTCTTCAATACGGTATCGCTTATTAATTTAATATGATTGTTATATTATTGTCAACGAATTCATATTATGTTGCCTTAAGTTCAAATATTCTTTCATGATTTTTTTTTTTCAAATGATGGGTTATCAACTAAATCTGTTCCAAGAAATTTGACTCTAGTCAAATTCAAATTATCTTTTTATGTTGATTGACGAGGTGAGGTGTCGGATTTAACATGGGCAATTCAACCCTATTCAAATCCCAGTCACACGTGGCAGAAACACAAAGAACCGCTCATACCCGCCGTTAAAATTTCGACATCAGCAAACAAAAACTGTTGGCCGACTCTCCTTTAGTCTTTTTCTACAAAGTAATACCACCAGATCCCGCCACGTGTAACACAAAAAACACACACAATCAATCACGACAAAGTAACGTACCTGGTGGAACCCACGCAGTTTAGTGAGCGGCACACCCATCTCGCTCACGCAGCCCCACACCCTCTGATCAGAGCCGTAGAAATTGTAGTACCTCTCCAGACAGCCGTCCATCCGCTCCACCAAGCGCGCCGCGAGCTGGTAGCTGATGGCGAACCCACCGCCACCAAACGCCATCTCGTACGCGTGCATCACGTCCTGCTCGACGCTCTCCGAGTTCCCTCCAATGTAGTACATCCGATTGTGATCGTACCTCGCTAACACCGAAACCAAGTTGTGAGTGAAAAACACCGTATCGTCGTCTCCCATCACGAACCACCTCACGTTGGGAACCCGGAGCTTGAAGCTCTCGTACACAATCCGGGCGATACGAACTGCGGATTGCGAACTCGAGTATTTGAACCGCGTCCAGTCCTCCGAGACCCGGTACGGAATTGAACCCGAGACGTTGCTGGTTTGGTTATCGGGTTTCGCGTCGAGCCAGAGGAAGCCGCGTGTTGACTTCGGGTCCCACCATAAATTGGTGGAGCTGCTCCGCTCTCTCCACGTGGCGATGGAGGCGCCGATGCCGAAGAGAATGTGGGAGATATTAGTTCGTTCATATCCGGGTTCGGGTCCGGAAGTTCTGGACTCGGGTTGGGCTTGGGTGCGGGAGGGGATGGAGAGCCAATGGGAGTTGGGAGAGAAGGCGGAGAAGATGGCCAGTGATATCGACGCGAGGAAGCAGAGGAGGAGGCCCACGCGCAGGGAGAAGACCAAATAGTCGCGGATTTTTTCCGGGAATGTGAACAAGTTGGAAGCTTTGGGCTGGTCCGCCCGAGTCGGGCTCGTTTTCTGCATGTTTTTTTATTTTTGCACAAAACCCCCTGGAAGAATTCTAATTGTCGGAGAAGACCCCCCGGAGAATCGTATATTTACGAAAACACCCCGGCGGATGAAAAAGCTTTCATGTACGCCCCCAGACTCAGAAGAATTCTGATATCAGAGCGTCACAGGGCTAGAAGCTTCGGTTTTCAGATGGGTAGGAGAAAAGTGAGGGCATGAATCCGTATGAAAAAGCGTACGGAAAATAGTAAGAACAATAAGCTGAGAGAGAGAGAGAGAAGGGATGAGAATGGCTGTTGATGAAGAAGAAAAGATACATAAACCAAAGAGTGAGAAAGAAGGTTGTGGTTTTGTACGTGTGCTGGCTTTTTTACAGTTTGGTTTGGGGTGCTTGCTTTTGGTTGGGGCTGGTTTGTTTACAGTTTACAGTTTTACAGAGATGGGAAAAAATGGGTATGGTTTATGCTGGCAAGGTTAACAAAAGTTACGCAAATTTAGCAGTGTCATCCATTTGGTTTTACGGTAGGTGTAAATATTGTAAAAATTTTAGATCTTACTAGAATATATAAAAATTACCGACCAGAACACAAGTCGTGCAGAAGTTTATAAGCATATAACGTTAAGAATGTTAGATATCAATCGGCATATGTTTTATCAAAGATTTAACTTCTTGTATTGTTTGACCGACATTATTAGGGTTTTTATTGCGTGTCAACTAAAATTGGCAAGTTATTACTGTTTTGTTTGGAGCGGAGCAAGAATATGTTGGAAATCATGTTCGATCCCAAGAATATCAGAATTGATGGTGTTGAAATTCATTCAATAACTTCAATTCTTCTTTCGTCCAAACAAATAATAATAATAACTTCAATTCTTCATTTGTTTTACAAGTTAGGCCATATGCTATATAATAGAAGGACTTTTTTACTATTTCTGGTCAATAACGTAATGACACGTCAAATAATTTTTTCACGTGTCATTGTATTATTGGTTGAAGATAACAAAACAGTGATATACTCGTTACAAGAAAGTTTTCCTAATTGTATACAACCGATTTCTTACAATTAGATGTCGGTATTAGATTTTGAAATTACTATTGCGATGTAACATGTGAAATCCATCTTGCCATGCCATCTCTTATTTTCTTATTTTTCCCTTTTCACATTCTACTAAAACAATTTAATTATAAACTCTTTACATTTATAACCCCTTAATTAATAGCTATCATTGACTCAAAAAGGCTCCCCATAACTTGTGGAAAAGAAATTAGGTAAAAATGTAGAAAACTAAATCCAATTGAATCAACCCATTCAATATGCAAGAATTATCATATACTACAGGACAGGTATTTAATTCTCAACCCAAAAAAGAGAGATTCGGTGAACAGAGAAATCACCATATCCTTGCTTTTCTTTTTCCCTGCACCATGAACAAACCCGTTTTCTTTTCTTTATTAAAAAAAAACAAAAAAAACAAAAAAAACTTTAGCAGAGATGTTTAGGACGACGAACCCAACAGAATGAAATCATGAGGGAAGGTGATTCCTTTAAACACTTTGATGATGATAACGATGGAACAAACAAACACGTGTCTCCGCATACAGGGTTCAATCCTAAGATTATGGCCTAATTAATTATTTTTCTGATTTAAAAATAATTGTTTCCTCTGTCACAGATTAAACAAATCACCCCACTTAGCACTAACCGTCATAAGTTGATTTCTTTTTGTGTTTTTGGGTGGGGGTTCGGTAAATTGCCTGGTTTTGAATTTGTAAAGCGAAGCTGACTTTTCAGTGATTGGTCATCTATGTGAGCTTTACACTTAGCAGAGGAACACATGTCACTAAACAAACAAGGGATTAGTTTAGTTGTGACAACAATTTAACAAACGATACCTCAACGTTTTAAGTGAAAACACGTGAATTAGTAACAACACGTAGCTTTTTCCGGGGAGACAATTCTGTTTTGTATGGTTGTAGATCATATGAAAAGTAATGATTTCAATGTGCAGCGATGATTATGGTGTAGTTAATGCAATGTAGACCATTTGAGTATGTACAAGACGGCGAAGGGTACCAAACAGAACCCAATGACTTAAAGATTGCAGGTTTATGTTGGGCCCTCTCCTCTTTTGGGGTCTAAGTAAGATTGACTTGCAGGTTGAATAGTAGATCTCTGTGCAGCAAGCAACAACACGTTCTTTTGTCTACCCATGGATTGCAAAAATGGCATCTCAATACAGATTGAAACTGTTGCATAATAATAACCATCTTTTGTACATGGAAAGTAAAAAACAAAACAAAACTGAGAAGATATTGTTTCTGTGTCAGTTGGGTTGGGTGGGTTGCTTGGGTCACAGCACAGGCCTTGTTGTTTTATGGAAAAGTCCAATATAGTTTCAGTTGTGGACCATCTTCTACAGTTTGAACAAAAGCCCACCTTTGAAGATATACAATATGTTGGTGTCTTTTGTTACATTTTAGGGAAAGAAATCCTGAGCGTCAAGCGAAGGGGGAAGAGGGAGGGCCACAACTATTGTGGTAACCCGCTCTACAATATGTTGGTGTCAATTTCAACTTGTATTCAATACGTCCAAAACAAATTGGCAGTTTTTGCCTTTGAGTAATGCTATTTGAACACACAACATTGACTACCTTAACTGACCATTTTATGTGGTAACTAATGTGTCATGCCATGTGAATTAATGAAGGCTGCCATGAGGCCACTCACTAGGAATGCTAGGGTTTTTTTAATTTGTTTTTTAATTGACATGGCAACATTCATTAATTGACATGGCATGACACATCAGTTGCCACATAAGGTAGTCAGTTAAGGTGGTCAATATTGTGTGTCTAAATAGCATTACTCTTTGCCTTTTGCATTGGCCTTATTAGATATACATGCGTTTGTTGTTTTTTTTTTTATAAATGTAAACGGAAAGAGACTGTGGGAAAACTCTAGTTCCCTCTCTCTCAAAAAACAATGTAGAGCCGTTTTCAAACTTAACATGTAAACAACACATACGTGAAGCCAACTCCTTATAAACTCATGTTATAAATTCATTAACTTTTCAATGTGGGACAAACACTCTTAACACTAATTTATGTGTTATAATATGAATAAAGAGTATAATTAATGTATTAAGGACTTAAAGTATATAGTATTAATAGAAAAATATGTATATTATAACAAGAAATGATTGATAATATCATACGATAATGTTACAGTCACACCGAAAAATTACTCTTACACTAGAGCTTTATAAGTTTTATATATAAAACGAAATATACATGATCAATAATTCTTATGAAGATTCACTGTATACATAACATGTTTGCATGTTTGCTTCTTTTAGTGACCAAGTGTCACGTCATGATTAGCTAATACCATACACATGAATCTATATGACTCGACTCTATCTCTCAGTCGGCCAGATAGAATATTAAAATTACATATCCCTAATTATTTAGTCTAATCCTTAATTAAAAAAGGTTTACTTAAAATTATTTCCTTGTTGTTTTGTAATCAAGTCATGAACATTAACGTGTTCTCATTCACATTTTCTTTATCCACAAGTTGAGAATGAAGACAATTTAGGTAGAGCTCTATAAGTAGAAGACAATCTATATAGAACTTTTTATTTTTATTTATTTATTTATTTATAGTCTCAAGTCAGTCAATGTTTTTAATAATTGATGCATATTTTATGTTCCTCTTTATTTGTTTAGGCTTTTAGAATTATCCAATATTGACCGAACCCAAAGAAGAAGAAAAAAAACATTTGGAATCATACAACTTCTGGCCGCTACTTAAATCAAACAGAATCAAGTCCAGCAAATTGTCTCACTCTAAGGTCCTAGCTAGCTTGAGTATTATACGTACGATACCTACCATGAAAGCTTTTTTGTCTCTCAAGGCCAACAGTCTAATCCATAATTAAAGTGCTATTAAAGCTTTATCACAAATAGTGTGGATGTCCGGACGTTATTACCGTGTGGACACTATGTATTTTCTACTACTCATTCACGTTTTCCTTCTTATTTACAATAACGTCTGAATATCCGCGGCACAATATATATATATATATATATATATTTATGTTGCACAGTCGAATAGTACCAACCCAGAGGCTAGAAAAAGGTTGTTCTAAACATGAGATTTGACCATTCAAAGACTTGTAATTTTATCTATTTATGGTTGTTAATTAACTCCTCTCAATACGTTAATTTGGTCATTGTGTGGCAGGTGGCTACTTTCAACTTTTAATTCCAGTCCCATAATTAAACATATAAAATATTTGGGTCTTAATTAACCTCTAATCACTTTGTAAATTTGGGATTTCCCCATATGATCCTGAAATCCTCCATTAAGATTAGACACAGTGCACCAACTCTTGACAAAACTTAGCTATATTTTTATACAATGCCTTGGAGAGAAGAAAGTTGTAAGAGAAACGCAATATATGATCTTACTAACTTGTATTAGCGAACAATTTAATAATTAATATATAAGTAATTAACTTGTCTTTAACTTCTTCTTTTTTCCTTCTACTGAATTCATCGAAAGGAAATTTAATAGATTTTTTAATATTTACTTAGATAACGAAAATATATAATATAGGTAAGCACGGCCAAGTCTTATCTCTGAAATATGTGAGGTAGTAGCTAGTTTAAAGTAAAAATTAATTCATTACTTTTATATATGTTCGTGTGAAAGAAAATGTCTTTGTTGTTGACTTGTTAACTTGGCGTGATATGGGAGGAAAATTACAAAGAAATTCTCAACACGTTCACTACAGAGAGAGAGAGAGAGAGAGAGAGAGAGAGACAGTAAGGAGAAATTTGAAGTGATATCAAATCAAGACTTGGTCCTTTCAAATAAACAAGCATGATATCATGTGAAGTTTATGACAATGATGCTTGCTCCGATCACTAAATCAATTCAAATGAGCAGAATACACGTGAATTGTTTTTTTATTTCGTCTAAGGTGATAACTAGTGCAAAATATGATAATGCAAAGGAGCTATTAATGTAATGATTTAGAACAAATGCTCTTTTCTTTCTTTTTCGGAAAAATTTTGAGTTCGAGTTTTAGTAACGGAATAATGTATTTGAGTTTAGTATGCAATGATTATTGTAAATTATAATAACAATTGTTTATTATTATATAATTAAAAGATTAAAATATGCTTTCCCAATCGTTTATATACTTAACACGAAAAAGTCGGAATGATTAGGACAAATTGCACTGAAATCCATTATCAAACTATCTGATCTAACCATAGATTCAAGAAAAGACACCTTGTGGACCATGTTATCTGTGATTATATATATCAAGATTAATATATATTGTTAAATTGTTATATCAATTTCGAAATTCACGGTCCTTTGTCTTGTCTGTGCCTTTCTCTATATATATATATATACTCCTCCTCATGGATTGGTCTCATCTCCCCACTTACGGCAATGCATGACTCCTATCCCATAAGTTCTTCAAGGTCTCAAAAATGGTTTCCATAGAGCCATCGTGCCTCATTTTTTTATTAGTAAATGATAGTTTGACGTGCATAAAGTCTAACCCTGGCTTGAAAATTTTCATTTCACAGCAGCAATAATATAAGTAACAATATTATTTTTACCTCCAAGTTCCAACCTAGATAGGAAGGCATTCGATCGTTCTTGCGTGTATCATATATCAATTATCAATTCATGATGATTCGTTGGTGTTTTCATGCATGTGGATCAAATCAAATGCATGACATAAATGGGCCCCTCTATAAATTGTCAAAATAATACTAGAGACAATGACTATGTAGCAAACGAGCTAGAAACCAAAAGAGTAGCTTCATTGCTAGAGCCAAATTAGAGGAAAGTAGGAAACCCACGGCGTAAAGCCTATTACCAAGACCTTTTCAGCTGACCTCCTTCTCTTACTCATAGATTCTCAATTGCCCTTCATTCATCTCCTAATATTACAAGTTAAACAGGCCAAAGGGGGGAGGGAGGAGGGTCAAAACTCTGACTCTGGGTGTAGTGGTAAATACTGCATGCGCTCTCATGATGTCACTGGAGCTACAAGCCCGCATCGTACTAAATATTAAATTTATTCTCTCTCAAACAACATTTGATCACATGATCTCATTTATATTTATAGCTCTGGTTTAGTTTGTTAGGCTGATCAGACTCTCTCTCTCTCTCTCTCTCTCTCTCTCTCTTGCTGTGTGTGTGGTGGGCTAGCTTTGTGGATGGAACAAGCTCAGTGTCTGGTGTGGCAAATTAGCAGGAAAGATCAGATCTTCAAGTGCTCGTTATCATCACCATCATCAATGAACTCAACAACATGGGAAGAGAAGGCTTTTGCTGCAGATGCAGCTGGGCATGGTCCTCTTGGGGGTTGTATATGGCCTCCAAGATCTTATTCCTGCAGCTTTTGTATGAGAGAATTCAGGTCAGCTCAAGCCCTAGGGGGCCACATGAATGTCCACAGGAGAGACAGAGCCAGACTTAAGCAATGCCTTAACCCCAATAACACTGCTCACCATCATCATAGCCATGAGGCCCATCATCATCATCAACTTTCTAAACCATCTGATCATGATCATGATGATCATCATCAACCTATAACTTCCTCAATATCATGTCCTTTCGCATCACCTTCTAGGGCTCCCTCAGCTTTAGTCTCTATTCAGAAGGAGAATTCCTCAGGTGCTGAACGCGCTTTTCTCTCTCATCATTCTGCTACTTCTGCTCCATCTAAGTCTGATCATCAATTGGAAAAGAATATCATGACCAGAGAAGAAGAAGATTCTAGGTGCCTGCTAGGTAGTTATGATCATGGTGATTTTAATGTTGAGACCGATTTGTCTGTGGGGTTAAATATTTCGGTTGTTAACCGAAACAGATCACAAGGTGGGTCTTGTCGGGAAGAGGCAAGCATCAGTTGTAAAAGGCCAAAGACTGCTACTGCGGCTATTTCTTCATTTCCATTTTTTCTCCAATCAGAAGCAGAGGTGACTGGGCTTATGGCTAGCTCCTCCATGGAAGATTTGGATCTTGAGCTCAGGCTTGGTGACCCTCCCAAGGTGAAATGAAAGCACTTTGGGCTGGCAATGCAATTGTATGGGCTCATGGTCTTATTTTGCACTGCTTTTTTAAATTAATCAGAAGAAATTTTAAAGGAAATCACTTTCTGCGTTTACTGTTTTTCCATCTCCTTCTTGGCAAACCCATCCTTTAGATGATTCAAGGGAAATCAAGCATGCCAGCTTGAGGTGCACATAATTCAAGTTAAGATCATTAATTGATTGCACTTTATTTTTTATTTTTGTTTGTCTAATCGATATTCATTTGATCAGTTCTGAATTATTATTAGTTACCATACATGGTATTGATGTGATGATAAAATGTTATGCTTGAAACTGGAAGTCAATTGACAGAGAGCATCCATATATAAAGAGTAAGCTAAATCGGCGATGCTCAATATTCGGCCACTTCCTCCTCCTATATATAGAGATATCTTGATGTGAAAACATGATAAAAGTCTTGCATTAGGGTTTATGAGGTGTGATGTATATTCCACTCCACCTGTTAGCTATAGATAGACAGATAGATGAAGTTCCAAAGACATATGAAATTCCCATCAATTTTCAGATCTACCAGGTTTGCTGTTCAGGTTGTAAGAAATTATTCAAAGAGGTACACAGTAGTTACCATTAGTTGACTCTCAGTCCTCATACTTGAATCCTGAGAGAGAGAGAGAGAGAGAGAGAGAGAGAGAGAGAGATGTTGCTTTGTGCTTGTTTTCATGTTTATCGCTTTTTGTTTGTTTTCTTCTTCCTGCCAAGTGAGGTAAGGGGTGGAAACTTAACTGTATCTGTGAGGTTGTAAATTGGTGAAAGAACTGACAAGTAACTGACATCAAAAGTCACTTCAGCTACAATATCCCAAGGGACTGAATTCAACAGTGCATGCATTGCTAAAGAGAGATCATCATCAATTAATACAATTAAATACCAAGTTAACTATTAACCCCTTCTGTGTGGATCTGTTTCTGTTTTTCTCTTCAATTCTATGTCCTTCATTCTCTCTATAATCTTCCAAAATAGTCCACCAACCCTATGGGAATCAAATACAATTAAATTAATACAAGCCCACGAGAGAGTAAAATCAATACCATTTTATTAAAATGGCATCCCAGACAGAAACAAAACTCACATCAATGGCACTATTCACGCGTCCCTTGTTTTTACTTTTGGAACGATTCTAGCTACATGTTGAAACCCACAACGACAAATGGCCAACCCTAGAAGAACTATATATAGTTTTTTTTTTTTTTTTTTCATTTCAAAAACCCTAGCTAGGCTCCTCCTATCTGGTTAGAGTAATGTGGCACCCTGGAATATACTAAAGCCACCATTATAACACACCCATGGATTCCTGCAGAATACACGGGGATGTCTCTAGGAATATCAACTGTGTTTTATTACGACTTTTTCTTTATAAGGCAAATTGATGATGAAACATCGCTGGCTTTTGACTTAATGTTCTTGGCAGAGATCTGGAGGGAATTTATGTTACCCCAACAATATTTTTTCCATTTTTGGGTGATGGAAATGTAAGACTCTTTCCATGTACACTTGAATATATGAACATAGTTTTCGAGGAGGGGTAATGGGTAAAAGGGGGTATGAAGTTTGCTTTTACTTTGGTTTCGATGAGGTACCTGTTTTTGTGTAAGAAAGGGTTAAAAAGGAGACCATAATTGGGGCAGTGTCTGGTCTGATTTCTGGCAGTTGAAGTAGTTTGGTTGGTCTGGTTTTTTGACCTTTTGTAACATTTATCGAGATCTGAATATTAAGAGTAGCTGTTTTTGTTTTTGTTGGTATTTTCCTTTTTTCAGTCTGAGAGTGATGAGGTTAATTTAAGGTGCAGTTGAAGGAGAGCCAGAAACGCACATGGACATGGAGATGACAGATGCGGTCTGTGTCTGTGATCTGTTTCTTCAATTTGTAACAGGAAATTACAAGGGAATGAGGAGATATTGTAGAACTCAGTTAGTTGCATTGGGGGTTGGTTTCAGCTTGATGTGGGAGAGCTTTTTTGACAAATTGAATAGTATGTTCATAAATGGGTTTTCGTTTTGCAGAGCTTTCCATTTATACATAAGGGCCGCTTATTGGGTTTTGCTGGATTTTGCAAAAGCTTGATTTGGGCCAAACACCCTAGTTAGCTGGCCCCATCTCAATTGTACGTATAATCATTGTGGCCCATAGAGCTTGCAATCTTTGTTCTTGTTACGATTGTCTAACTAGTTGGTGGTTTCTCACACACACTACTACGGTGTCATTGAGGTTCAATGTCACATTCCGGGATCGACTCCGCCGTAGTACTATATTGTCCGTTTTGGGCTCCCTTCTCTGCCCTTACGGTTTTGTTTCTGGGAATTCACGAGCAACTTCCCAGTGGGTCATCCATCCTGGGATTACTCTAACCCCCCACTCGCTTAACTTTGGAGTTCCCATGACTCCGAAGCCAGTGAGCTCCCAAAAAGTCTCGTGCTAGATGGAGGCGGGCATGTACATATAAAGCACATCACCTCCTCTCCATTGATCGATGTGAGATGTTACATTCAAACTTGAGACCACTAATCTGCAAATTAATGTATTTTTTCACTGGACTAGATCTCATTAGCAGAATGCATTGTACTTTAGGTTACATGGTTGGGAGGCAATAAGAAATTGGAATTTATCAACAAAAATGTTTGCTCAAGCTAGATTTGCATATTTATTTTACGGTGAGAGTCTCTAACAAGTGATGCATGTAACCCAAAACACCAAATAAAAAAAGATAAAAAACAAATAGTTTTTTCCTTGAATTATTGATATTTGAAGGACATCACATAATGTCATATAATTTGTCGACTCTCTCTCTTTGGTATGAAAAGCTTTGATGATAATTACGATTCATAAGGCAACTTCAAATTAGAATTAGAATAATATTTGTGCCACATCATTTTTTGTATTATTATAATCTTATATCCTTTGGAGTGGCAGCGGCAGATGGCTATTGGCAACTTGCGATCGGTTTACCAGTTCAGTGAAGTTGCTTGTAAACCGCGAAAATGGCCAAGGCAGAGAGCAGCCTCCCAAACTCCAGATGGTCTCTCAAAGGAATGACTGCCCTCGTCACCGGTGGCACTCGTGGAATTGGGTATCTCTCTCTCTCTCTTACAAAATTCATCAAATTGTCTCATGGGCTTTTTTTAAAACTGAGTTTTTGTTGAAATTAATTATATTGATTTCGATTCATCGCTCTTTTTTTAATTCAGGTATGCCGTGGTGGAAGAGCTAGCTGGGTTTGGTGCGGCTGTGCACACTTGTTCTCGGAAAGAAGCAGAACTTCACAAGTGCTTAAAGGAATGGGAGGCTAAGGGCTTTCTGGTCACTGGGTCTGTTTGTGATGCCTCGTCTAAAACCGAGAGAGAAAAGCTCGTGCAGCAAGTGGCTTCTTCTTTCAATGGCAAGCTCAACATACTTGTAAGTAACCGTCTGTTTATTTTGTGCTCTGGCTGCTTGTATAAATGTCACAAAGAAGAGAACTTTTTAATGTTTCATAGCCCAAGTAGAAATGTGTTGTGGTTATGACTTCAATTCTCGAATTAAAGATCGTCTTTTTATGAGAAAGAAAAAGGGTTACATTGAATGTGATTGTGGGTGTAGGTAAACAATGTTGGGACAAACATCAGGAAGCCAACTACTGAGTACACTTCTGAAGAATATTCAATAGTCATGGCTACCAACTTAGAATCCACATACCATCTTTCCCAACTTGCACATCCTCTTTTGAGAGCATCTGGAGCAGGAAGCATTGTGTTTATATCCTCTGTTGCTGGCTTGGTGAGCATAGGCTCTGGGACCATTTATGCAGCAAGTAAAGGTGGGCTGTTCCTCTGCTATGGCGTGTCTTATTTTGCTCCATAATCCATATGATGTATTAAATTCGATGAGTGTGAAAAGGCAAAAGCTAAATTCTCTTTTGTTGTCTCCTCTTCTCCATTTTCAGCTGCAATTAATCAGCTTACAAAAAACCTGGCTTGTGAATGGGCAAAAGACAATATCAGGATCAATTCTGTATGCCCTTGGTATACCAGAACCTCACTTGTGGAACATGTAATACTCTTTCCTTCTTGTGGTCATTTAGGTGATATACATATGTTTCAATATTACTTCAATTACAACTTTTTTGCGTTTGCCATAGGAGTGTGTTATACCATGTTTATTCAGCATGAAGATGCACCCACAAAACCTTAGACTTGTTTCTCACCCTATAATGGGAATTACATTGAAAGTGAATATGTTAGTTCATGCTCAGAATGAGAATCTTATGGACTGGATAATGTCCGGCTTCATACGAAAAATATAGATAGAGTAATTGACATGCTTGTTACGTCATGTTCAACTTAGAACAGTGGCAAAAGACATTCTGAAAGAATTTTCCGAGTACCAGTTCAGCTCAATTATAGGCTTCGGACAATATCTCAGGTTGAACAAAGGTACGATTTTGTAGACCCCACCGTGGGAGTTTATACCTATATCCCAATCTTCAAATATACTCACCCCTCTCTTTCAAACCCTACCAGGGCTTTTCTTGCAAGTGTTATTCGATAAGTACTTATTTTAGTGAGGCAGAAATTGCTGAGGCCTTTGTGCAGACATGTGCCAAAGGTTCTGAAACTTCTGATGAATTTAGAGTTATACACCATACTTGAAATTGAGAACTACGCCAACGAGGGTTGGTTGAGTTGGTAATGATTGTTCTCTTTGCTATCAAGACTTAGGTTCGAGTTCCGTTGTCGACACTTGCTCTTGGTGGGTAATCTATAAAAACCAAAAAATGGGTTAAGACCCCCTCTATAAGTCCTCAATATGCCCTGACCTTGGGATTGGGTAGCCTCCCCTCCTCCTAAACTTATGATTATCGAAATTGAGAACTACTAGTCTGCAATATGCGCGTGATTATGAAAATAAAGCTTACTTAGTAATCAGGGTTTGCCTTTAGGCAGTCTAATCTTTATGTTGGGGGTAATCATTAAGTTTAGATAATAGGGCAACGTCAATGACCAATAGGGCAGACACCTTTATAAGTTAAGATAATAGATCTCTGTGTATTCTAGTTCAACAACATCTTTTAATCTTAATCTATACTTTACTTCATGGAGAATATTTTTTTTGCATATCTCAATAATTAAATGCAGTTTATATTTATGTGAATGAAACAAAATTTGGGTTTGCTGATGAAAGTATTCAAATTGACGGGTGATGATGTTGATTTTCAATTGATCTGATTGGTGATCTCCATTGCTGCTTTTCAGTTGTTGGATAACAAGGAGTTTTTGGAAGAGATAACCTCACGTACCCCTATTGATCGTGTTGCAGAACCTGAGGAGGTCTCATCTCTGGTAGCCTTCCTCTGCCTACCTGCTGCTTCTTACATCACTGGACAGATTATTTCCGTTGATGGAGGAATGACTGCGAACAGTTTTAACCCCATTAGGCGGCCATTTTGATTTTTGAGCCCCTGTCTCTCACGTTCTTACCCCCATGTTCTGTTATGTTTTTATGTCTACAATTGTCTTTAGTCTGTCATTTTTTCATGTATTTTTCTGACCTCTCCCAGATGCTCAGCCAATGTTTTACCACTTATTAAGCTGAACTCGGCATCATTTCCTTGTGAGAAACTTTTGAACAAAAATTGTGGTCCTATGTTGGGTCACGTTTTACTTGTACCCTTTGTTTGGTTCTCTCATAATCTGTCTGGTTGGTGAGAAAACCAAAGGCACACAGAAAATATCTAATAAGTGAGAGAAAAGAGGCAGGCACCCAGAAAACTGTAGAGACGATATTTCTTTCTGGTGCAAACATTGAAAAAGAAAAAGAAAAAGAAAAAGAAAAAGAAAAAGTAATTAAATTAAATTAAAAATGAAAGGAAACCTACCTCTACAGGAAAAGACCTCTGAATTTCAAGGCAAGAGTGACGTGGTGAAAAGGCTGTGTGGGCTTGTACGTGTCACCCCACACCAACACAACTCTCCACGTCTCCCAAACATCAAAGAACTTTCTTTCTTTGGAGACGTCGTGGTGATGGGTATTTTGGGAATTAGGAAAGTTGGGTACGTGTTGCAGCTTACCAAGTTTCGACGGAATTAAGTAATATTTGATATTTAATATTTTAATATAAAAGGCCATAATTGAGTTAGGTCAATACCTATTCGCATCCAAATTTAAGTCTCCTTCTCCTCGTAAGTTAGTTGGAGTTGGAGATCTCAAATACAAAACGTTAAATTTAAATTTGATAAAGTAAATTAGATTTATATTATGCATTACGTATTAAAAGTGAGTAAATGATAGTGTGATAATATATGTGATATCAAGCTTTTTGAGGTGTTATTTTGACATATCTCTTTTAGTTTTCAAATTCATATAGAATTTGACTACTTGATTTGTGAGAATATGACGATAAAAAATCCAACATTAGAAAATTTGAAAACGTTGTATAATGGCTTATAAGGAGTTGAGTTACTCCCTCTATTGCTAATTGGTTTTCAAAAACCTCAAATTTCTTCATGGTATAAGAGCCTCCCTTTTGTTCTTCGCCATAAATACCAATGGCACCAAACCAGTTGACAGAGAGACGGATCAGCGATTTATTATTAACAACACTGATATTATCTCTAACTTAATTATCTATAATGCCACTAAATATAGAATTTTATCACAAAATAATTAAAATAACTTTAATTTTTAATTTTCGTCATTTTATATCACGTGACAATTTACATAACGTCAAGATGTCCAAAAAAAATTGTGTTTATATATATATTATATATAAAAAGTTATCATGAACTTATAACTTATGTCGTTAATACCTTGTACCTAAGATTTTAGATTCAGTCTCTTACCTCAATATGATTTGTATTAAAAAAATATTAAAAAGAAGTTGGAAATTGAAATTTTGAGAATTGAGACCTACCTAACCATGTGTCCAATGACCATTATGGGTAAGGTGAACCGTGGTCAGAGAGAGGGGCGTTGAGGTTGAGTTGAGTTTTAGTCAGAGAGAGAGGGAGGGACAGTGACTGAGTTATTGACCCTTACGTGGCAATGCATCTAGTGGGTGGGTCACCACATGTGGGAACCAGTCGGAAGGAACTCATTGCTTGACAGCCCACACCCCCCCCGTCCTTTTACGTGGCACCTGCTCACCGGTTGTTGGAATAATATTACTTTTAGGTCCTTACGCTGCCTCACGTTTTTGAGGCGGGCACTACAGCCCTTCTTTTTATTTATTTATTTTTTCTTTTTTCATCTAAAAGCAATTGGTAATTCAATGCCAGTTGCATGATGAAGAAAAAAAAAAAATTAGAAATTCAGATTTATTGACTATTAATTTATGCATCCCAATCAAATAAGCCTTTATCATCTTAGAGCATCTCCAATATCTTTTTTAACTATTTTAGAATGCTCAAATAAGTGAATCATAATTAGTTCAAATATACTATCTGAATTTATTTTATCAAGTTCAATTAACTTAATTCAAGATATATACACTTCACATATTCATTTTTATCAAGTCAAATAAACTTAATTCGAGATAAACTTCACATACATTAAATAATATAAATGAATAATATGGATTCAGAGTCTATTAACATGCTGAATTTGCAAAAGTGATGACAAAATAACATTTCTCATTGGTTTACTTGTACCTTGTTTTCAAGCTTCTAACAAAAATATTCATCTTTTCAATTATTTTAAATATGTTTTATATTCATTATTAGGTGTTATTTACTTGAAACTAAAAAACATGTGTGATATGTAAAGTCCAAACGAAATTACATTTCACCTTACATTTTTTTTCTTTTGCAGCTAAAAAGAGATTTTGATATAAATTTTTTCTTAGAAAAACAAGAAAATTTCAAAATTAAGGTCTATTACAAATTTAAATGGAAGTACAATTGACTAAATGAAGAGCTATGATGATCAATGACTAATGATATTTAGATTGATCCACTCGTATTATATGAATTCCAAACTTAAAGATAAATGTAGGCTAAGAGTAGATTCATGCAATACCGTATTAGGAAGTAGAAAAAAAAAAATCATAAATTTTAACTAAATAAATATCATTAAAATAAAATAAAATGTCTTTTTTTGGTGGAATAATGTGTTGTATCACCGTGGGGTGCTCCAAAAATCAAAATTGACGATGATACGACCCCTCCCTTCTAGGCTTCCGGAAGCTGGTGGTATTGTTATACTCGCAGTAATGCGTGTGGGGGAGGCAACCAAACCCGAATATCGTATTCTGCGATGCCGCCACGTGGTGAATGCTCCGAACCCAGTGATTAAAAAAAAACAGAGAGAAAATTAGATAGTAAAAAATATTAAAAAGACGAGAGGGGTCGGTCGTTCAAGGACCACATGCGTGTCAGAAAAAGGACACCGCCTACACCTACCGTGTCATCACAAAATTAGGCCACGTATACGTGTCGAAAAGGCCAAGCACGTGTTGAAACATGAGGAAGAGAGAGATGAGATGGACGGTTGAGATGGGGCTTTTGTATTCAGTAGTTCGACGTCATACCAACTGTACAATGTCGGATCCTGCCCGTGATGGTGACGGGCAAGCTGCCCGTGATTAGGCCTGTTGTGGCCCCCAGGTGAAATTGTTGCGGGTGTGCGTGGAGGGTGGTGAGGTGGCTCTTTTTCTCGTTTAGAAAAAGCTTCGGTGCACAGCCATTTTAAGAGATCCCTTTCTCTCTCGCTATTATTCTCAAAATCCCTTATATTTCTGTAGCCTCATACCCTCCCTCTCCTCTCAGGTCTGAGGAGCCGAAGAAGAGTTTGTTGTGATTTGTGTTGTAGTTTGATTGAGTTTTTGTTTGAATTTCAATGGCTGGAATTTGCTGCGGTGTTGTCGGAGAAGCTGAGGCGTCGACTACGATTGACGCAAGCCCAAGGAATTCGAGGCGTAGGAGATTGGAGCTCCTACCGCTGAAATACATAGCTGACGTAGCCGTGAAACCGTCGACGGTGGAGAACGGCCGGAAGCGGCCGAAGATTGATCTGTACTGTTCATCGTCGTCGGTGCCACAAAAAGCAGTGGAAAGCTCCTCGGAAGTGAAATCGAAATCGGAAAGCGAAGGGTCGAAGCTGAACGCGACGGTGCGTTTTGGCGACGATGATTTTGATGCTGTGAATGGAGATCATCAGGAGTCTAAGTCTGTGCGTGTGGACAACGAAGCGGTGCAGGTGCAAGCACTGCAGGAGAGCCCTCGGTTTGGTATGACTTCGGTTTGTGGGAGAAGACGAGACATGGAAGACGCCGTTTCGATTCACCCTTCGTTCTACCAAAACGACGGTCCAGACTCTAATGGAGCCCACTTTTATGGCGTTTTCGACGGCCATGGCTGCTCTCATGTAATTCCACCAATCCTAATCTGAATTCTATACTTCACCGATTCTCCCGCACTTTCTTGTTTCCGATTTTAATTTTTTTTCTTCTTATTTTGTTTGGTTTCTTTAGGTGGCCTTGAAGTGCAAGGATCGGTTGCATGAAATCGTGAAGCAAGAGCTCGAAACGGAAGGCGCGTTCATACAGTGGAAGGGCGCGATGGAGCGAAGCTTCGCGAAGATGGACGATGAGGTCCAGGAAGGAAACCTGGTTGCTCAAGGCCCGAATTGCCGGTGCGAGCTTCAGACTCCGCAGTGCGACGCCGTTGGATCTACGGCGGTCGTTGCTGTCGTCACTCCGGAGAATATTATCGTCTCTAATTGTGGCGATTCCCGCGCCGTGCTTTGCCGAAACGGCGTCGCCGTCCCTCTTTCCTCCGATCATAAGGTGAGCTTTGAGTTCCCTCGCTTTTCCCGAGAAACAAACAGACACGAGAAATTAAAAAAATTGAATTTTCGTGACTTTTTGGAGATCCGAATCTCAAGACCACGAGTTCATTTGAATCGGAACGCTATGATTAATTATGTTTTTGGCGCGTCAAAATATTAGGACTAGGTTAAAGACTCAGATGCCTAAATATGCTAATTGATTGCGCGTGCAGCACACGTTAGCTAACGTGCGCTTATTTCATTTTGTTATTGCAGCCGGATCGACCCGATGAGCTGGTTCGGATCGAAGCCGCGGGCGGGCGGGTCATCTACTGGGACGGTGCGAGAGTCCTGGGAGTTTTGGCCATGTCGAGAGCCATTGGCGACAACTATCTGAAACCGTACGTGATATCGGAACCGGAGGTGACGATCATGAATCGGTCGGCGGAGGACGAGTGTCTGATTCTGGCCAGCGACGGCCTCTGGGACGTGGTATCAAACGACACCGCGTGCGGAGTCGTTCGCATGTGCTTGCGCGCGCAGAAGACGACCTCGCATTCGGAGTCGTCTGGAACTGACGCGGCAGTGAGGTCCGACAAGGCGTGTTTGGACGCCTCAATCTTGTTGACCAAGTTGGCCTTGGCTAGGCAGAGCAGCGACAACGTCAGCGTTGTCGTGGTGGATTTGAGAAGACCCGGGAGGTGCTAAATCCGGCGTCGTTTTAATTACATGAAGACAATATAAATACTAATCTAGCCAACAGTCGGTGGAAGAGGGAAATTACCAGAGAGTGGCTTTCGATTGTTAATTGATTGTTGTAGGCTGCTCTTATTTTCTCTTACTTAATTAACAAGTTTGGAAGAAATTTTTTTTTTTGGGTGTGGTTTGGGGCCTTTTTTCTTAATTTTTATTTTTATTTTAAAGGTTTTACAATCATCACATCACTGCAGAAGTTTGCAGAAATGTGATATTATACCAACTTAAATAGTCAATATAATTGTATAATAGATTAGTTTTTCTCCTTGAATTGTAATCAGTTTGGTTAAATGAATGGTTTTCATTTGGTTTTGGAATTAGGCGAAAAATTAAACAAGCAGTTGAATTTTGCACCATTCCGAACAACATGCTTTCCTATTTACCTGCAAATTACAGTCTTCAATACGTATAGAAATATGACACGAGCAAATACAAAATACTAAACCTTACGTTCTACGCATGGATGGATAAAAATGAGAATTTGTAGCTCAAGTAACTTAGAGCAATTACTCATGCACCGAGTTATGTATTCGAGTGACAGATTTGTAATTCACGCTACTGAGAGTAATTATTCTATTCATGCACCGAGTTTCGTATTCAAATAATTTCGTAAGAGTAAAGCATTAGGCCTAAATGCTTAAGATTCTTGTGTTGTATTCAAGCTCTCACGCTGGTGCTGGGAATATTTGAGTCCATTGATGTAAAGACTACAATGGCGATAAGACTTGGGTTGTTTTGGGACCCTATGCCGCCGTGGGAGGATAAATTTGAGGTTCTCTTTCATCAGCTGAGTGGCCGTAGTTGGATAAAGGGTATGTAGGCGCCCTTTTCATGGCCCGAGTGGGCAGATTTTGGGGGTTCCACCACTCGATTTTTATTCCTCGACAACAATGTGTGGGGCCACACACACATCGTCCCACTCAATGGGCTGCGGACACGTAGCGTTTGATCTTTGTTGCTGGCCTTGTGGCATCAACATCTCTGAGCTGGCTTAGATTTATTTAGATCTTGATGTTGATGGCCATGGACCCAACAGTGCCCTCAAAATTAAGGAAGAAAGAAAAAGGGTATCTCTGCCCTTTAACAGAACCTCTTGTTTTTGGGTTCAAGCTTACCGAGTAACATGAGTTTTTAGTCAATTCACATGAATCATAAAATGGAAAGAAATGAGAGGATGGCATGAAATGTTAGTGCAACTATCTTGATATAAATAGAGAAAGAGGAAAAAAAAAAAAAAAAAAAACCCCTCAATGGTCGGCCATGGTTGGCATGATATTTCTTGAGATGGCTAGGCATAGCCATGTTGTTTGCATAATTGAGAGTTTGATTGATATGGACCACCTCATTCACCTTTTTCCTCTTTTCGCTTTTTTCGTTAAATGATATAATGAGAAGAAGAAAAATGAAAACGTTCATTCATACGACTCTTATGTAAGCGTTCTATCATAATAACTGATCACGTGATTAGCACGTAACACGTTAAATGTAAAAAGTATAAATGTATTATATATTAATTTGTAAGACGGATCAGAATTTTGTCATGAATCTTTGACCTTACTATTTTGAAGGGAGGACATATCCCATATATATATATATATATTATATTACGAGGTGCAACAATGAAATAATAAATTGGAAATAGAAGAACAAACGCATATCAAATCTTCAGACCAAAAAAAAAACGTATATCAGATCTCCACACCTTAAGGATTTGACTCATACCATTAAAATGTTATTGCTGCAGACAGTTGAAGACCACGTCAGTGGCGGAAGGAAAGTCAGAATATTGATGATATAACTTGGAAACTTCTATTCAAGCTGGTTTTGGCAAAACCATGTACTAGTTATTATAATATTAAAATTTTATTCGGTTTTCTTTTGTATAATAATTCAATCTGGGTCGTGTGGATTATTATACAAAGGGGATGTTTTTGTTTTTATTTGTACTAGTCTCTCTGCACGCGCTTCCGCGCTTGCGAGAGGTTTTTTTTTAAAAAATAGGTAAATTTATTTTAGAATTAAAAAAGATAATGGGTAGTTGTGTTTCATAAAAATAGGATCCATTATCTGCTTTTTCTTTTTCTTTTAATTTTTTTAAATATGAAAAAGTGTGAATTTATCATATTATCCTCATTTAATTAATAATTTGAATTCTTAATGTTTGCATTAACCAAGGGCATTTTCTGGTATTTTGAATGTTTCATCATTCTCTGCCTTTTGCTTTATATATATAGATAGATTAAAGATAAATTTCAACGATACAATTAAAGACATTAACATGATATTTAAAGTATTAATTTTAATAGAACAACAAACTAACATGATAAAAATAAAATTAAAGAAGACACAAGTCGCACTAAAACTACTAGCCCACATCACCATAATTAACAATAAGCACAAACAAATGCCACATACCCAATATAAACCATAAAACAATCCACGAGCCTAAACGAACTTTACCATCACCACCTGAAGAAGCGCTGTTGATGCCACACACATCACCGCCTCCATAACATATATGGAAAAAAACATGATAATTTGAGGACATCTGAAAGGGATGATGAGGAACTTTAATACGAGCAAGCTCATAAGAAATCACTACAAATAGTTTCTTATTCAAAAGTCACAGTAAACTTATTCACTAACCTAAAAAAAGGAATGCGATGAGAGAAAAAGGGGGAGAGTGGGGGGATGAGAGGTGAAGACGATTCTTCCTCCTCTCCCCTCTATAGAATTTTTTTTTGAAACTTACATAAGGAGAGAGGGGCTAGAATTTCTCTGCTCACCTAATGAATATTTTCTTTGAAGGGGATGCTAATTTGTAGACAGCATTTTAGAGGTTCGTCAAATTTCACATGCAATGTTTGAAACTATAACGGCAGCTTTTTTCTTCTTTTTATTTTTGCTTGTCATTTCAATAACTTGAAGAATAAGTGGGCAGCATCTGAGAGTGAACAAGGAACCTAATACAATTAGCTATTAGCTTTTCGTATGAAGATAAGATCGGAATGTCTATTACAATTTAAAGAATCTATGTAATGAAATATCAATAACCTAATTTAGTAAATGGGATATATTTAGCTAATTAGCTAAAAGGTACATAACTAATATGTCGCGAGTAAATGAAATAGTGTATATCTGGCAAAAACAAAGAAAAAAAAATAAGTGGTGTAAATAATTTATGTCAAACAAGTCAAAAGAGAAACCAAAACTAACTGAATTGATTCAAGATGGTTTGGTTCGATTTGGACCTAAGCCTAATTTGTTTTCTTTTGCATATATATTTTTTCAATTTTGCTAGCCTAATGAAAAAAGAAAAATATCATAACTTGTTACATATATTTTAATTTTATAGCGTATTAAATCATTCTAAAATTCAACGTATAGTAAAACTTCAAAGTTCAATAACATATATATACAATTCAAATATCAATAACTTCAAAGTTTCATTAAATTTTCAAATTCAATATCATTATGTAATTATTATCTAATGAGAGTACTACAAATATAAAATAAAATATACAACAAGACAAAATAAAATAAAATATACAACAAGACAAAATAAAATAAAATATACAACTAGATAATCTGATTCAATTTAACCGATTTACAGAAGCTCAAAATCGAAACTGTTTGATGCCAATTAATTGATTCAGACGAAATTGATGCCCACCTCTAACTTTTGGTGCTACATTCATCGACCACAAATAGTATAAAAATTAGAGATATGTGTCAATTATCCAATATTAACAGATAATTTTAAACCATAATTATATATACCTCATATGCATCAACGACTAAGAATTAAAACGATAAGTAATTAGTGATACATCCGTGCACAATTGACTATATAAATTATAAATATACCAAATATACTATATGCAAAAATTCATGCAACTTTCGTTTGAGTTTGACCAAAATACTTTAAGCTCCCCACATAAACAAACAAATAAATAAGTTTTCCGTAAATTCCCAAGCTTTTGTTTTTACTATTCCTCTTTTTCTACAGTCTACAATTTCTCATCTTCCCACCACTCCCAAATTTATCAGAACCGACAGTCTACTAAGCGGATTCAAAGCAAAACCCACCATGCTTTAACCTCCTCATCTTTCCCGCCTCGCCTGCCAATCAGAAGCCCTCACGAAAAAAAAAAGTCGCACAAAATAAAAGGTAACGAAAACCTTCTCGCTAAGCAAAGCAGGCCACTTCTACTGTAGCTTAAACTCACGGCCTATATATTTGTATTTATTGTAAAAAGTTTCATGATTTATGCTAATATAGAAGAATAGAAAATAATGCGTGCCTGATCAGTATTCAAAACCCTAGAAAACTTGGGAATCAATTGCTGCTGTTGATTTAGACCGTTGCATAATCGTTATTCAATCTTGATGGTAAATATTTGCAGTGTTGATGTTTCCGATAACAAGTCAACAGTTTGATATTGGGATGATTGTTTTTATTATTTTTATTTATTTAATTTGTTGGGGGGTTTTTACTTACTTTTCAATTGGATTTTATGCTTTCCCAGAAACTACATTTTTGTTTGTATTCAGTAATTTGTATATGTTTTAAGTACATTGATTGGCTACTTAAGGCTGTGTAGGCTTAGTGTAAATAGTATTTAGCATCCTTTGCTGAAGCATGTATATATCAATGTCCTTCACGTTCGAATTTAAGATATGCAGTAATGATTCCAAATGGTTCCACAGCTGCACCTGTGTTGTAGTTCCAGCATGATATATGGATTATACAATTTTTATTGCTGTCAACATTCTCGAAATTCAGATTATGTTGGTTGTCTTGAAAGAGCGTTTATGATTTGTTTGATGGAATGTTATATTTTGCTTTTGATATGACATTCATCTGACTGAAAAGGGGTGGAAGCAAATCTTGCAGGGAATTTACTGCTTCTATCGTGTACTCTGCTTATATTGTTAGTGCTAGAAGCCATTTTGCACTAAGGTTTTGTCATTTTCTTATGTTAATCAGTAGTGAAATGAGTGCGCAAAGTACATTGGAGAACACTCTCAAGGAAATACTACGTGTTGTCAAACCCTTGCGTGAGGATTGGACAACACGGTTGCAAATCATTGATGAGTTACGAGGAGCTGTTGAATCTGTGGAAAGTTTAAGAGGTGATTTGTGTTACAATTTCATGGTTCCACTTTTTGTTGTTTTTTATTTATGCATCCATCCTATATTTGTGTTAACCAAAAGTGCTTTTTATTGTTCTTAACTTCAGGAATCAGTTAATTCATTATAAATTCCATTCAATCTCTCTCTCTCTCTCCCCATTCAATCAGGAGTTATATAGAGACACCTGATTCACTTTATTCCTTCTGTGTTCCTAATTGGCCCAAAAGGAGACGTGCACTTGACCTTCAATGAATTATTTGCGTTAATAACTTAATATTACAAGCATACAAACACAAATTCTAAGTTTTTGTTACTAACTAATGTCACAATGTTTATTTGCCAATATTTTGTCCCATTTTGGATTACATTTATTTCTACCAACTAGGATATTGCGATGCCATCCACCACATCCATTGGTGTCTCCTCATTTGGGAAATTTTTTGGTGCCTGTAATACTACAAATTTATTTTTGTGCCATTTTATTTATTTAGTCGTACATGTCTTCTAATATTAAGGAGATATCTTCCCCATTGTTTAACAAAAGTTTAGTAACTCTGTGGGTTTATGACATTGGCATATAAACAGGTGCAACTGTGGAACCATTTGGGTCATTTGTGTCTGATCTCTTTACAAGGTGGGGAGACTTGGATGTTTCAATTGAGTTTTCCAATGGTTCATTTGTTTCACCTTATGGGAAAAAGCAGAAACAACGTTTACTAGGAGATGTTATGAGAGCTATGAGACAGAAAGGTAGCTTTGTTGTTTTCCCTTTCTTAAATGCTTATATTATTGTTTTTCCAGGCCTCAGTACTTACCATATATTGTTGAGAAGATCAGGAAACTTAATGCGTCAGTTTTTTCATTTGTTTACCATTAATAAAAAGTTGTCACACTTGAGAATTATTTCATGGTAGTGGCAGAAAGTATGTTAGTTGGTCTTGAATTTTCATTTATGTGCTCTTATCTAAGTACAAAGCAAATGGCGCATACTGGGGACCTTCAGTCTTTCTTTATCTTCACCTTTCTGTGGCATATTTCTTTTGTATTTAACTTATTTAGCATATAGGGTGATCATTAACAACTATATTATACTGAACATGCCCTTGAACTGTGTGCTATTCACAGGTTCATTTGGTGACAATAATACATAGAAATGGCATTAAGAGACTTATACATCATATCTGCGAATTTTGTATTATATATTAGGTTCCCTGATTAATAAAAAGCTACAATAAGTGGGTTTGTATGTGTGTATATTTGTATTTGGGGAGTTTGATTTTGTTTAATTACAGCATCTCCAATTTAATTTCTAACGAACATTCATTTTCAGGTGGATGGAGGAGGTACCAATTAATCCCCAATGCAAGAGTTCCCATTTTAAAGGTTGAAAGTAATCTCCAAAATGTATCTTGCGATATTTCAATCGATAATCTGAAATGCCAAATGAAGTCTAGACTCTTGTTCTGGATCAGTGAGATAGATACACGCTTCCGCGATATGGTTTTACTGGTACATTGTTATTGGAGATTAGAATTTGCTTTCTAAAGGGAAAGTGTTCGTATCTGATATATTCTTCTAGCTTTTGTAGATTAAGGAATGGGCAAAAGCACACAACATAAATAATCCAAAATTTGGGACTTTCAATTCGTACTCTCTCACTTTGCTTGTGGTCTTCCATTTTCAGGTAATCTTAAATCATCATTTCTGGCGTTGACTGTAAAGTAATTTGAATTGTGAGGGGATTCTTTCGACTGTTTCAGCTGCACTTTAGCATAATCTAAGATGATTGATATCAACCTGGTTTGCTGGAAGTAGATTAGTATTAAATTCTGTGACCTTTGTGGGATTTCTTCATAGTACGCTACACCACCAGATTTATACTGTCTAGTTCTTCATTTTGGTTGTGTTGGTGGGTCAAGGTTTGAGGAGCTTGACGATCAGTCAATCACTTGTGTAGGGATTTTCTGGATTTGTGTTGTCTTGTTGATTAAAGGCTGAATATACTCTTGTCCAAGCATTTTGTTGTGCGTAGTTAATGTTTTACTTGCTTCAATCTTCTGTTGTTGCTTCCATTAGCTAACAATATATATGATTCAGTTCTCTGCAACAGATGTTCCTAATTTTAATTTAATACTTCTCATTAAATTTTCTCTTTCAGACATGTGCACCTGCAATTTTTCCACCCCTTAAAGATATATATCCAGGAAATCTCATTGATGATCTTAAAGGTACTTTTCATCTTTCAAGAGGTGACCTCATTTTCTTTACTAATTGGCTACTCATTATATCTAATTTGTGGAAGTTTGAATAAAAGTTGCTCTATAGACCCTGAAGGAAGGTTGTGTTTATTACAATAGTTCCTGAAAGGGATCATGCTACAGTATGAGAGCAGTCTTTCACCCTTCGGATTCATAGTTGCAGCACTGGTTAGTTTTTTGAAGTAATGAAGTTTCAGATAGATCCCCTATGCAGCAAAGCAAAACAATAGCCTTTCTTCAGACCCAAAAAAAAAAAAAAAAAAAAAATCCTTTCTTGAAGACTTGGAGAATAAAAATTCTTAGTTGTTGAGGACCCAGATTATAAATTTAATATCTTAATTGATATATCCTTTAAGTGCTTTGCACTGAGCCAGATCTTTTTATACTTGAGTAGGGGTGGCTTGAGTGATAGTGCTCATTGATAATTGCTCCATATGGTTAGCAAGAAGTGAAATCACTGTATAGGATTTGTTTTTAAGTAGGTATATGTTCTGGATATTGCAGTGAGTCAACTGTTCTCTACTTCTCTCTGATTTTAAACCAAGTGTTGTTTACGTGTGGGAAAAACACTTCCATAATGCTTCTAAAAAGAATTTGTTTGATACCTAAAATATATCTGAAAATTAATTTGTTGATCCTCAATCAGTTGACTAATTTGGACAACAAATATCTGATTGCGCTATGCTACATGCAGGCTTGAGGGCTGATACAGAGAGACGTATTGAAGAGACATGTGCTGCTAATATAAGAAGGTTTCAATCATACAATTTGAGGGCAGAAAACAGAAGTTCTTTGTCTGAGCTTTTCATTTCATTCCTTGGGAAGGTATTATTACCTTCATAAATAACTTGAATTGTATTTTCTAATGTTTTTAACCAGAGATTGTTATAATCATGAATTTGAGATCAAACATTCAATTTGATGATGGTCATTTTATAAATTTTGCAGTTTTCTGACATCAGTTTGAAGGCTTCGGAATTAGGAATTTGCACTTATACTGGACAGTGGCAAGCCATAAAAAGCAATATGAGATGGTTGCCCCAAACTTATGCCCTATTTGTAATTCCATCTCTCTCCCTCTTCCTACTTCTCATATATATATTTTTTGCTGATGCTCTCTCTGTTTCTTCAGAAATAATGATATTTATTACTGTCACCACTACTGACGTTGTTACTGGAATTGGTGCATGGGTAGATTGAAGATCCTTTTGAGCAGCCTGAAAATTCTGCGAGGGCTGTTAGCAAGAGGGAATTGACAAGGATATCAGAAACATTTGAGATGAGCCACCACATGCTCATCTCACCCAATCACAGTTCGCTTCTTGCCACACTAGTCCGACCTCAAATGTTAAGCCTCATGGTAAGAACACCGGACTGGCGCCGCCAACCAACTCATCCACAACGTTTCAGGGCTGAGGGTTCACATTCACCAACCCCAAGCAACAACAATGGCCCCCGACAACCAACTCGTCCTCAGGTGCACAGGGTGGTGCGCTCACCCTCACAAGTGCAACCTCAATATCAGACGGTGAAGCCAAAAGGCCCCTCAGAAGTGCAACCTCAATATCAGACGGTGAAGCCAAAAGGC
The DNA here is from genome assembly GCF_000346465.2 of Prunus persica. Taxonomy (NCBI): domain Eukaryota; kingdom Viridiplantae; phylum Streptophyta; class Magnoliopsida; order Rosales; family Rosaceae; genus Prunus; species Prunus persica. Next base: position 25,998,299 of record NC_034010.1, read on the forward strand.
CCCTCACAAGTGCAACCTCAATTTCAGACTATGAACCCAAAAAGCCATCCCAACAGGGCAACCTTTAAAAAACCTCCTCTGCAGACATACGAAGATCAACGGCAGCAAATATGGAGACCAAGATCTGATAGACCAGTGTGATTTGTGTTTCTGCATTCAGATTTTCATTGCCTGGTTTTTGATTGAAAAGTAAGAAAATGTAGTTCCATTGGATTGATGCCCTTCCAGAAACCTTTCAAGTATGCGATCGATTCTTTGTTATTGACCGTTGGCTTCCCCACAATCCTGAAAAATGAGAATTACTAAATATAGGGCATTTATGAGTTTCTTTGATCTATCTAAAGATGCCATTTAGAAATTACTTTTACCAGCATTAATTAAATACTTACGAATTTTACCCTTTCATAAACTGATATGTTCATTTCACCAAAGAGATCAATTATTTCAAGTGGATATTCAAGAAATTATTAATGACTCGATGGAAAGAACGGATCATAATTGAATAGAACCATGTAAATAATAAACAATGATAAATCAGAATGGATATTGTCATATTGATATGCCCATTATGTACAGCATACACAAAAAATTGAAATTCTTCTGTAAAACATAATCTAAACTCACTCGCACTCTGATATATATATATTTTTTTTCACAAGGAAAACAGGTGGGGGATTCTCTATAGTAGTGTCAAGTACCAACTCAGAATCCTCAATATTCAGATTGCGTTTTGACACTGATTTGAGGTTTGCCCTACCCAACCCACTACACACAATCAAAAGAATTTTCTCTCTCATTACACTTGTACCGAGTAAGTTCAGCTCATGGCATCTTAAGTGATGCTGGTGTTAGTCATTTTCCGTTTCAGAAGATGAGCTGTACAATACAATCTAGTCTTCCAATGCTTCAACTAGTCAAGAGGCGTTTATCAGCAATAATGAGTCTATAACTTGCATGAGGCCCCTCAGATGTGTCTCGCAAATTGATGTGCCAACCCATAGCGTTTCCGATCGCTTGAAGTTCATCCATGACAGAAAGAGAGTCACGGATGTATACACGTCCACCGGGTCTTAGCATTCGGTCCATCTCCAGCATGATTGTCGAGATATTGCATCTGTTATAATGATATGAATCAAAATCAGGGTTTAAAAGAAGAAAATAAAATATAAAACCACCACTTTACCAAAACACAGTCCGCCCACAAAACAATCAGTCTCACCCCTGCCGCATGACCAAGTGCACATGGTGTGAATAGCCAATAGAACAAGGGGGAATGTATGCAGTACGATCCCGGCCAATGTGTTCCTTTTTCTTTCCAGTCAAAATGGTTAACTATTCAACCAGATATAGCCTTTCCACTTTCCCAACCATTAGATTAACAACTCCATTCAAAGTTAAATCCAAAGACCACCCCCAATTAATAAAGAGAGAGGCTTTACCATGCTATAAGGGCAGGTAGTTACATTTCCTAATATACTAATTAACTTCCTACTTTTTCTAAAAGAGCTTTGTTTCAGATTAACTGCATAACTAGTACTACTTTGAATATTAGTTCTCAGTAAAATGTAAACCCCTCTCATTGCAGCAACTATGCTTGTCCAGTTCCATCTAAAGCACAAAAGGAGAAGATAGTAATGGGAAACAATAATACACTAAACTTAAAGAAAAAATTAAAATTTTCTACTTGGAGGGAAAGAGATAGGAAAGAGAGGCAAGAGAGAGACAGAGACGGCTAACCTTTTTTTCTCAATAGAGAAGAGGCCGGCTGCATGCAATAAATCGTAGGTTCGTGGGTATGTATCAAATGGTTCACACCTGATACATATAATTCGAATAAGTAACTTTTAAATTCATGGAACTTGTTTGGACAAAGAAAAACAGTAGGTAATATACCAGTCATGCATAACTCCTATAAGTCCACGGTCATATATAACCGGTAAGGTGTTCGGGCCGCTAACAGGAACCACATTCATAACCCAAGAGTTCAAATTTTGTTCAATTAGTGCAGCTGCAAATCTGCCAACCAATTAAGAGACAATAAGCAATGAGAAAACATTTGTTTAAAAAAAAAAAATTGAAGGCCGCTAGAACACAAGATAAATATGATACCCTCCGAAGCCAGCTCTCATGTCCATTGCATTTCTTAATCTAATCTTCTTCCAATGTAAAACACGAACATAACTTTCAATTATTTCATGCCAATATCTAGATTCTGCCCTGAAGAGCTCTTTTCTGGATATATAGGCATCGAATTGTATGCTCTGAAGCCTATCAGGGGGAGTTTGCAAACGGTCTGGCCATTTTGTGACATTTGCTCCATAACCGTTTTCAGGGAGTCTTGTGATGCATGCCTTCAGATCAACACACCTGAACCACCACACAAAGAAGAAACCCTCACAAGAATTAGAAGCAAATCAACTACATCCACATGTGAAGCTCTTGTGAAATAATATGGTACAGTTATCAGCACAAATAAACTTAAACTGTGAAATTAGAACTTCAGAGAAATGGAATACACGTCAGAATCAAAGAAAAAGAGTCCAACATTTTCAAAGCATTCCTTGAAGGTTTATTGAAGGTTTATTCCAAAGTAATATCTCCAAACAAAAACATGCATAGCCTTGTTGCAATGAATAGTGGTGAGGGAAAAACAGCTGGTATATGCATTTGATTAATGTCCGAGTTTGATGAATACGAAAACTCTAGATACCTGACTTGGATAATAAAATATTTTACTTGAATAAAATCATTAAATCATTATTCAAAGAAGGGAGTGGGAGAGAGACAAGAATCATAGATATACCAAACTTTGTCTGGGTCATCACTTGGATCACACAATGGAGGTTTGGTTCCTGGGTCTCGATTTAGATAGCAGCTGTTGTTTAAAGGCTTTTGCCATATTGCAACATAGCCATCCTTCTTCACAAACTCCCAGCAAAGGCGTGTGGTGAGGTTAAGCATTTCTGCAGAAGGAAAAATGAAAAAACAAATTTTATTGTTTCCTAGGTCCAGATATGTTTACTAATCCAACATGTTAACAGACAGGCAGCAGGTGGCCTCCATTAAACCAGTGATGCCAGCAAATAAAAAGTTAGCATACAAGACATTATAACACCGTAGCTCACACTTCTCTTATCAATTATTCACTTTCTCAAAACTGGAGACGCTTTCATACAGGCTCCCTTAAGGAAAGCTAGATAAGAAATTTTCATAAGCACAAAATAAGTTGTTTTTCTGGTTTGCCAGTGAATATAGGTCTTCAAGGAACAATTAAAGTTAAATTATCTGGGATTTCCAGCCAAGAATAAATTATAAGTTTCAATTCATCTTAAGTCAGAAAATGGTAATCCATAGACTGCAGAACTTTCAAACACTAACTAGCAATCAATATTCAGACAAAAAAAGAAAAACTAGCAATCAATATACAAATTTTCAATTTCACCAAAAGAAAGTTTTGCAGTAATACCTTGCCACTGCTCCTCTAGAACTTCTTCATGCTTATAAACTGGCTGTGCTGCCCAAACAAAGTATCCACCTGCCCTGAGCATCCTATTAACCTCGAGCAGCAATATCCCATCTTCAACACAAAAAAGTAAAAGAGGGTAAATAAAACTACAATCAGAAGATAACCGTCACTAGAAAACGAAAAGTCCAATATAAGTTTTGCATACCATCACGAGTCCAATTAATCCTGCATCGTGAGCAATGTATCAAGTCAAATGCCTGGCTTGGGTACAACAAACGGTGAGTTGCAAATGCTGCTATCATTGCAGGAACCCCGCGCTCAAGAGCAAATTGAATCTGGTTCTCATGGACGTCTTTAGGTGCAATTGACATGGTAACTACATTTCGCGACAGCAGATATGCACCAAAACTTGCAACACCACATCCAACATCCAAAACAACTCGGATATGTTGACCAAAGGTGATGTCAGGGACCACCTGCGCGATTAAGGCTTTGACCATCAGATTATCAGAGAAACAAGATACAGCAATAACCCAAATACTCAAACTACCCACTTCACATTTCCCATTACATTAAATTGTAAACAACTTTAACCTTAGAAATATGATCCAAGTATTCATTTGCTCCATGTATAAACTGTGTACCACCTCCAGGAAACTTAAACTTGTTCTTCTGTCGTGTAATCCAGTTCTGACCCCCTTTATCTTCGACTAGACGAGTATGAGGCACATTGTTGAACCAAACCTGCAAGCCAATTTCAATAACAAAGTCCGAAAGATAAACGCTTTAATAATACAAGCAAACACAGGTAGAAAAGGCTAATAACTTCATAAATGAAGCAAATACCTCGTCGCGGCTTTTAGGCCATGGAATTGGGCTCTTGTAATTCTTGGGCGGCGGAACCAAGCAATTCAAGCCCCGAGCGGGCTCTGGACAATGCCGCTCGAATCTCTCGCCATTCTTAGTCGATTTGAGCCTCTTAATGGCGTCCACATTATCCAAACACGGTATGTACTCGCTCATACTCTTCGGGCAGAGCTCGAACCTCTTAACACTAATCTTACCGGTGCCACTCGCTTCGCTCTCAGCCACCGACCCGTTCCAACTCCCCCAATTCTCCACCACCTCATCGGGATCGAAATCCCCGACCTCGAACTCGTCAGACATGGTGCCATTCTCGTCGACGATTCCGAATCTCTGGATCACATCGGGCGGCGGCGGCGGCGGAGGGGAAGGAGGAGGCGGAGATGGCGGTGGGGCTTGGGCTTGGGGGATGAGGGAGGAGAGATTGAAAGGCTTGTTTTGATTGGGTGAGAGGGAGACGGTGGAAGGGGCTCGACGCGTTGTGGTGAAGAAGAGGAGCTGCTGGGACCCATCGGACCAGTGCTTGCCGAGGTAGAAGAAGGTGATTGAGACCATAGCAAAGCCAAAGACTTTCAGGATCAGTGGGATTCTCAACCAATCGCCATTGTTTAAGATTGTCATGCTTCAATTCAACGAAACTGGAAATGAAGAACGAAACGTTGCGTTTTGATGGGTTGAGAAGGGACCGGAATGGGGGTGCCGGAGAGTGAGAGAGTGAGAGGATCTGAGGTTGAGTGTTGTTGCAGACAGAGAGATAACCACGAGAGAGACGATTGACTGCTTGCTAATGTCAAGGTCACCGACGGATTGAATATTAAAATATTTAGTGGAGGGAGTGAGAGATGGTTACACGTTGGCTATAATTTTCCATGTAAGGTTGCGCTAAAAATCCAAACAAAAATGTAAAACATTAATTTTTATTTTCCTTTTATATAATTTTGCATATATAAACCTTTGGTTCATATAATTTTAAAATTTAAACAAATAATCCACACCAATTTACACTATTTGATTTGATTTTCTTCGTTTTTTTCACACAAAAATATAATCAGTTTGAAAAATTATGGTGAACTGGCCCTTCATAGTTTCATTTTTTATTTTATTAATTTCAAGAGTGTTCTTAATTTTCTTATATTTTTTTTTAAAAGACATTTCTTATTGAAAGGGGCGATGGTATATTAAACTCATACACACTATACGGATATTAGAACTCGAACCCTGAATCTTGCTCGAAGAAATAAATACTCCAAATCACTACACTAGTAAATCATTTACAATTTTCTTATATTAATAATGAAGCATACTTACGAGTCACATTGATGTATGTTATCGAATTAAACTCTGCAATAATTCAGCCTTTGACATTCTAAATCTTACTAATTTATGTGTTTGTAAAACGTGTGTTCGTTTGTAGGATGATTTTTGTCTATAATACACCTGAATGAAGAGACTCGGGGCTAATTCCATGTAATTTTGTTGCTAACCAAATTAATAAAAGATAATTATGTTTACACCTTATTTTTGTCTCTCGACACTCTTGTTTATTTAGACACCTACTTATATTTCCTACATTCTTTGAACACCCAAAACAAATTAATAATCTTCCAAAGATGTCTCTAATTTTCCCCCTTACTCAAACTATTTTTCTTTGGACACTCCTATTTTTCTTTCTATTATCTACATTGAAATTAGAAGAAGATGATAAATGATGAGCTAATCTTCATCTACCATTTTATTTTGGTTTTTGGCATAAAAAAGGGTTGGTATCGACCATGTGCATTTTTTTAAATAATCACATAGTTATGAATTATTTGTGAATCGTAACTACACAACTTGATGATGTGCAATTTTCTATAATCGTAACTTTATAAGTTGTGCAACTCACGTGTCGCAAATGCATAAATTGTCAGTGTTAAAATTGAAATTTTTTGTCCAAAATTTTACTTTTTCTTCATTAAAGTTATTAGACACGACAAGTTGTTCCTACTTATTCCAGTAAATTTAAGTAAATTTATGTCATTTATGGATTAGGATTACAGAAAAATGAGTGAGGTAGGAGTGAGTAAGTTAGATGAAGGGGTAAAGTGAGAGTAAAGGGTGATGTTCAATGATATTTTGTGGGTGTAAAAAACATTTACATTTTTATATAAGAGTCATCAAAACTATTTATTTTCCACGTCATGAAGTTGAAAATCCAAACAGAAGCCAGACGGACACGTCAACCAAATGGGAGCACTATAAAATTGAATCACAACCCACTTGGCCCGTCAAAAGCGAAAGGACCCGCCTAACTCTTAACGAGTCCTAACCCCAAAAAAACACCACAAACCCTCTCCGGCCTCCCCTCACAGTCTTCTCGAATCTTCATCTCTCGGGCAAAATTATCATATCCCCTTACAATTCACCACTCAAAATCCAAAATTAGGGTTTTAATTCGTCCATTTCTCCTACCAATCTGCACAATTTGCATGCCATGCCGCGGCCACGCCTCGACCGCTTGGCTTTTTAGGGTTCCGCTTGAACTGTCCGATGCCGAATCACAAATCGTCCAGAGGGGCTCAATTGGGTGAAGCCATGTCGAATTCGAAGCCTGGAGTCGACCAGGAGTCGTGTTCGAGATCGATCAGCGAGACTGTCAATGGGTCTCACCGGTTCACGATAAAGGGGTATTCTTTGGCCAAAGGGATGGGTGCCGGAAAGTACATAATGAGCGATACGTTTACGGTGGGTGGCTACGATTGGGCAATTTACTTCTACCCCGACGGCAAAAATCCTGAGGATAGTTCCACGTACGTCTCCGTTTTCATTGCTCTGGTCAGTGAGGGTACGGATGTGAGGGCTTTGTTCGAGCTGACTTTGGTGGACCAGACCAAGAGTGGGAAGGACAAGGTGCATAGCCACTTTGATCGCGCGCTCGAGAGCGGGCCGTACACGTTGAAGTACAGAGGCAGCATGTGGTATGTGTTTCTGGGTTAATTGGTGGGTTTCGGTGCCTAAGTTTCGATTTTGATGATTAAATTGAGTACCTTTTTGGTGAATTTTGGGTTAGGGATCGGTTTTAATGTGGCATGTTGTGGTGGAATGTTGATTTAGCAGCTTGGTAAGCAATTTGGTAATTGTGTTTTCTTAGTGTGTGTCTGTGCCGAATTATGTCTTGCACGCTAGATTGGCATGCTAATTGTTATATTGGTTGATTGTGGATCTTCCTGATATCCATGTTCCAATATGTGACTTGCTTGTGAATTATGGAGTGCTGATTACTTAGTAAATATTACATATACAGAAACGCCCACATATAAACATATTTTAGGGGCTTATGGCTTAAAGGTTAGGGCACTTCTGGAACATAGGTCGACATATCTCCAGGCTTAGACTCACTTTGAATAAAAAGAAAAAAATATGTATTATACATAAAAATAAACAATAATTTTCAAATTGATATTACTTTTTTCAATTATATCAATAATTAGACTGATCTTCAATGTGAATTTCCATGCAAATCTTGAGATGAACCATTCTACAGCAGTTTTCTTTCACATTCATTATTAGTAAAACATAATATGAATTAAATATTAATCCAATAAACCACTTAGAAAATTAAAGCAAAAGAACAAAAACTGATTTAAGTTAGGATTTTATCTCCCTAAAAATGTACAACATGACCTAGAGAAGATGATGATTGTAAGACTCATTCTGTCTGGTGAATCAATCATATGAAAGATTATTATTTTTAAAAATCTAACATCTCATTTTCTATGTTTACTTATATAACTTAAAGTAATATTGTGCTTTGCTGTGGAGCTTATTTATATAGGAATATCATTGGCTATTGAATGGAAAACTTGAAAAGGTGAAGATAAATATTGGAGAAATAACTAACAACCTAACCTACAAGTAGATATTCAAATGTTGAAGATGTCCCTCCTCTCCTCTCTCCCCTCTCCCTCTATTTTGGTTGCCTAGGTGTGGTTAGGGAGCCGACTAAATAACTTACCTTTTCAATCCTTTTGCTTATATATCATCATAGAGTGCTTTTTTGGTGTGTTATGTTAAGTATTGGGGTCGTACCATTTTAATGTGGAAAATTATGACCGTGGGGCATCACATATTTACATGCATGTACATGGTAACACTGATATAATAAAAAAGAACTAGTATTTGGTTGGTTTAATTACAATAGAACAATTAGGTTTGCATGTCATGTTGCATTTAATAAGTTTATCAGATTTCTTTATGGATTGGCTGCAGTCTCTGTAACCTATTTCCTAGCTTTTGGATAAGCTTATTTATTTTCATGTATTGGGAGTATTTTCAAGTTGGAAGCTTCTGCACTGTTTCCATCATCATATTTTACTTCTCTGGGTACATTTCAGGGGTTACAAGAGATTTTTCAAAAGATCAGCCCTCGAAACTTCTGAGTTTCTAAGGGATGATTGCCTTGTATTGAACTGCACTGTTGGAGTTGTCAGAACTCGCCTTGAGCGACCAAAACAATTTTCAATTACTGTACCATCATCAGACATGGGTCAAGATCTTAAGGACTTTCTAGACTCTGAAGCTGGTTGTGACATAGTTTTTCAGGTTGGCGATGAATTGTTTAAAGCTCACAAGTTGATACTTGCTGCCCGTTCTCCTGTATTTAGAGCACAGTTTTTTGGACTTGTCGGGGATTGTAGCATAGATAAAGTAGTTGTGAAGGATGTTGAGCCCTTTATCTTCAAGGTAAGGCTTCATGATCTTCTTGCTTCCACTTATGACCATCTTAAATAAGAGAAAAGGATATATATATATTGCATGATACATGCATCAAGACTTCTGCACTTATAAGTCTCCCCATGGTATGATTGAGATTCACTTTTTACACTTGTATTAGTAGTAGAACAAATTTAGCATCGCCTCTTTATGAATTCAGTTATGAAATGAACAAATAAGAAATCTTGGGATAGTAAAATTGTCTGGCAGATGCTAATTTTGTCTGGTTAGCATTGTGTGCTTTCAAGACAAAGTACTAATGATAATAAGTAAAAGTTCTTATATAATGTAGAATTTGTGGCCTAAATATAAATAGGAAATGGAAAAGTAAACACTTCCACGGGAAGGTGGGGTCTAAGTTTTCTTATGTTTTACCTGTGTCTAGATTTTTGGTCTATGTTGTTCTACATTGATCACCATTGTACAATTTTCTAACACTCTAAACAAAATAATTAATTTTCTTACCTTTTTATCATGTTACCTTGCGTATTAGCTGTGAAACTCCAAATTTTTAAAGATGTCCTCGTGCAATGCAGTAATGTTTCAGAACCCAAATTTTCTATTTAAAGTCGTTAAGTTCTCATAAATGAGATAATGCACCTTTAGTATAAGAGTTATCTTAAGTTTCTGTGCATATGCTGAATTTGTGTATGCCGCTATTTTAAGCCTGTTTCATGACTTTAATGGGGATTTTATCCCTTTTTTCCCAGGCAATGCTTCTGTTTATTTACACGGACAAACTTCCTGATGTACACGAAGTTATGGGCTCATCACCATTGTGCACATTCACTGTCATGGTGCAGCATCTTTTGGCTGCCGCGGACCTGTATAATCTAGAACGACTGAAAGTATTGTGTGAATCAAAGTTGTGTGAAGAAATCACTACTGAAACAGTTGCGACCACACTTGCTCTAGCTGAACAACATCACTGTCCGCAGCTCAAGGCTGTGTGCTTAAAATTTGCAGCAAATCCTGCAAACTTAGGAGGTGGGTGTTTCACGTAGATTCTGTTGGTGCCCGGTTTCAGGTTGTATCAATTTTGCTTTTTTCTCTTTCTAAGTAGTCTCAAGTAATCCTTGATGCCTTATCGTGCATGCCTGGTTCATCAAACATGCTGCAGATGTCCTTATGATCGTCTATGGTTTCAGGAAGTCAATAAGGATGTTCCTTAAAATTTATGATATTACATCTGGGTCAGCCTATGGTGACACCTTGATATCTGGCTGATCGAGGGGCAGCATTTTGAGAATGGTATATTGGTTGGTTAATAATAACTACCATATTTGAATGGTCTCAAACAGCTCTCAGTTCCTAGAAAGATCAACTTACATTAATTTCACATTAGTTGCTTATTGGCCCGCCGTTGAATGGTGGTTATTTACTGGACATTTTGGTTTAACTTTTCTTAGTGATTCATGGGATATGAATATGGACAAATTTTTTTATGGCAACATGAATTTATGTTACTACCTCTGGACATATACTAATTTTCATGTGTTCATTCTCAAAGCTTGTATTTTCCACATCCACTGCTGCTGTGGAAGTTACACATTTATCTCATCCTTCCGTAAAGGAATTCTTCCTCATTTACTTTGCATGTAACTGTTTTCATTTCATGGTTCTTTGTGGTGTAAAACTGGATATTTGACCCAATGAATCCCCGTGTGTTCTGCAGCTGTGATGCAATCAGATGGGTACAAGCATCTAGAAGAGAGCTGCCCCTCAATGTTGCTGGAGTTGCTAGAGACATTTGCAGCAGTGGATGAGAGCTCAAGTCTTCTGTCAAGTAGGAAGAGGAGTGGCAGCAGCATATATGGGCTAGACTTGCCAGCAGATGGTGGCGGGGCTGTAGCAGAATCAGCAAATCCCAATGGAAGGCGTGTGAGGCGGCGGTATTAGTGTATGTAGTTACCTTTAGGTGCCACAAACCTGAAAGGAGTGGTCTTAGGAACAAAACGGTAGTTATGAATGGCATGCGGATAATAGTCACTTATCATTTCCCATTGTGTTAGACACTCCTTGTATAAAGTTTCGATGTCATTTCCTTTGTTATATCAGGTTTGGTGGGGGGCTCTTTTGGAAGTGAACTGAGATTTGAATGTGTTACATTGTGCTTCATGTAGAATTTGTAGGTAGACTGTCATTTTGAATGGAATTATATTATTACAGAAATGGCTCTAAATATCTTGGGTCTGGCAAAGGAGCCACTAGTGTAGTGGTTTGGAGTATTTACTCTCTCATGCAAGGTCCTGGATTCGAATCCTAGCATCCGTGTTGTGTGTGTGAGTTTAATATGTTATCGTCCCTTCTAATAGGAAAGGTTCTCAAAAAAAAAAAAAATCTTGGGTCTGAGTGTTGAAGTTATCTTTCTTTTATTCAATTTTTGTTTTACATTTTGTTGAAATAACAAACAATTCCGCATTCCTTGTCTGGTAAGGTCATCGCTAACACCCCTTCTAAGATCTTTGGTTTACTGAGAGTTGTTATCCTTGGTTATTTTAAGTGGAAATTCATTGTTATTGTGCAGAATTTTGATAGGATAGGGAACTAAGGTGGCTTTACTTGTTGAAAATGAATTCAATATTGGATTTATTTCAATAATTTTTTTTCTTCCTCTTGAGTTCATTTGGGCTACTAAGGTGAATGCACTATTGTAATTGGAAACAAAATTCATCATTCAATTTAGGAAAAAAAGAACTACGAGAAGGGATTTCGAGTCTATGCATTTAGGTTTCATGCATTTACATTTAGTTTAATCTCAACTATTATAATAATCCAATGGTTAAAAATAAAGCCACATACCTTAATTTTAGTTGATGTTTTTTTTTATCAAAACTGATGACTAGAGGTGGGCACGGTTCGGTTTGGACCGGTTTTTGCCTCAAATTAGAACCGATCCGGTACTATTCATCCGGTTTGGTTCGGTTCGGTTTTAATTAAAAAAATTTCAAAAACTGTCCGGTTCGGTTTGAACCGGTTTCGGTCCGGTTCCGGTTCCGGTTCGGTTTTGAACCGGATTATAAAAATTATTTTTTTAAATTATTTTTTAATACAATTCTCAATTGAAATATTATTTTTTTACTTGAAAATTAACAAATTATTCAATTTCATATAAAAAATAAATATTAAAGTGAGAAAAGAGAGATATTTTGAGATTGAACTTGGATAAATATTAGGTTTTTTTTAGTGAAATTAAAAATATAGCATTAAATATAAATATATATTGAAATTATATATATTTTTAGTTTCACCGGTTCGGTTCGGCCCGGTTCGGTTTTTGAAGACATGGAACCGGATCCGGAACCGGTCCAAACCGGTTCGGTTCGGTTTTTGACCGGTTTTTGACTTTTTAGTCAACTCGGTTTTTTTCCGGTTTGGTTCGGTGCGGTTCGGCTTGGATTTCCGGTTCGCCGGTTTGAGTGCCCACCCCTACTGATGACTAACTCCGTTACTTTACGACTTTTACCAGTACTTTATCTCCCAATCCATCACCACACAACTGCATTCGTTCTTTTTTAATCGTCCGAGAAGTTTAATTCAATGAATTTGTGAGCCCGAAGCATCATATGCCTAGATAAAATTTGGTGTCGTTTGCTTTGTTTACTGGAAGTTGGGGGTTGGGTTCAACCCATTTTGATTTAATCCAAACTTCCCCATCTGTTTTCCAAATTATTTTTTTTATCAGATTTTGTGTTTAAAAAAAAAAAAATCAGATTTGAGTGTCCCACCTCCATTAGCTTGCATTATGTCTCTTTCTTTCTCCTTTTTGTCATTGTTGAAGGTTTCTGGTCATTTTTGACCAGAAAAAGAGAGTTCTGGGCACAGGTGGAAACTACAATACGAGGGTTGTGCAATGGGTTAATCAATTGCCTATTTTCCTGCCATTAGAAACATAGTTAGTAGTCCATGTTTTCAAAGCAAAGAAACCAGCAACAATTGAAGAAGAAGACAGCAAGCAGAAAAACATTAACACCGTAAATAATATTGAAGTTAAGATAGGTGATTTGATTTTTGTGATGATTGAGATTAAACTAAATGCGGATAAATGCATGCAATCTAAATGCAGAGGCTCAGGATCCCTAGGAGAAGATCTGATATTATGCAGAATACATAAAAGATGCTTCATTTCAAAGTAGGTACTACAAGAAGTAGCAAGCTAGCTTTTTGAACTTTTTTTTCTCTAAGAGAATTATGGTATGATTATGAAGAGATGTTTGGATCATGGCGCAGCTCAGGCCAGAGAAAGGCACCCATTGCAAACTCTCTCTTGTGAGCCAAGTCACCCTTGGTAGACAACCCATACTCTGCAAGAAGCCGGTTGACCTTCCACTCAGGCATGTCCTGGTAGTCCTTCTTGGTATATCTTGGGTAGTGGAGCGGCATCTTGAAGAAGCTCACGCTACCGTTGGTTTTCTGGCTTTCCATCGAGCTATCTCTTTTCTCTCTTAGCTAGCTTTTGTTTTGTGGTTTTAGGTGGTGCTGCTGTGGAACTTACTGTTGCTTCAGGAATTTTGAGATCCATTTATAGACTGTGAGAGAGAGTTTGTACGTTCCTGGAGGAGGCAGGTTGTAGAGGCATGATTAGAGCACTTCCAGCGGCAAGGGGAAGCCAGGGCAGGAGAGGGCCTAGGCCCGCGTGACGGCTCCAGCGTGCAAGGGCAAGCCCAAATAAGGCGTGAGCCCACCAACCCTAGTAAATCCAGCTAGTGCTGCTGCCTGGACAAGTCATGTAATGCTAACATCCCAATTTAAAAAATTAAAAAAATTGTAAAAAAAAGGAAAAAAATTACCTAAAAATTCAGATTTTTTATATATTTATAAATACTTAGCTATATTCTTTACTTCCCACACCAAAACTCTAAATCTTATCAGAATTAATAGTTTATGTATATAAAATAAAAATAATTTAAAGTGAATAGTAATTGCCATTTGCCATAGCAATGGATGGAAACACACTTTGCATTTTGCAAGGGCTAGTACTATTCATGTGAATAGTAATAGCTTTTATCTCCCTTTGTTTTTTGTCATGACAAATGGATGGAAGTGCTCTTCAGGTTCACAAGAATTGGTTGACATACCTTCTCACAACATAGTATTTACGTGTTAAATCTTTAGGCCGTGTGATACAGTGGTACTTTTATTTTTCAAGTTTTTATTTTTTATAATCAAAATAATAATGAACTTCATTAATTGGAAAACTTCACGAGAACTAAATGGAGCAAAACAAAGTGTCCTCGTTAAAACGTTGTGATAGAAAACCCCCAAGAGATAAAAATCCTAACAACCTGAGGAGGACAATACCGATAGCAACGGTAGACATGGCCCCCTACCCTGAAACTCACTCAACAAACACAATCTCGGCTGTCAAAGTGACCCCATGAAAAATGATTAAAAATCCAAAACTAGCGGTGCCAATAAGCAACATGTGTTCGAATAACAATCTCTAATCCCATGCGATCATCATCCAAAACACAAAACTTACCACACAATTAAGACTGTAGGGCCTCCTGCAGGGGATCAGATGGACCTCCCTCTTCTCAGCCACACGATGAGTTTGTGTGACTTTTTTGAATGATTAAGAATCGAACACACATAATTGAAGGGCCCGGATTTGATACATTTGGGGTACCATGTCTAATAGGCAAGTACGTTACATACACGTATGAGGCTCAAACATGAAATATATGTGTAAGACTAGGAGTAAGAAGACTTCAGTCTAATATGTGTGGTGTCTAGGATCCGTATCAACAACCACTTGATTGTGGGGACTAGGGCCCCTTAAATTCAATAATCAAATATGTATTCCTAGCCTCATGATTTGCTTACCTAAACCCTAAACCCTACTTTACTTCGAAGTGTTGGACATGTGTCCTTCCAACCACATTATCCAAAATATGAAGGGAAAAAATAAAATAAAAAATGGTACGATTGTGTGTCCTACTATTTCAATCACGACTGCTCATGACGTATTAATTTTTATAGAAATAGAAAGAGGTAAGACTCACATTCATATCATACGTGTCCACATACAGAGCAAAGCGCTCTATCACTATAAAAGATCATACTTTCATGTAATAAGTTGATTGTGAGAATAAATTGTACGTATCTTGTTTTATTGAAGACTTTCTATTTGGATTTCTATAGTGGGAATTCAAACAAAATGAGAATATTGTTTTGGTTCTCGTATTGAATGATTATCCATTCTCTTGTATTAGGTAAAAAAATGCACTGGGATGCTACTTCCCTTCTTTCCTGAAAGGGGACATTCCTATTTCCTGTAAATCCATGTTTGACACATATGCAAAAATAATTCATCAAAAATACAAAAAGAAAATCTCTAAACACATTTCAAATTATGATTGGTATGAAAATCTCTAACTATCATATTTGAATGGTCTCAAACAGCTCTCAGTTCCTAGAAAGATTAACTCATATTAATTTCACATTAGTTGCTCATTGTCCCGTCGTTGAATGGTGGTTATTTTACTGGACATTTTGGTTTAACTTTTCTTAGTGATGCATGGGATATGAATATATGGACAATTTTTTTTATGGCAACATGAATTTATGTTACTATACCGCTGGACATATACTAATTTTCATGTGTTCATTCTCAAAGCTTGTATTTTCCACATCCACTGCTGCTGTGGAAGTTATACATTTATCTCATCCTTCCTCATTTACTTTGCATGTAACTGTTTTCATTTCGTGGTTCTTTGTGGTGTAAAATTGGATATTTGACCCAATGAATCCTCTTGTGTTCTGCAGCTGTGATGCAATCAGATGGGTACAAGCATCTAGAAGAGAGCTGCCCCTCAATGTTGCTGGAGTTGCTCTAGAGACATTTGCTGTTTGCAGCAGTGGGTGAGAGTTCAAGTCTTCTGTCAAGTAGGAAGAGGAGTGGCAGCAGCATATATGGGCTAGACTTGCCAGCAGAAGGTGGCGGGGCTGTAGCAGAATCAGCAAATCCCAGTGGAAGGCGTGTGGAAGCAGCATAGTTGGTTTACTGAGAGTTGTTATCCTTGGTTATTTTAAGTGGAAATTCTTTGTTATCGCGCACAGTTTTGATAGGTTAGGGAACTAAAGTGGCTTTACTTGTTGAAAATGAATTCAATATTAGATTTATTTCAATAATTTTTTTCTTCCTCTTGAGTTCATTTGGGCTGCTAAGGTGAATGCACTACTGTAATTGGAAACAAAATTCATCATTCAATTTAGGAAGGAAAAAAAAAGAACTAGTAGAAGATCTGATATTGTGCAGAATACATAAAAGATGCTTCATTTCAAAGTAGATACTACAAGAAGTAGCAAGCTAGCTTTTTGAACTTCTAAGAGAATTATGGTATGATTATGAAGAAGGGTTTGGATTATGGCGCTGCTCAGGCCAGAGAAAGGCACCCATTGCAAACTCTCTCTTGCGAGCCAAGTCACCAGTGGTAGACAACCCATACTCTGCAAGAAGCCGGTTGACCTTCCACTCAGGCATGTCCTGGTAGTCCTTCTTGGTATATCTTGGATAGTGGAGCGGCATCTTGAAGAAGCTCACGCTACCGTTGGTTTTCTGGCTTTCCATCGAGCTATCTCTTTTCTCTCTTAGCTAGCTTCTGTTTTGTGTTTTTAGGTGGTGCTGATGTGGAACTACTGTTGCTTCAGGAATTTTGAGATCCATTTATACTCTGCGAGAGAGAGTTTGTACGTTCCTTGAGGCAGGTTGTAGAGGCATGATTAGAGCACTTCCAGCGGCAAGGGAAGCCTGGGCAGGTCTTCTGGGCCCACGTGACGGCACCAACGTGCAAGGGCAAGTTCGGGCAAGGTGTGGAACCCACCAACCCTAGCAAATCCAGCCTGTGCTGCTCCTTGGGGCAAGTGACGTAATGTTGACGTTAGCAGTCAATTAAAATAATAATAAATTTTAAAAAGAAAAAAAATCAGAATTTTTTTAATTATAAATACTTAAGCATATTCTTTACTTCCCAAACTAAAACCCTAAATCCTATCAAAATTAATCGTTTATATATAAAAAATAAAAATAATTTAAAGTGAATAGTAATTGCCATTTCTCAATGCAATGGGTGGAAACACACTTTGTTTTTTGCAAAGGCAATGGGTGGAAACACACTTAGTAATTGCCCTTTCTCATGCCCTTTACTCCCCTTGTCTTTTGTCATGATAAATGGGTGAAAGTGCTCTTAAGGTTCACAAGAATTAGTTGGCATACCTTCTCACAACATGATATTTACGTGTTGCATCTTTAGGCCGTGTGATACAATGATATTTTTATTTTAACAAAGTTTCAAGTTTTTATTTTTTATAATCAAAATAATAATGAACTTCATTAATTAGAAAACATAACGAGAACTAAATAGAGCAAAATAAAATGTCCTCATTAAAACGTTGTCATAGAAAACCCCAAAGGAGAAAAATCCTAACAACCTGAGGAGGACAATACCGATAGCAATGGTAGATATGGCCCCCTACCCTGAAACTCACTCACAATCTCAGCTCTCAAAGTGACCCCATGAAAAATGATTATAAATCCAAAACTAGGGGTGCCAATAAGCAACATGTGTTCGAATAATAATCTCTAATCCCATGTGATCATCATCCAAAACACAAAACCAACCACACAATAAGACTGTAGGGCCTCCTGCAGGGGATCAGATGGACCTCCCTCTTCTCAGCCACATGATGAGTTTGTGCGACCATTTTGAATGATTAAGAAGTGAACACATATAATTGAAGGGCCCGGATTTGATACATTTGGGGTACCATGTCTAATAGGCAGGTACGTTACACATATGAGGCTCAAACATGAAATATGTGTAAGACTAAGAGTAAGAAGACTTCAGTCTAATATGTGTGGTGTTAAGGATCCGTATCGACAACCACTTGATTGTGGGGACTGGGAAATTCAATCATCAAATATGTATTCCTAGCCTCATGATTTGCTTACCTGACATTTGAACCCTACTTAGAAGTATTGGACATGTCCTTCCAACCACATTATCCAAAATGATGAAGAAAGAAAAATTAAGATGGTACGATTGTGTGTCCTACTATTTTAATCACGTCTGCTCATGACGTCCACCTTTCGCATACAGGGCAAAGTACTTTGCCACTATAACAGATCATACTTTCATGTGATAAGTGATTGTGAGAATAAATTGTATTTATCTTGTTTCATTGATGACTTTCTGGATTTATATAGTGGGAATTCAAACAAAATGCAAAAGATTGTTTTGGTTATCGCATCGAATGATTATCCATTCTCTCGTATTAGGGTAAATAATTCATTGGGACACTACCTCCCTTCTTTTCTGAAAGGGGACATTCCTATTTCCTTTAAATTCCAGTTTGACACATGTATAAAAATAATTCATCAAAAATACAACAAAAAAAATCTCTAAACACATGTTAAATTGTAATTAACATAAAAATAGGAGTTCTTATTTCTGTTGGCAACCTAATAATTCCTTTCCAGGCACTGGTCTAAATGTGGGGGGCCAACTGGATGGATTTGGAGTGGCAAATGTTACCATTTCTGTTTCGTGAGGCCCAAATATAGTGTGATTGTGCCGTACACAGACCAAATGAGTGGTCTTTTGGATCCGTACCCGATCCACCACTAAATATTCAGTGGTTTGCGATCTATCCAACGCTCTCTTCAGGTGGTTCAGGCGCCTATTGTTTTGGGCTGGGCCACTTGTAAGTGTCAAATCAATTAGACTTTGGTCAATGACACGTCCAAACAAAACAACACAACAATATCAGTGGTTGCAAAGTTAGTTATGTGGTGGAGTTTATACTCGCGACCTTATTATTGAATTTGAATTGCATTGCATGATTGGGAAAATAAGGTTTTCTGGAATTACAAGTCATGTAGAAACGAGAAAACTTGGGAGAATTAGATGGTATCAATGCCACCTTTTATTTTCCTCATATTAGTCATATGACTCCAATATTGGGAAACTTGAGAATTATTCTTAAAAAGCATAACTCTTTTATATTATGTTTATGATCATCTTAATCCAGTCTTGTTGTGTGGTGAAACTTGACTATGACATCAATTGTTAAGAATTTATGAATAGATTACGTGATGTCTATGAATATATATCATACTCTCTTAAGCAGGCCACGACTACATAATCATGATGTTACTAATTTTAGTTGAAGCAACTGAACTGATCAATACTTATATACCTTTTTGGTGGAAAAAAATTACCATTATATAATGTGTATGAAAACCGTTTAACTAATTTGATTCGTGTATTAATATCTTTGTGAAAGACCGCGACATAAGGGTTTGAAAGTTTAAAGTTTCAACTTGTTGGTTGTCATGCATCCTTAGACTTTGCCAAACATAGAAAAAAAAGAGTAGAGAGAGAGATACATATAGCCGTGAGAGTGAGACATTGGAAATTTTATATTCCAAAAATTTTCAACTGAAAAATATGGACCTATCATGACCAAGTTGTCGGCATCCTTTGAAAATGCCATTTAAAGGCAAAAATATCGAAAGGAAAGGGAAAGAAAATTAATAGTACACCACATATAATTATCCTAAACTATTAGAACTAGACAGTCCTGATCTCTTGGACTACAGGGGTTCAAGAGATTTGTGGTCACTCACCGTTGTATGTAAATTCAACGTTTCACTCACTCTTGCACTCCTTTTGAAAAACTTTTTTGAACTATTGGATTAATATCCAACGGTGGGTGACCACAATCTCTTGAACTCTTGTGGTCTAAGAGATCAGAACTGTAGAACTAGATATAATTATTTTTATTTGATTTGAGAAGAGAGGCGAAGATATTTTATCATTATATTAATTCAGAGAAAGAATATTAAAAAAACCCACCAACAGTCGACGTGAAAGGTCCCAATCAAAGATGCGGACGCGTGGCAGGACATAATGATTGGAGCTCGCATCAGATGCCAACACGTGGTGTGATAATGAGAAGGCCACGCCAGCTCCTAGGCATTGCCTATGGAGTTTGGAGAGGCTTACCGACCTTCCAGAAACTTCCGGGAACTACTGGCTGGCAATGGCCGAAGCATCTAGGGGTCCAAAACGAGCCACGTGTCCACATAACCATGCGGCATCCGACGTGGCGTCCCCATTTTCCTGAAAATGATACGGCCCCATTTGCAATTAGGGCACTTTCGAAAACACACTTTAAAAGTCCACACACCGAGCTTGAAAAACTCTCAACATTTCTCTCTCCAAACAGAAACAGCAAGAAAATCACAAAGAAAACCCCGAAAAGGAAACTAAAAAACATATAAAAAAGGTTCTCACTTTGCTTTCTTTTTCCCTTGTTTGCTTTTCAAACTATACCAGCGATGAATGGGGAGAAAAATTTCGAAGAAGAAGTGAAAATGGAAGAGGAGAAAGAGAAGGTGGTGTTCATGTGGGGCTATCTTCCTGGAGCTCTACCGCAAAGGTCGCCTCTTTTGTCGCCGACCATCGTGCGGACGCCCGGCGCCGAGTACACGTATAAGGATGTGTGTGGAGGCGGTTGCGGCTTCGCCATGGCGCTTTCTGGTGCTTTCTTCTTTCTCTTTATCAGTCTGATTTTAGCTGAAAAATCTTAATTTTTGAGTTTCGAAGGTCGTAGCTGGTTTAGGGTATTGGAGTTGGTAATGTTGCTGATTGAGTTGGTGTGTGGGAAAATTTGACCACGGGTGACCTTCTTTGACTGACTAACTACATTTATCCTCTGTTTGGTTGCTGAGAAAATGTGGGAAAATAAATGGAAGTAGAGCCAGAAATTTTTTGTTTCGTAGTAATTTGATTGCTTAGTTAAGTTAGTTATTTGGGTATATTTATTTTTTCTGTTGTTTTGTCAGTGTTTTAAAAATTGACTGCTTTATTTGTTTCCGTATCTTTTTTCATTTTTCCACATTTCAAGTTGGGGAAGAAATTTTTGTTTTGTTTTGTTTTGTTTTGTTTTCCTTCATGGTTTCAGCGTTCTGTCATTTCCTTCTCAAAATCAAAATTAACTTACTCCATTTGTCATTTGGTTTGGAGGAAAGTTTTTTGCATTTGGACTGTCAACTTCAATTTCAGCCGCTTGATACATTTTATTATTTTTCTTCCCAATATGGCTGTTTTAGTTTTACCATATATGTTTGTATATGTTTTCCTTTAAAGGTTCTTTTGCGAAGTACGTTTCGTTTTGCTCATGATTCTTCATTGTTATACTTTCACCTAGAGTCTGGAAAGATTATTACATGGGGTTCAACAGATGATCTAGGTCAAAGCTATGTGACATCTGGGAAGCATGGGGTAATGGAGCGCTTCACAATACTTAGTTCATTCATTGTCATTGAGTTCTTTTGCTTCTTGGTGGAACTAACCAGCGTTCTTTTAAATTTCACTTGTTAAGGAAAATCCGGAGCCTTTTCCTCTTCCAACTGATGCTTCTATAGGAAAAGCTGCCGCAGGTTGGGCTCATTGTGTTGCAGTCACAGGTAAATTGATTTCCTAGCTCCATTTTGATCAACTAGTGAGTAATGGTTTAGAAGCAGACCACACCATCCAGCTTGGTAACTCCCCCGCTCCCCCTATTTCGTCTTCTGACAAGTTAGTTCTTTAAAAGACGCCAAGGGGCTGCGAATTAAGCACACAAGAATAGACCACCTGATTCAATTATGGAAGCGATTTCAATTTATCTATTTTTCATCATTATTAAGCTATTATGCGTACTGGATCCATTCAAGAAATTTTAGTTTCGATGCAGATATTGGAGGAGTTTACACATGGGGATGGAAAGAGTGTGTTCCGTCTGGAAAGTTTCTTGGAGAGCAACCTATGGGGGCAAACGTTGAAAAGGATGCAATTGAAAGGCAGAGTTCTTATTTGAACGAGCAAGGTAATTTAATTTTGGCCTCTTTGTCATGACAATAGCAAAAGATTTTTTTTCATCCATTACTGACTTATGTACGGTTATGATATAGTTAGCCCTCGCTCTCAAGGCTCACAATCCACTGGCGGGGCATTTTCTGTTGGTGATCCTCGAGGATCTGGAGAAGAAAGTACAAAGCGACGAAGATTATCTTCGGCAAAGCAAGCGGCTGAAAGTTCATCATCTGGTGATGAACCTCTCTCAGCATTGCCATGCCTTGTGACATTGAACCCAGGAGTTAGAATAGCTACAGTTGCTGCTGGAGGGCGCCATACTCTGGCATTATCAGGTACTTTTACCCTGCTTTGATCTATCCTTGTATATGATGCATAGTCTCTTTGCATTGTTGTCATGGAATAAGGTGTGGAATGCATTATCAAGTTAGAAATATAGGAGATCTATTATTTAAAGCAATGTATATGATGTGTCCTGATTTCCAAAAGTTTCAGATATAGGACAAGTGTGGGGATGGGGCTATGGAGGTGAAGGGCAGCTTGGTCTGGGCTCCCGGATACGTATGGTGTCCTCTCCTCATCCTGTACCTTGCATTGAGCCCTCTTCTTATGGAAAAGATAGATCTGCAGCACTGCCTCGAGGAACCATGGGTTCAGAGGGACTCGGTCTTCGAGTTCCTGGTAATTATGTGAAAGGGATCGCATGTGGAGGGCGACATAGTGCAGTAATCACAGGTAATAATCTTAAGTTCTTTCTCCAATCATGTTTATACAAGGGAATCGAAGCTGGATAATACTTCTATGTTACTGACAAGGTCTGTAATTAGTCTCAAATACTCAATAGGTATTTTTACCTTTAATATGTCAGATGTAAGAAGTAACAGACTAACGGAAGGAAGAATAAACCACAATTGTTGCTAAACTAAGTTGACTATACTTGGTAGACATAGCGCAGGAGGATTATCAGTCATTGGAATTATGGAAGCCGTTTTTGAGACTGCATAGTTATAGACTGTATGAGTTGGGAGTTAGAATTGATTTATGATAGGATCAGCATTACTTATGGTTGGTGTAACATGTAGTACGACTGAGGTGTTAAATGGTTGCATGCCTAGATTGTGGCCTTTTAGCTGTCTTTACAATTTTTTTGGTGATTTATTACATTCCAGATGCTGGAGCAGTACTTACTTTTGGTTGGGGGCTGTATGGACAGGTGAGTTTTCTTCATTACTGAACTATTTCGCTCAGAATGCCTCCTTGCCTTATGCTTTCTCTTCTTCTTGAAACTATTATCGTGGAAATATTTTATCTTACTGGGAACAGCATTGATGTGGATTAGTTGTATTTCATCCTTCTGCCCAACTGATTTCTGGATAGTGAAAAGTCATTGATCATAATGCATTTGGTTTATTGATCTTAAAACTGTTAATTATAAGCACCATTGTATAAAACCATTCACTATAGTGCCTAAACAAGATGTAACTGGTCTACTAATTCAGCTGGAATGTCTAAATTTTTAATCCATGTATCCATCCATCACCAACACCGGCTGGAGTTCCCTAAATATTAACCATTCTATGGTATCAATATGTAGGTAATGTAGGAATGGTGGAGAAAAAGCACTGTAGGTGCTCAAGATGAGGTTCACTCGAAAGGGATTAATCTATTCTGTTCCTTCTCAATATTACCTATGTCGCACTGTTGCTGCACAGTTTGGCGAGTAAAAAATTAAGGTGTAAAACTAATTTCCTTGTCATTTTTGTTTTGGTCAAGTGTGGGCAAGGAAGTACAGATGATGAATTAAGCCCGGCTTGTGTATCTTCACTACTGGGTATCCGGATAGAGGGTGTTGCTGCAGGACTGTGGCACACTGTCTGCATTTCAGCTGATGGTGATGTTTATGCATTTGGCGGGAATCAGTTTGGACAGCTGGGAACTGGAGCTGATCAAGCTGAGGTAAATTTAAGTTTACTATCTTCTCATTAATTGAGAGGACGTAAGGTTACTAGAATGTGAGATGATTTTCTTGATTCATAGATTAGCCATTCAGGCAAATACCAAACGAGATGGTAACTTAATTTTGTGCTTCCTTTACCATGAAATGGTGATTGTATATTGGTAGGGTAACATAATTAGATTAGTTAATCATGTTGATGTGGCTACTTTTTGTAATACTTTCAAATCATCTTTACCAATATTCATTGGCTGCATTATAGCTTTCATGTTGGCAAATTGTCTTTGTTATTAGAGAAATTGTCCAATTGAACTTTCTTGAATTGTAAACCAGACTATACCAAGACTTTTGGATGCTCCAAGTCTGGAAAATACAAATGCAAAGATTGTTTCCTGTGGAGCACGTCATAGTACCATAATCACAGGTATGTTACCTTCCACTTTGACAAGCTCTTGTACTCTTTTATGATAACTTGATAAGTGACTTTATCTTTCTGTATGCTAAATAAGAAATGGAGTCCAATCTTAATGTGGTTATGAAAATATGATTACCTCCATACGTTTGGTTGTATGTGTGCGTCTCCATCAGCCCAGACAACAGGAAATGAAAGGTTGAGAAAGAAAAACAGAAATTTCGTCCAACTGATAAGAGCCTTACAAGTCCTTGGAAAATTCCAAAGTCTGTATATGGGTTGGGAACACCAACTATAGTGAAAGTTGTGTAGGTATTAACATGAAAATATCGATGTAGGTGGAAATATCAGTAATAGTAATTTGAATTTACAAAACTATCAGTAGGTCTCAACCAAGCATGCATAGAGACATTACAGTGTTGACATCATAATTTCAATATAGAAGATGATTGAAATTTAAACTTATGTGAATTGTCACCTAAAGGGATTCTTACTTATCTGTATTTCATCCTTTCTTATGCTCCTGCTTCATGAAGACGATGATAAAGTTTTCGGCTGGGGATGGAACAAGTACGGTCAGGTATGATTCAGTTGTCATTAATAAATACTTCACGCCATATCATGCTATGAAATGTAATTTGCACTGATGTTTTCATTTCTTGTATTTCCTTACAAGTCTAACACTGGTTTTTGGGTGAAAATGGCCAGCTTGGCTTGGGTGATGTGATCGACCGCAACATTCCGGCTCAAGTCACAATTGATGGATGTGTGCCAAAAAATGTGGCATGTGGCTGGTGGCATACCTTACTACTTGCTGAACCCACTTGAGTTCTTCTAGTCCAGAGGCCATGGTACAGTTTTGTTAGGTAGTGTTCATTGAACAGCTGGTAGCTATTGAGTAACATGTACATACAGTAGTTTGTATATACATATGCATATGTATTATGTATGTATATGCATGTACTGCTCATTCTTTCATGGCAGTGGTTCTTCACGATTGCCCGATCCTGATCTCTGATACGGTTATGATCCATGATTTGTATCAGTCCCAAGATGTACAACATTTTCAATCCATTGTGTATATTCTATTTTATGCAATTGGAAGTAGCTGTGATGTAATCAAACGCCTTGAAATTTGAAATTATGTAATGGTTTCGAAATGTGAGTGAATTGTTCTTCCTTTTGTTTCTTGGTTTTGTTTTAGAAAATGAATGCCACTATTTATTGATCCATATCAGCAATGCAGAAGTACACACTTCTCTGAGCTCATTGGTTAGGGGCGATGCATTATTGTCTTGTGTTTAAGATTTTTTTAATGGCAAGTTGTTGAAATTTGCAGGTTTGCCATTATTCAATTCAAAGTCGTCTTCCATATCCATCCCCCATGCTGCGATGAGCAAAAGAGAAGACTTTCACAGGTCTTCTAGATGAAAGCTCGACCTCACCACGTTGTCATATCTGCATATCACTTTCCCAGATTATTTTCCATTTTAAAAATGTCTTCTTTGTAAGTTTTTTCAAAAACAACTGGCCGCACTTTTTAATCTTTTCTTTCTGATTTCTAGAAATGAGAGATTTTCTTCTCATTGACTCAACGAGTTAAAAATGTAAGAAAAGAGGAAAATGCTAAATGGAGACTATTTTGCTGACACATGTAATATGTGTCAAATTTTGGATTTATGTGTTATAATCACGCTTTTTAAATATAAACGATAACTTAAATTACGCTAATTTATGGGATGAATTCGTACTTGATTGTAAATGTACAATTTAATTATTTCGCTAATTGTCCTAACCCACATCTCCTTTAATTCTTAGGAGTTGCTTAAGCACTCAATTTCATGAGCAGCCAGACAATAAGAAATATAGTCAAACCCAAAATTTAATTCGTCAAAAATGTCAGAAGACGACAGAAAATTTACCCACCAAAACAAAATTCAAAGCTGAGGAATCTTTCCATTTCCTACCAAATTTCCCCTCACTTTACAAAACCCCCTCCATTTCCATCACCTCTCAACCTCTATCCGAGTCTTTCAAAAATGGCCTCTGCGCCCAATCTCCTACTCACCGCCGTGCTCCTGCTAACGTGCGCCTGGTGCGTACTGTGCATCCAGCGCTGCCTAGACTGCGGCAACACCTCCGTGCCCTACCCGCTCAGCACGGCCCCCACGTGCGGCGACCAGTCGTACAAGATCAGGTGTGACGCGGGCTCACTCGTCTTCGACACCCTCAACAACTCCTATCCAATCACCTCCATCTCTCCCTCATCCCAACGACTCGTCGTCCAACCCTCGAGCTTTGTCACCAACACCTGCGTCACATCGGATATAACCCACCAGGGCATCCAGCTCAACGACTCGCTCCCTTTCAACGTCACCAGCAGCAACACCATCCTGTACCTCAACTGTACGGACACTCTGCTCCGATCGCCTTTGAACTGCACGTCGTCGAGCCTCTGCCACTCGTACGTCAACGGAAGCAGTGACAGGGCGGTGGGCCCCTGCGAGGCAGCTCCGCTTTGTTGTACGTTTCGGGCGGGCGGTTCGTCGACCTCGTATATGATTCGGGTCAAGGACTCGGGTTGCAGCGCGTACACGAGTTTTGTGAATTTGGATCCGGTTTTGCCCGTTGACAGGTGGCCCGAACCGGGAGTGGAGATACAGTGGGTGGCGCCTAGGGAACCGGTGTGCGGGACCCAGGCGGATTGTGAGAGCGATGGAGGGAAGTCGACGTGTGGGCCCGACCCAGCAGTCGCTGGGGTGAGGAGGTGCTTCTGTGACTCTGGCCTTGTGTGGGACCCCGTGGCGGGGTTATGTGTTGATGGTGAGTTGCGTGTTGTTGTTTTGTTTATTTCGCGGCTGGTCAATGTTTATCGTTGACTTTTTGACAACTTGAAAGACTATAGTTTTGGCTGACTAAAGATTTGAAACTTTGACTTTTGATCTTGGCAGATAGCGTTGGTTCAGATGACAATATTGCACTCATAGCAGGTATGGATTGGGTTAAATTCCACTCACATTAAAGCAATTGGTTTGTTGATGTAAAATCCTACTAATTGGTCATCAAAATTAAAGTTACTATGAGTTTCAAATTTTATATATTTATTTGATTTCTGGTATGGAAATTGGCATGGATAAAAATTACATTCTAGTTTAATCTGTTTTTGCTTTTTAGATGATAACTCAGAAGAAAAATGGTGACAAATCATAGCCAGAGGTGCATTTTGAATAGTGACTGGAAATCTATATCTCTGGTGTTAAAAAGAAGGAAACTGGAACTTGTGCAGGTTTAACTTCTGGGATTGGTGCATCACTAGTTGCGGCCACCATTGCCATTCTGCTCTACAAGCGCCACAGACGCATCAAGGAAGCTCAAGCTCGCCTTACCAAAGAGCGTGAAGAAATCCTGAATGCCAATGGAGGCAGAGCTGCAAAAGTCTTCACCGGAAAAGAGATCAAAAGGGCAACAAACGGCTTCGCCAGAGACCGCCTCCTAGGCGCCGGTGGCTACGGTGAAGTCTACAAAGGATTTCTTGAAGATGGCACTGTGGTGGCTGTCAAGATTGCCAAGCTTGGAAACACCAAAGGCACTGACCAAGTCCTCAATGAGGTCCGGATTCTGTGCCAAGTTAACCACAAGAGCCTTGTTCACCTACTTGGTTGTTGCGTTGAGCTAGAGCAGCCAATTATGGTCTACGAGTACATTGAGAATGGAACTCTTCTGGAACATTTGCAAGCTCGAAAAGCCGGTGGCTGGAAACATCTGTCTTGGACACAGCGTCTAGAAATTGCTCATGACACTGCCGAGGGTCTTGCCTATCTACATTTCTCAGCAGTTCCTCCAATATATCACCGTGACGTGAAGTCTAGCAATATTCTGCTTGATGAGAAGCTGAATGCCAAGGTTGCCGATTTCGGGTTATCCCGCTTGGCTCAAACCGATTTAAGCCATATATCAACGTGTGCACAAGGAACACTTGGATATCTTGATCCTGAATATTACAGGAACTATCAATTGACAGACAAAAGCGATGTTTATAGCTTTGGAGTTGTGCTGTTGGAGCTTTTGACATCTCAGAAAGCTATAGACTTCACCAGGGAACCGGATGATGTAAACCTGGCAGTTTACACGCAGAGGATGATGGCAGAGGAGAGGTTAATGGATGTGATTGATCCTGTGCTGAAAGAAGGAGCCAAGACTTTGGAGCTGGACACCATGAAGGCATTGGGGTTCCTGGCATTGGGTTGCTTGGAGGAACGCCGACAGAACCGGCCTTCCATGAAAGAAGTTGTTGAGGAGATTGAGTACATTGCAAGCATTGCCACAGCCAAGCCAAAGGCTGTAGAGATCTAGCTTCTTGTTTTGTTTGAGTTTGCAGTAGGGTCTATAAACAAATAAACTTTTGAAACTATGGGATACTTTGGTGGGCTAAATTTGGGTAATTGGGTAATTGGGTTTTGTAGATGGGCTTATGGCCTTGAAGAAATACTTTTATTTTATTTTTTTGGGTTTCTCTTCTTTTGGTGCAAGACCATGAAATCAATTCAGAAAGTTTTTATAGAAAAAGAAAAAAAGAAGAAGCCGATTTGGCGAAATGAGATAGGCATGGGCCCTGGGCTTCCCTTGTGATTTCTTGTCTTCAAATGAAAAAATAAAGAAAAAGGTCCTTTATGATTAAAGGTGTTTGTTTAAAGGTCCTTTATGATTAAAGATGTTTGTTTTTTCTGTCTTTTTAAATTGTGAAAGATGGCATTAGTCATCATGACCGTACCATTTGAGTTTGTAATGAGTTAAATTATCAGCTTGAAAAGATGTCAATTCTCATTCTTTCTATTTTTTTTGGGTCAAAATGTAAATTCTCATTATATGGAGCAGTTAGTTGGTTGCACTCAACTCTTTCAGATCATTACCCATTTTGGTTTCTGGTCAGAGAGGTAGCTGGTCTTAGTTTTGATCCTTCTGATCTGAAGTAGGTAATGAGAGGAAGTGAAGCCTAGAAGGCTTTGATTTGACCAACTTTTTTCTCAAATTTGACCCCATTTTCCCCAAAAATTTAAAAAAAATCTTGTCCCATCTAATTAATTTCTCAATTTTGATTATTCTTCTAATCTCATCTTATTAATATCATACACTTCTTAATTATTCCAACCTTATACTAAAAATGGTAGCTTGTCACCAAAGACGGTTGGTTCAGTTGATAAGATCCTTGCACTATGTGTAGCACAACCAATCTTCGAGTCCCGCAATCAACCATCCTCGTTGGTGTACGATTTGTAATTTCCTACATAATTTCATATCCGTGACAGCTGGAAGTTGAGTGTTACGCGTAAGTCCTTCCGGCTCGAGATTGTAGGCATGCTCTGATGCTAGTGGTGAGAGTAGCCAACCTCCTCCTAAATTTTTTTTGAACAAAAAATATGGTAGCTTGTCTTGTCTATATATTTTGATAGCTAAGAAAGTTGGTAACGATATGAAGTAAAGCCTAAAACTCTTGACCCACGTATACTTTGCCCAGATAAGACCAGATTCACACACACATGGTTTTCTCCTTTTGCCAAAAGATACATCAAGTATACAACAGGAGCCCGCAGACTATATGTGTTGTCCTCACCATTTTAACTAGACATTAATTGTACTTAAAGTGATCATTACACATGTATGCAAGGAGGACATCAAAGGAATTATGACACCTGATTTTTATGGATTATGCTAGCATCAGACATCGAACATGGGCGGGCAAGTGAATTTAGTAAAATCATTAATTATGATCAACGATCAATAATTGTGCTCGCTTCACGTGCTTATATACAACTGACATCAACTCGTGATTTTATACTTAATACAACCTTGTTGACAAAACTTTGAAGCTATAGCTTAGCCTTAATTAGAAGAATAATGGGTTGCCACCGTTTGACCCACAAGCATACCTTCTTTTGACAAACATTGGCAAAGGCCAAATTGTTACTTCAATTGGAGACTTCACATACATGCCCATTTGGTTTGGCTTAATAACACTAAAAAAGGTAAAGGTTGAAACTTTAGGCAGGCCACTGGCCACAAAGCCAATGCTTAGAAGTGGAGCATAACCAAATAATAATGTAGATGACGTGCTATTTTGTTAAAGGGATCCAACACCAAAAGGTCAACCAAAAATACTAACTATTAGGTCATTTGTATGAAGACGGCCAAAAGAAAATTTATTCCTACAATTTTGCATAACCCAACTGGTTTAATCTAATTGCTTGGTTTATTTAACATTAAATCACAAGAATTTAATTTAATTAATTTAATTTTGTTTTAGTTTGAACCATGCTTTGCGGTTCAATTTCTAATTGAGGTTTGTTTTGATGCATATTAATGATTACAATTATTTGAGAGGCAAGCAAAGTTTAAAGGCTGAAATTAGCTGGAATTTGTATTTATTTATTTATTTATATACTTGGCCTTGATTTGGGGTTTACCCACGCACTTTATTTATGTGGACCTTTACATTAAAAGCATTATCCATATGGATCTTATGTGGAATATGCTTTGTTGCCCTGTTGGCAGATCTGGCCTCAACTTGCAACTTCATATAAAATATGGTTTTTTTTCTTCTAAAAATAATAAAATAAATAGTGGATCTGAAATTATATACCCTTTAATATTTTTCAGCTTATTAATATCGCAAAATTTTATTTCTCCAACTTTTAGATGGTTAGTGAAGTTCCACGTCATTACATAAAAAAGGTAACAATTTTGAAAGAAATTCCAATGAGAGAGATTGATTGGAAAAAGAATATGTGTCCTCATTCAAACCCTTGTTTAACTACTTTTGGCAAGTGAATTGTCCTATTTGGAATATATATATTTATTCTTTTATTTGGATGTCTGTAAGTTATTATTATGCAGATAATATTGTAAACAGACAGATAAATATAGAGGGATAGTACAAAAATACATGGTGTTCGCACGATAATAATGTCCGAATGTTCGTATAGAAGAATTTATGTATATATAAAGAGAGAAAAAAAATAGAGAATTTGTTTCAGTGTTGGTTGATTGGGACTCATATCTTCGTCATTCCTGCATGCTGATTGGCCCAGTGTCTGCAACAAATTACTACAGCCAATTATGAAATCACAATTAACAGTTTTCCATTTTGAGCACAAAAAGAAATCACCATTCACGCTACAGCCAATTATTATCTCATTCTAGAATCCATATTTTTCGCCCACAAAAAATAAAACAATTATTATACTTTACAGTACAAATTTATCCACAATATGAAGCAGACGAAAGACGAAATTGCCCCGAAGCTCCACCGGGCAAGCGGACGTGACCCATTTTATCAGAAGGGAAATTTCCAATTAAAATTTTAATTTGAAATCCGCCAGAAAACCACGTTCGTTGATAATAATCCCGCGTATGTATGTATATATATATAAATCCCACGGGAGATTTTCCTTAACCAACAACAACGCCTTTGCACAGCTCAGACCCTGACGGATAAAAACCGTTAGGGTGAACGCCACTCGCCCAAAACTCGCTCTTCACCGCTTTCGACCCGGTTCCCACTCGTCCGAGTCCGAGCTCAACCTCCGGGCTCTGTTCGGGTTTTGATCTGCTGAGATCCGAGGTAATAATTGACTCCTGTTAGCTCTCGTTCTTGAGCGTTGATCAAACCTTTTGACATTTTCTCTGTCGATCTTTTTGTTTGCGGTCAGCTGAATTTGGCAATGTGTATTGGTTGATTGGCTTTGATTGTTTCAACACCTCATTGCTATGATTTCTTTCAATTCACATTGTTAATATTTTTTAGGATTTGTTTGGGAATTTTATTTTTATTTTTGCTTTCAATTCGTTCTCCAAGAGCTACATGGAGTAATTTTAATTTTATATAAAATGTCAGATCTGGTAG
Source organism: Prunus persica (assembly GCF_000346465.2). Classification (NCBI taxonomy): domain Eukaryota; kingdom Viridiplantae; phylum Streptophyta; class Magnoliopsida; order Rosales; family Rosaceae; genus Prunus; species Prunus persica. The sequence goes on from NC_034010.1 coordinate 26,030,510, forward strand.
AGTTTCTGTGATTTGTATGTTCGGGTTAACATTTTCCTTGCTATGGTCAGCCCCACTTAGTAAAGATTGAACTTTGTTTGGTTTGAGTTGTTTCTGGTTATGTCTTTTCTCCTTTGTTTTGTTTTGTTTTTGGAATTTTCCAATTGAAAATAATTTAACTTGAGAATAGGTGCAAGTTAATTTGGTATGGTATTAGAGTTGCTTGTGAAATCGTGTTGGTATGAAATTTCTGCTTTTTAGTTTTGTCGGTCGCTGAAATTTAGAGCTATTTGGTTTTACCAATGTGGGGAGCCAGAAAAGCAAATCCTGTTGGTGATTAAATGGGTCAATTCCCTTCAGTTATGAGTTAAACCATAGTTGTGCATCTTTCTTTTTTTCTGTCACTTTTACATATTTTAGTGGATGCGTAATTATTTGAATCTCGATGTTAGGTTGTATTCTTGTGTTCAAGCTGCCTGTAAAATTCTGAATGTATTGATATCAGGGAAAGCAAAGGGCATATCAAAATGAAGGCACTCATTCTTGTTGGAGGTTTTGGAACACGTTTGCGGCCATTGACACTCAGTGTCCCTAAGCCGCTTGTTGAATTTGCAAACAAACCCATGATCCTGCATCAGGTACAATCATCCATATAGATCTTATAATGTGATTAATCCATGCTCTTATGATTCTTTAGTTTGCGTCCTCCCCTTACCAACCCAAATCCCCACTGCACGCTTCTGTGCATAAAATTGTAAATTGATACATTTTTGTTTTTTGTTTTCCAGATAGAGGCTCTTAAGGCAATTGGTGTTAGCGAAGTGGTTCTGGCGATCAATTACCAACCAGAGGTAACTGAGGCCATTATTTTGTGAAAAGTTCAATTTTATACTCAGAGAGTCATGCCACTGAAGTTTCTTTGACTGCTTATGCACATTATCATTTCTGCAGGTGATGATGACTTTCCTGAAGGAGTTTGAGACAAAGGTTGGCATCAAGATCACATGCTCACAAGAGACTGAGCCCCTTGGTACTGCTGGACCTCTGGCTCTTGCTAGAGACAAACTGATAGATGATTCTGGCGAGCCCTTCTTTGTCCTTAACAGTGATGTTATCAGCGAGTACCCATTTAAGCAAATGATCGAATTCCATAAATCCCATGGAGGAGAAGCTTCCATAATGGTGACCAAGGTAACATGAAGTTGTAATTCTACCTGATACTTTGCACTCATCTTCCTTGGAGGCATTTTTTAGAGCTGGATGTCACTGAAAATATTTTCTTTGTTTCATGTAGGTGGATGAGCCATCGAAATATGGAGTGGTGGTTATGGAAGAATCTACAGGGAAAGTTCAGAAATTTGTAGAGAAACCAAAACTGTTTGTTGGTAACAAAATCAATGCTGGAATATACCTGTTGAACCCCTCAGTTCTTGATCGAATTGAGCTGAGACCAACTTCAATTGAGAAAGAGGTATTCCCAAATATTGCAGCAGAGAATAAGCTCTTCGCAATGGTCCTTCCAGGGTTTTGGATGGACATTGGGCAACCAAGGGATTATATTACAGGCCTGAGACTCTACTTGGACTCATTGAGGAAGAACTCTTCATCTAAGTTGGCCAGAGGCTCCAATGTTGTGGGAAATGTTCTGGTGGATGAGACTGCCAAAATTGGAGAGGGGTGCCTGATTGGACCAGATGTTGCAATTGGTCCGGGTTGCGTTGTTGAGTCAGGAGTTAGGCTATCTCGCTGTACAGTAATGCGTGGAGTCCGGATCAAGAAGCATGCTTGCATTTCCGGCAGTATCATCGGATGGCACTCCACAGTTGGACAATGGGCTCGTGTAGAGAACATGACTATCCTCGGAGAAGATGTTCATGTAAGCGATGAAATTTACAGTAATGGAGGTGTGGTTTTGCCCCACAAAGAAATCAAGTCGAGCATTTTGAAGCCAGAAATTGTAATGTAGGGTGTGTGCTGTTGCTTATGTTCAAATTACACACAACAGAATGCGTCTAGGGAGGATAGTAAGTTTATTTGTTTGATATGTATTTGTTATTATTTTTTCCCTTATCCCTGTTCTTTTACACAGTGCAAAGGTTCTGCTGCTCCTTCCATGTGATGTTCTTGAACTTGAAGTTTTGGGTCAGTCAGTGTCCTCCATGACTAAATTGTTGTGAGAACTTGTGTATGCTTTAGTGTATATAGAAATAAATTGTCAGTCGGCTTCTCTGGATTCTGGCTGTGTATCTTACCAAGGTTGAATTTTTTTAATGAATATATCATTTTTGCATTTTTAAATTAGGGATGGTGGATACTTTTTTTTTATTTATGACAGCGGTGGTGGGCACTTTGCTTCCAGTGTTGGTATCTGAACTGTTATCTGAGAGATGATTCCATGATCCAGTGTCGGCAGCATAGATTATGTGTAAATTATTTTTATTGGCGGCCCCAAAACTTGCAAAACTGAAATCTTTCATAGTTGGAGTCGATCGAACACAAGAACTTTTGGTGCATGAAAAATTAGGTTTGTTCAACTTTAACTGCGGATTCAAAACCTTCTTTAAGGAAAACTAAAATGAATGAATTAATAAGCTATTACATCCTTCTCTAGTGAGAGAATATCGTAGGTCGTATTTCTTAAATCATGGAATGGACCAGAAGACAATGCCATTACTGAGTGACATGAGCAGAAAATTTGGCCATTTGGGAACCAAACAAACGATGTTAGGTTAGGTGTTCTCATTATTATCTTACATTTTATATGTGGCGTGAGCAGTCCAGCCATCCTAATCAATCAAGCCTTTTGAATTGATTATGTATCATTAAAGAACATGGAATTCCTTGGTGAAAAGAACAAGGACAAATTGGGAATTTTAAAACAAAGAAAAAGGAAAAGTATGTGTGGTCTACCATGTGAAATGACACCTTTACTCTGACAATTTCAAGCGAGTAAAATAAAATAAAGTGAAGAAGAGAGCCAATAATGGAGGGTAAATGATTACAATCTTCATACCAACCCACTTTGATTAGAGATATATGGACCCAGAAGACAACAGAAAAAATAGTTGTGAGGTGTTCTCAACAAAACTGATTTGTTTTTAAGTGTAACATAATATTTACAGGGGAAAATTGAAGAATAATGTAGTTTGCTGTGATGGTGTAAGTTGTCACTCATACTGCACCTAGCAACCAAAACATGACAATGGACGAAACAGCAAGGAGGAACCATGAGATAAAAGCGAAAGCAACAGCAATTTGGAACCTGCTGCATGGAAGTTGTGCCGGTGGCCCGCAGTAATTCAAATCTCTCGAATACAGAACTGTCACTCCAGCTGATGAGCATGCAGCGGCCAACGACAGAATAGCTGTCACCTGCAGAAGAATACACATTAAGAAGTTGCTTGGTGTTTTTACCCCCAGCCCTCTGAAGAATCAAAATTCGAAGTAAACAATCTGTCTAGTAGCGCGATAGTTACAAGAATTAAACTCCACTTCTGCCTCTAGAACATAATTTTATCTACAACAATTGGAGAACTATCATTAAACTGTTCGATTGGTGCATGCATACATAAGGGACCAGGTGTTTTGCTTTTGTTTAGTCTGTTTGCAACTTCTAGATAAAACAAGGCAGAATTAAAGCACAATAGAACCTTAAAAAGGGCTCCATATTGGCCGAATGGAAAATTTGGCATTCATGCATCAGACCCCGAGTATTAAGAATCAAAATTATGCTGTGTCAATTTTCATATCAAAACATCCTCACAGTGACATTGATGCTTCTTCCAGATAATTTTAGCAAACATTACGTACTGTAGCAGTGTTAAGAGTAGCAAAGGATCCTCGGAGAAGCTTCATTATTTCCAAAAACAAAAATGCAACAAAAAATGGCTGAATAAGTCCAGAAACTTACCCAATCCCCAACAACAAATAGGCTTACTAAAACAGGATTCTGCAAGCTTCTCTTTGACCTCAAAGCATGCAAATCAAGGCAAGCAAGTCCCAAACTCCAAAGAACTTGAAGCCCCATTGATGCAATTAAATAGCTGGATCCAACAAATGCAGGTAAGAATTATACAACTATCCAACCCAGAAGCAGGTAGACTTGTTGGACCATTTACTGAAAAACTAGGGCAAAAAGAACAATCTTATGCATTATAGGAGCAGCGGCAAATTAATTAGCAGATTATAAGTCCTAAAACAAGCCTGCACCAATGCACATAGTAGTGGAATACATATGCAAAGGCATGTGACTTTCTGCACCATAGTAGTTAGGTTCCCAGTTAATACTCTCCAAGTTCTATGCAGACAAATACATCAAGAAATGAAGTTGGGAAAATATTACTTATCAAAACACATATAGAAACTGAACAAGGAAAGGCTTTATGAACTGAAAATCAAGTGGGATAATCAAGTAAACATACATTATGACATGAAAACTACAACAGAGTTCCCGTGGTCACAATTTATCAAGAAACTTGTTAAACCCCTCTGGAAGTGGGAGACCTGAAACCAATTTTCCAAGGGAAATAACAAGAAAATCATTCCCTACCCAGAAAACAATAGTAATGACTTGTTGGGGATGACAATAAAGAGCCTATCCTCCACCAGGAAGAGATTATTTGGATGACTTTGTAGGGATACTGCAACATAATTCTATTGGGTTCTGGGAACTAAAGAAGGCCGATTGGTGTACTAAATTTAGATTCCCGTGTGGACAGTGAAAGGCATAAGTTTAATAGGAGATTGCCAGGAACCTTATCTTTTCTTTAAAATGTACAGATTAAGCTCAGAGATCAACAGATGGGTACTGACGAATTAAATGAAGGTCAAGATCAACCACAGAAGAACTCCAGAACTACCATTTCAAGCATATATTAGTAAGTGAATGTTAAGGGAAAAATCAACGCTCAGGGCTATAACATGAAATCTGCCTTTACCAATTTAAAACCGAACCTTGGTTGCAAGTTGGAAGTTGCAACCATTAAACACACATTTCAAAAGATACCGAGAGACTTATAAACATAAACAATCCTGCTAACTGCTAGAGGGGTGTATTACAGATGCTGTTTAATCTTAAAGGTGTCCAGTTATGGCCAATATTCCTAGACTCACCAAACAACCCACTCATCTACCTAACCTGATATGGAAAAATTATATAACTTTGTTCTATTTTCATTCTCTTGTTCCCCCGCCTTATTTTCTATGTAGTTGGTGAAACAGAATAAGGGAATCCGCCCGCAATTTTTTTTTTTCTTTCATAAATCCATTCTTTCTAGTATTGGACAATTGTATTTAAGTGAAATTTGCTACAAATTCATTCATCTGAAATCCCTGAGGAAAACCTTAAGCATTTTAACATACCCACGGGAAAGATCCCCATGAGGTTAAGTAAGCACAGAATAAATAACCCTTCCCCCCAAGACCTCTAAAAAAGGACGAGAGATGAAACCCAGAAAAAAAAAAATCCATGGAAATTTTTTGTGAAAATGCACAATAAAAAAGAGCTGATAAGAAGGGCAAATAATATACCAAAATGCAGTGGAGTTGAAGAAGCCATGGGCAGAGACCATCACTCCAATAGAAGCAGCAGCAAAAGAGCACTGCCCAATTCTCAGTGCCAGCCCACTCACCTTCCCTGGACTCCCAAAGACCTCCTTCATCCCTTCCCTCTCTATAACTCTCTCTAGCTCAAAGGACCCTTTCTGAGTTTCTGGGTCCTACAGATGAGCCCTAGCTTTCATAATATTCCACCATTAATGCAACAGATAACATAAAAGCTAAAGAAGTCAACTTTTTCAGAGGAAGGGGCTTAAAATGTGGGATCCTAACAGTTACAGTTCAGATAGAGTTTAAGAAGACAAAGATCTTTGACATGAGAATGCTCTCTTCTCTGATGAAGACTGAGACTGGTTCTTTATATATCTCATGGAATTAATATAAAATAGTTTTGTTGTTTTTCTTTTTCATTTGGGCCTCAACAGGAAAAACAAAAGGAACAATATTTGAGACCAGCCCAATAGGTCAGCAAAGTTCTACAAGGTTTTTTCTTTATAACAACTTGAGCTAAAAACAAAAACAAAAATCCCACGTATATGTGGCGTAGAGAACCAACTTTCAGTATAAAGTTACTGACTTCAACGCCCTTTCAACCCTAAAACCCTCAATACAACTTAGAAGCCCAAACCCGCGCTTGCTCGTCTCTAAAACCCTAAACCCTTCACTCTGTTTTCTGCAGCAACTCCAAAGAAAATGGCTTTCACTTCAATTCTTCGCAGATCGGCCTCCTCTTTGGCTCCATTGGCCAGCCGACTGGCTCGGGGCAATCGATCTTACCATGGTGCTCTCGTCAACGCCATAAACCACGTCAATCACTCCTACAAGTCCACTCTGACCCCTTTTGTTCCGACCCCTCGCTATTATTCCAGCCACAGTTCGGACCAGTCTCTTCTCAAGGTTATCGATGCAGAGATAAAGTGCGCTGAGGAGACCGATGATCTTGACAAGGTGACATTTTCTTGTTGTCTCTTACTTTTTTGGACTGTTTGATTTCTGAGAAAATTTAGGGAAATGGGCTGGAACATGATCTTAAAGTTACCTTGTATTTGGTTCCGTAGAAAATGAAAAACCCTCCCCATTTAACTTGAATAATTGTGTTTGGAAATGGTTAATAAATTCCAACATGCAGAGATTGTATAAGCCTTTGAGTTAGAATTAAAATTTTCATATTTAGTCAATTTTACAAATTCTTTTGCAATAGATCCCAGATTACTGATGCTGATCATGGGTTTGTGGCTCTCTGTTCATTAACTTGGTTTTGAGTTGCCTCTTTAGCTAGATTTTTGGGAAAGGTTACTACTTGTAAAAGAACTATATGAATTTAGGTTGTTAGTGTAATATATGTTTCTGTGTGTGGGTGTGTATGATTTTGCATGATTGTGTGTATGAATTGGTACTTGTAAATTTCCCGTTTCATGATGCTTCCAACTATTTGAATTATGTGATTCATTAATGTTAAAATATCGCCATAATTATCACTATCTGAGTTCTCGTTTTGTAGGCTGAAGAGATTCCAAGTGGCTTCCCTTTTCAAATTGAAGATACTCCCGGAGCCCAAATAGTGACACTGAAAAGAACATATCAGGGTGAAAACATAGTAGTTGAAGTTCACATGCCTGATCTAGTTACTGGTGATGAAGAAAATGACGGTGACCAGGATGGTGATGATGAGGATGGAAGTGCTAATAAGTCCAGCCTCCCGTTGCTCGTAACTGTCTCCAAGAGTGATGGACCTTCTCTTGAGTTCAGCTGCACTGCTTTTGCTGATGAGATTGAAATTGACAGCTTGGCAGTGAAAAATCCAGAGAATTCGGAGGATCAGATTGCCTATGAGGGGCCTGACTTCCAGTAAGCCTCGATTACTTGTAGTTGTTTAGCATTAATTCAAGATTATTGTTTATATAGTCTTCTCAAATCGACACACTAATGTCTGCCCCATTGCAGTGATTTGGATGAGAACCTTCAGAAGGCATTCCACAAGTATTTGGAGATTAGAGGAATCAAGCCCAGCACAACCAATTTCTTGCATGAGTACATGATCAACAAAGACACTAGAGAATATGCGAATTGGTTGCAGAAACTTAAGCAGTTCGTTGCAGCTTAAACTTTTACCTGAGATATTATTTGGTAGAAGAGATTCGGGAACATGGTTTAGCTTGCATTTTGTGAACTCCTATTGCTTTAAGTTCAAATTATATGATTAAAAGTAGAGGATAATGTAGTTCATTGAAACCTCGAGGGATGTGAGTTTGTTGGAAGGCTATTATGCAACAACAGTTGCTTTTAATATGAAAATAACCATTTAGGCTATTTATTGTGTCCTTTATTATTATACCATTTCTTTGTGGTAGCATTTTCCAAACTTCTGAGTTTTCTATTGCTAACTTTCTACATCGTTCATATTGGCAAGAAAAGAAGACTTGAGTTGAAAAGCTAATTCATAGTGGAAAACTTACCTACCTTACATGAGGCCGTTAGTCACTAGAATCGTGTCAATAACTTTTAGCTGAGCTCAAAGTTTCGTCATTCCACTTTCGGCTGATAATGAGTTGGTTGTGTTACAGATATTGTGTGTAGGTACATATTGGAAAATTTTCCACATATATGCCTTCATATTTTCAAAAACTACATTTTGACACTCCAAAAAGGTCATCATACACTCGTGCAATTCTTACTTATTTATGTTTGCTATTCTTAAAACTTGAGGAATCGCGTAAGCGAGGAGATCAGAATTGAGTTGAGTAAAGAAATGGTTTCACTTCAATTGGTTATCAATGTGCTAAAAACTTAAGCGAGTAATAATCTACAAATCATGCCTAAGATAACATAAAGCATCAGGCCAATAGCCAATACAACATATTTTATTCTCTCTCCTCTCTCTCTCTCTCTCTCTCTCTCTCTTCCCAGTGACCACCTGGCACCTGGGAATGGGTAGAGATGGCTGGTCATGATTGTTGGCAAATTTAGGGCTCAATTGGGAGGTCCTTGTGGGTGTAAATAACCCCCTTATCACCGTCCACAACTTGTCCATTTCCTCTGAGAATCCTGCACGTCCAATAAAGTTGCGATATAACAATAGGAAAGCTCAATATAAAATGAAGAGGAATTGAGGTTTTCTCAATTTCAACAAGACTAACAAAAATTGAGGTTTCATACCATCTTGTTGTTAACAATCCTTCTACTCCTACAGGGCCCCGAGCATGAATTCGACTCGTGCTTATCCCAACCTGTTGGGTAAAAGAAGAGAATTAAATACAAGACTAAAGGCTTTACATATCAGCATATCACTAATCTTAATAAAATCATTCCTAGATGGTAGTATACCTCTGCGCCAAGTCCAAATCGAGCGCCATCACAAAATCTTGGGCTTGCATTGTGAAAAACGGCAGCACTGCGTACGCATAGAACAATCAGACATTTACTGTTAAACAAGGAAAACTTCTGGGACATTTGCTAAACGGCAAGAGCTTGGTTTAATTCTTATGAGCAACCACTTCATGCCGAAAAGGCTTTAAAGTCCCCATTTTGGTCGGCCTAACTCTATGTAATTGTCTCCTCTTATGGAAATATTCTGATTGATGTGGAGAATTAAACTAGTAGATAGCACTAAATAAGATTGCTTGCTCAGATCTTCTGGAAACAAGACGGGAATGAAGCATTCTTACCTGTCAACTTGACCTAAAAAGGCATCTACAACTTCTAGGTCTTCTGCGATAACGCAATCAGTATGTGCACTGCAAAACAGAGGAAAGGAAAAAATAAATGACACAGCTTCATACAAGTCATTGAAATGCATTTCATGTGATATGAAACTCTAACGTACCTTCCATGTTCATGTATATGATCAATGGCTGCATGCACATCATCCACAAACTCAACAGTGCAAGCCATTGAACTGTACTCATGATGGAATGAATGCGCTTGTGGAATATTGAGCAAGGAGCTTGCCCTTGGTCCACCATATAAAGTAACACCTGAAAATGATATATCATGGGTTGAATTTCTTTAGATCCTTCTGATGGCATGTTTCACTGTAAGAGTTTTTCTTGGGGTCTCCTTAAAAGTTTTCCAAGTTTTAAATAATGGAAAAGAAACAAACATAATATTGTTCTGTTGCATGCCTGTGGTGATTGGAAAATTTAGTTACTCTCATCCTCAATCACCAAGTGCTTTCCATAAAATGGTTATTTAGTCAATGAATGTTAGAACTCGGTAGAACAAAATCCAACTGTTCAAAAGGAACTGAATTGGAACTACCTCATGTAACCGAAAAAAATTGGAACTACTGCATGATTTTGGATTACTAGACCTAAATGACAAACTAGGATTGAAATTTTTTTTTTTTGTTGTCATCCAAGAGTAACTAAATGAGAGCTCATAGTTTACAAGGAAACGGTTGTCTGCATGAAAATTGTACCTTCAGCGCGAAGGTCAACCACAAGATCATTGAACTCAGTTGTATCCTTTAAATCCTTATGGACAAGAAGTGTTTCCTGAGAATAATGAACACACAATTAGAATGTAATTTCAAAATTTAAACTGGAAAACTTTTAGGATGCATCAAAATATATTATTATCCAGAAATTGTACATAACAGATAAATTACCATCGCGTTACAGGCTGCTGGATAATCTACTTTTGCATCCACAGCAATTCGCTTTGCCATATCCATATTAGCAGACTTATCAATATACACATGGCATATGCCATCTGCATAGCAAACAATGCATTTTTTTTTTAATTTTTACCACAATGGTAACATTCATCTTCTTCTCAAAAACAACAATACTATAGGAAAAATGGCGCAGAGACTGCAAATTATATACAAGAACAAATTTTATTTATCTAACCAGCATGCCCAAGAACTGGAATCTTGGTTAAATTCTTGACTTGAGAAACCAGTTTATTGCTGCCCCTTGGGATCACAAGATCAATCACGTCATCGTGCTGGAAAATATTTTTGAGTTTAGTATCAATTATAATCTGAAAGTAGACCAAGGAATCAGTTATCGTTCTCTGCTCTACTCACCTTAAGAAGATCTGGAATCTCCTCTCTTGAAGTGACAAGTCCAATTAGTTTTCCACCAACACTGTCTGGGATGGCTCCAGTTATAATCTACATATTTTTCGTTAAAAATAGTTTAAATAAAATTTGATGCATTTCATTGGAAAATTAAAAAGAAAATTAAAATATTATTTTTCTGCATATTCTGATTTAAAGAAAACAAACCTTGTGTAAAATTGCATTTGATCTCTTAGCCTCTTTTCCACCCTTTAAGAGAAGCCCATTCCCACTTCGGATCGCTAATGAAGCTATCTATTCAAATCATAAAGAAAAACATAGGTTCATAACGAGGAAAAGATGAAAATCATCCTCACAGTATAAAACTATTCTCAGAGACTCAATATGAGCTAAAAAGAATCTCTCCCAGAGTCCTTAAATAAGGTTCTTAAGTGAGATCTGATTTCCCAGATGTTAGGTTGCAGACAGATGTACAGAGTTGGATCTCACATGCAGTTTGATATTCCAGTCTCACTGTTTACCTGTACTAGCGCTTCAGGACGAGACTCAAATACAATCAGGAGAACACCCAATGGGCTTGATGTTTTCTCTAAGACGAGACCTTCTGCAAGCTGGAAGCAAGTGCGGTCAGCAGAATCATCATGGATTAATTATCAGCTAAAAAAAAAATATAATTATGGTGCTCCATTTGACAATAGATAACTTATCTCAGTTATCAAAGTGGAGCTAATACTTTGAATTCATTTTCTCTTTATTTAAAAAAATATTTGTCCACACTCTTCAGCCTTGAGCATTGTTGTGTTGAAATATCAAAAGCCAGAAGTAGTAATCCTTATAACCCCTCCCCTTACCTGAGTTCTTTTCAAAACATGACCAATTGGATCTTCCATGTTTGCAAGCACACGGATAGAGTTTGCCAGACTTTTAATCTGCCAAGTATAACAAGCAGAATTCAGAAAAAAAGTTTGAATTTTGAGAAACAAAGGCACAGGGTCCAGTGAGAACATTGTACAAAACATAATCAAACAGAAACCAAAGGATAGTAAGCAGTAATAATAATAGAAAATGAATGTAACTAAACATTTATCTAACATAGCCAAATTTGGATCCCTTGCCTTCCCAGGCTTTAGAGCCAGCCGAGATATCAAGGATTTTTCATATCCCGCTTCTTGTGCAGCAGAAACATCAGCTTCATTTTCAACATTGATCAACCTTACATTTGCTTCAAGGGCATCAGCTACATCCAGAAGAACTCTTTTCCTTTCTTCAGAAGTCATGGCCTGCAGAAAGTGTTACCAAGTTACTTATGCTGCTAAAAAGTTATCGGGACAGAGAGTGCCTACAACTGCAGAAGTAGTTTTAGTCGCAGCCAAAATTAAACTTTGTACATGATGCAAACAAACGTACCTGAAGCCTTCTTGAACTTTCCCTGGCCGCAACTGCCATCCCTCTTGCATCAACTTCTTTAACTGGAGACCATAAATGTGCATCTTGATGGAAGAGGGTACCAACACGTTGTCCTTCAAGTACTTTACTGAGGTTTCCCGGAGCATACCCACTTGAAAATGGAGCAAGCAAAGAGATTAGTACACAATGAGGGGCAGCATGTTGGACTCAGAATGCAACGAAGACTATAAATCAAGAAACTGCAAATCTAATACAATGTTATTTATAAATTTGGAATATTTGGGACACTAACTTCTAAGAAGAAAACAGACCACACTTTCCTTACCCCCGCAATTAATTTTCACCAACCAGAAGCTAATACTACCATTATATTTTTTTTTATAAACCATCTCGCCCCATTATTGTATACAAATTGGATACTGAATTTTCTTTTAAACTTAGTATGGATTTTTCTAAACATAATAGGATAGTTTATCACTCCCAATGACACAACCAAGTATTGAAACACACCTGGTGATAACAACAGGGATGCCAGCGTAAGCTGCATTGACAGCAGCTTTTACTTTAGCAGTCATGCCCCCTCTTCCCACTCTAGATTTGTCTCCAAAAGTAATTTCACTTTGATGCTTCTCCTTTATGTATGTATGGATAATCTTCGAACGTGGGTCACTTGGAGGCCCACTGTATAAACCGTCCACATCACTCAAAAGAACAAGAAGATCAGCTTTTAGCTCCAAAGCCAGTAGAGCTGCCAAACTGTCATTATCCCAAAATATTCCAGAAGAATCCTGCACAGGCGGTCACATGTATTGTGGAATTAGGGGACTGCATAATGTATAAAAACATTTTAAGTTCCTTACTGTTTAGAAAAGGAAAATAAGCACAAGAAAGTGTAGGAAACATATTGCGTTCCTAAGTAGTCCCAATATATATATTTTTTTTCCTCCTTCGTAATAGATTTTTTATTCTCCCATTCTCTTTTGTCCATATGCATAAAAGAGAAGTCTACGACTTTCATAGTCTTGTCAATATTTTAAATTCTGATACGGCCTTATTGATCCAAAAATAAATAGCTAATAATGCCACACCTCCTGTTTCCCCATTTCAACTAGAGATAAATAATAGGACGCTTGTGTTTATCATTCCCACAATGAAGTGACAAACACGGAAGCCAGAGAAGAGTATTATAGTTTATACCTCATATGGAGCTCGCCTGGTGCTGACTGCATCATTTTCATTAAATATAGGAATAACCTTAAGAGATAACAATGATTTCACGGTGTCACTAAGTTGCTTTCTAAAATCTCTATCCCTAAAATCACTATCTGTTACAAGAAGCTGAGCTGATGAGACATCCAACTGCAAGAGAGAACAAACAAGTTTAAGAAAACTGAATAGGGCAATAACTTGAAATTACATATATCTTTTGATCCAGCTGTGCTCATAAGAAGTCAAATAATTAAACAATCAAGTCCAAATCAGGGCTTGAGAACAGATTTAACAGAAGACCACTGCATTCACCTGACTAAACAACGTATCATAGAGAGCCATCAGACAGTTTTGTCCAACAGCTGCACATGCCTTCCCATCAAGTTCCACTTGCGGTTTTTGCAGATCAGCAAAACTGCAAAAAACCAATAATCATCAATCTATAACCCAAGTTTTTCTTTTGACATAATAGCATCTTCGGAAATTTTTCTTAAATTTCATAAATTCAACTCTGTCAAAAAAATTTCTCCAAAAATGGCAGCAATGTCCATAATCGGGGACACAATACTAACCTGCTGTTCACTAATTTCCTGTATCTAAGCCTCTGACGACCGAGGCCCACCGCTCCTGATGACACCAATATAACCTCATATCCTAGAGAGTTCAACTCCTTGAGCTGCATTTCATGCCAATTAACATTTTCAGACCCAACACATGCTCAATTATATGAAAAATCAATAAAATGAAAAACTCAAACAAGTCTATTTTTGCTGCGTACATATAAAACTATACCGCCATACCTGCTCACACAGCGCGCCTAATCTTCCCAGCGCAATTCTTCCATCGTTTCGAGTCACAACCGCAGTCCCAACCTTCAGCGATCAAAGCACAACATCAACAAAAATTTAATGTCTAAAATCACAAAAGACGCTAGCAAAAAGACTTCAGCTTTGCTAAATATGAGCTCATTTTGAGCTGTATAACTTAATTATAAATGGAAATTAACAATTTTTTCGAAAATGGACAAAAATAATTTGAGAAATGAAGGAGTTAGAGAATGATTATATATATAAACCTTGAGAACGATGCGCTTAACGTCTTTGAGAAAAGCTCGAGAACGATCCACTTCGTCCATGGCTGAAATGACAACAGACAGGTCCGGGCGAGTCAAACTCACTTCTGAGAACGAGGCGACTCGGAAGCGCGCGGTGTCTATTTTCCTTTTTCTATGTGATAAGAGTGTTTGGAGATGCAGACGTCGCTTCTTGGTTGAAGATATTTATACTGGTACCACCACAGTGCAGCAGAGTCCGAGGCAAAGTCAAATAGTCAACCTCAGTCACTTTCAGTTCACTTGCCGCCAATGAGACGAAGTCGTGGGCTGGTGGGTAAGGGTAATATGGTAAACTTGGATGAGGAAAACGCTACGTGTCAGTTTAATGTTGGTGGTGATGGGTTATAGGGTTGGGGAGGGCATGTTAAGGAACGGCCGTATGACGCGCGCAGAGGCGAACATGTGTATTGGAAAACACGACAAGGATATGTCGAGAACGACAAAAGAAATTCACGGTGAAAGATCCATGTCATGCGTTGGTCTGGTCCGATTCAGAGACGTTCTCGGTTTTGCTGGTTTTGCTGGCCAGCGCAACCGCTAAAATGATTAGGTCAATCATGTAGCACCCCGTAATAATTAACAATCCACATTTGATCAATCAGGGGTTAATATTTTTAATTGGAATAATTTTGTTCTAATTCAAAGCATATAAGTTCTTTTTCTTCTAAAATTGTATGTCCATATTTAATTCATTACGTGTCAATATATGAATTTCTACGTTTAAAAACTCCTATTAAATTACTTCATCCTAATCAATTTAGCATATTCTAGCCGAATAACCTGCATTTCAAATTATTTGTTTGTTATGACGAAACAAAAGTTACAAACAAGATCCCTAAATTTCTACTATCATAGAATAACACAAGCATCAAATCATATAAATAATAAGATTTGGATCCACTGCAGCATTTAATTTCCAATAATTAGGGCTTGGATGTCCCAAAAATCATATAATAAATGTTTGACATATTTTTTTTTATATAGTATAAGCAATCGTCTAAAGCTATAGAAGAGAGAGATTTCACACACACACACACGCTACTATGATGTTGTGAGAATTCAAACCTAAAAGCTCTAATCTGCAAGTCAATGCTCTTTTTCACTAAATTAGACCTCGTTGGTCACTCTAAGTTGTTTATCCTAAAATATCAATTTAAAATATTTAAGTCCAATGATTTTTTTGCATTTGTTGATGATGGGTGGATTGCCCCCTCACTATAAACTTATAAGCCCCTCATTACAGCCTTCTGACAAAAACTAATACCTTTCCTATATTTGTATAAATATTTCAAATCTGTATTTGGCCTCATATTGATCAAAGTTCAAACCAACCCTGTATGAATATTCCTTTTTTTTCACCCATCTTTTCTATCTTATAGAGACTCAAAAAGTTAAAAACTAGGAGAGATTTATTTGACTAAATTCGGACATCTACACAAGGGAAAGTGCTTTCTTTACCCACAGAAACATTTTCCACGTTTTCACTAACCAAAAAAGAACACACACTGGAAGCGTTTTATACTTTACCAAAACAAATTCACGGAAAGTGTTTGTTTTCTTCCACGAAAACTTGTCTCCACTAAACAATATGGAGTTCGGGTTCGTAACGGAACGCAATCAAACGAACCATGTGTACTAATCAAAGCTTGATTAAGTTGCCTTTTTCTAAAATCGTCCATTTTCCGCATCCCACAGATATTTTGTGTCGAAAGTTTGTGACAGATCACTTCAAAACAATCATGCTATTATCATCAACGTATAAAAGTCGAGTGGAAAAATACTATTTTCTTCACCAAATCTACCTGATAAGGATAATAAATCAATTGCTGCATCTGCATATCTGTTTTAAATTCCCACAAGTCGGAAAAAGATTGGCTGCTAAGGTTTTGTTCCTATCTCCTGTCTGCGTCAACCAAGAATGGTCAAGCTCACAAGTTTTGTTACTTTGTACAGCAGGCCATAAAATTACACACGTCAGATTGGGGCGCTTCTTTAAAGTTTGAAGACAATGAAGTCTTACCAACCTTTAGACTTATACGAATTCTACTTTATCACAAATTTATCCTGCTGTGAGCGCTAAGGATATCAGTTGCTTCCTTTCATGGAAGGAGATCCTCCTTCCTCAAATCATACATGTTCAAACTACCATTGATAGGAATGTAGGAATTCCAACTTACGGGGGGGAATGAGGGAAGTATTTTCCTATTTGCACCTTGTTCTTTTCAAGGAGGAACCAGTTTTCTTGATAGCTAAAACAAATTCATCTTCTTAAGAGTAGATAAGAAATCAACTTGATGTGAAAATTACCACAACAATTTCTCTGAAGACCTTATTTATTTACAGACTCAGGTTTGATGGAGAAAAATTCTAAGATTGAGAAAAGCGTGAAATACAAATACCAATATATGCTCTCTCTACTTAAGCCAATACAAAACCATACAAACTAAGTCCTACTCATTAGAGCCACACTTTTATCTCTTCAAAAAATTTAAACCACGCCATATCACGAGCTCTTCAATGAACTTACAATACAACCAAGTGAGTAATTTGAATACACAGGAAAACCCACCTCTAGAGAAGTGCCATTCCAGTCAATGTCTAAATCAAATACCCCGAAATCAAGTGAATGTGGTTGTTTGAAATTCAGAATTCAGAGACTGACTGCACTTAGAAATGCTCACGGAAAGAAGTAGACCTTAAAGAAGATTGCCAGAGCCAGTTGCAAGAGAAATGCGGCGATCACCACAACATCATTCCCTTCGATATAAGTCTTGAGATTGAAGGCAACAAAGCATGAGGAGGCAGCACCAACAAGAATTATAATGATCCACCGAAAAGCCTCAACCGGGATAAGCAACAAAAACTGAATAGTCCAGGGAAATAAGTATCAGATGATTACAAGAATAACATATTATAAGTTATAAATTAATAACTTTCACCCAGGAATAGGATTTCTCCCTTTTGGGTAAGACAATATTTGGGTTGGCAATCAAAATACATAAAGGTGACCTGGGAGCAAGAAATGCCCTTGATGAATTGTTCCTCAATCTTGTTTACCCCCAAGACCAGGAAGTTTCTAATCTGAGCTTAAACAGAACTTGGGTTCCGATTAAGCACCTCTGCATAAGAAGATTTTACCTTCTCTCTTTTTCTTTCTTTTGGTCAAAAGAATTTACTTATTTCTGCCATTGTCCTTCCAATGGTTTAATAACATTGAATTGGAGAGTCAAAAAGGGGGGAAAACAAAAGACAAAACTGATACCGAAGCAGAGAAGGCATGTACTTACAGAGGCTAAAACAAATATGAAGAGAGAGTATCCCCACATACACCAAAATCGAACAAGGCTGGCATTTGAGCCCAGATAGTGAAGCAAGAAATAAAATGCCAATGGCACCAAAATTGCATAACCGTAGACTGAAAAAGCTGCCAAATTCATGTAACTGACATTAAAGGCCCAAGAAGTACTGCTATCACTGTGCTTTTCCATGAGGTAGGTGGCACAGTTTCCAAGTGCAGCAAGCACAAACACTAACGTAGTGGAGATCCAGATTAGCCCATATCTGACACATTACAAAAATTCACACAAAAAAAGCCAAATATTATATGCTCATGTTAACTCAGTGCTGTATCAATATAAAAAACATACTGCCATATGATTAGCTACTCCATCTTTTTTTACATGTAGCTACATTTCCTCCTTCTGATTAACATAATGCTTACAGATGAGGCAATGCAAACTTAAAACTCAAAGTGAAAGTGCGTATATAATATAAGAGAAACCAAAGATCAGAAACTCACAAATCAGGGTTTGCATCAATTTTGCTGAAAAAATCTCCACCATGGGGATATAAAGAACTAAGCAATCTGTTTAAGACAACGTCTGTATCCACATTGAAGTATTGTGTGTACGATGAAATATTAAATACTCCTCTCCAGTTGTTCGCCGGTTGTTGTTCAAATGTTTCTGCATGGATAGACAGAACGAGAGACCATTAAAACAGTAGAAAAAGTGGCAGGCATTGCAAATGAAATCAATATGCAACTTTACAGAGTTAAGAGGGAAAAATAGTTACTTTTTTTTAAGGCAGGTTAAATATACATAGAAAGGAAAATAAAAAATAAAAAAAATAAAAAAAGAGAGGATAAAATCAACCAGAAATCCTTTCAAAATTTGATTTGATGGCCCAAACAAGCAATAGATTAAGTACGCATGTAAGAAGTAGATATGGTCAAAATCAAAACCATTACATCAGTAAACCACACTCCTACTGCCACTCAATTCAAAATAAAGTGAAAAAGTATTACACTCTCATGAAAGATGACAATGCCTTTCAAACGTATGCACCAGATATAAAACAAGGAAGTCAAATTCAAGAGTACAAACTCTAAAAAATTCTATTTGATATGGTAAACTGCAAATTTGCAATCGAAAACCACTCTCTGTCATCAAATTGCTAGATAAACAGAATAGTAAGCTGATGAACACAAGAAAATGTATCAAATAGATGTATTTCTTTAGAGTTATATACATTTTTGTCTTTCATTTATATAGCCCCATCTACATAATTTGGGGAAGATAACAGAGCACAGTCACAAGAAAGCATAAGAACTTTAATATCGTAAATGAAAACTCATACACAGTCACAAGGACACTCCTAAAACTTCAATCTGCAATGAAGAAAAACTACAGGTCAAATACTTCGGAACTCCCCAAGAACAACGTGCAGTATAGAAAGTAGAAAATGTCTCCCAATTTTGTTCCACTATTGATTAATTTTAGTTGCATCCTTTTATGGCAACCAAATTTAACACTCTTAGTCTGTTACAAAGTTGTTTTAGTGTACCTAAAAAGCACCCAAAATACTAAATTCTCCAGAAAAAAATGAGGATGATTGGGCGACTAAGTTCTACTCTGTATTCTTAAGAGATAAAACCCATATATAAAACACTTGAATGTAAATTATAAATTTGAATGTCATACCACTTGTACTTCCAACAGTTTGATAACCACGCCCTTTCTCTCCTCCATTATTTGGGGGGAAGATTTGCAAGTTAGCTTCAGGTGCTGCATGAATTCAGAGAAAATTCTTCAAAGTAGGGAAAAAAAAAATTGAGGTGAACCTTTAAATGTGAAGAATAAAGTATTGAGATAAATTAGAAACTAGGAAACAATTTAGAAACGAGCGGGCAAGTCTCATACCTTCATAGCTTGTGGTATTCTTATCTTTATCTTCACTTACGACAGCCTATCGAAATGAGAAAAATAAAAAATAAAAAGGTAAACCAAAGAATGTGTAATTTATTCGATATCAGAAAAGGGAAACAACAACAACAAAAAGGACTACAACTACTTTGAGTGGCCTAGTATAAGCACATCGGAAGCAAGTTTGTAAAAGAAGCTACTCTTTCATCATTAAAGAAATCAGCTCAAAAGGATATGATCCAAAAAGAGAAAGGGCGATGCATTAATTAAAATCTTTCTTAAAAAGAAGAGTTACTAAGAAATTTCTCAACAGAATGTAATTACATTTTCAATATGTAGCTTAATTTAAACTATAACTAATTGTAAGCTACACACGACAGCTCAGAAAAAGGGGTAAAAATCTCAAGGAGAAGATAAATTAAACCGACAATGTCTCTAAGCTATTGATCATCTGGGACTACAAATTTTCTTTCCTCTCCTTTACTTTCCCTCATTTTCTCAGGAAACAAACAGAACGACAAGGTAGCTTACAATTTACAATAACATTTACGCAATGAGAATCTACATAAAGTTAATTGACCTTTTCCAAGCAAACAAGGTCGATTTGAAGATTCGTGAATTTGTGCACGCGAATTATATAAAATGAAACAAAAATAAAATCAATCAGAACTTACAGGGACTGAGCCGAGTAAATGGCTGGTAGGGAGGCCAGCGTAGGACTCGTCCATTGAGAAGAAAACCCTAACACAAAGGAAGCGAGAGAGAAGCTCTGCTTTGTAGCTCAGAGAGTCGGAGTCGAGAGACTTGGATTGAGATTACGGGCTCGGGGGTCTCTGGAGAGCTCTGAAACTGACGCAGAGACGAGCCCTAGACGTTGCTTTTCGTAAATTGGAAGGAACACAGAGAACGAGAGACTGACCGGTATAAGTTCGCCAGCTGTACCGCCACGCGCCTATTAATTCGTCGTTTGTGCGCGCGCGTTTACTTTTGCTTTCCAACTGTTGCACGTGACTGGGTGATGGGTATCACATGAGCTTTTTGGGCGGTTTTCATGTAATCCTGCTCCAATCTCAGGCCCATCAGTAATCAACTGAAAAAAAATTAAAAAATAGAAATTTGAAAAAAGTGTCTGAGCCCGGGTTCGAACCGGGGACCTTTAGTGTGTGAGACTAACGTGATAACCAACTACACCACCCAGACGACTGATTATTACCTTTTACAAATATCTTTATATATCTTTTTATTTTGGACGGGTAATTATAAATTAAGCATAGCTGTTAATTGGCCTTCATTGTCTCCATTAATTTTGTCGAGTCTATCAACTTCTGTCAAGCTTCATTGCCTCCACCTACCTTCACCAACTTGTTATAATAATGTACCTAGTAAAACAATTTACCTAATATAATGAACCTTTTTTTTTTCTCTAATAATGTATACCTAGTAAAAGAATTTACCTAGTATAATGAACTCTTTTTTTTTCCTTCTAAATAATGTACCTATTTTCTATAAATTATTGTGTACTTATTTTTAATTTATAAAAAATGTATGGAAATTTCAATTACAAAATAATTGACCTGTTTTGTTAATTTTTTTGGGTAAATAATATACCTATATTTTTATAGGAATATATTTATATTTATATTTTTCATATGTACATTATTGGATATGTAATTTACATATATTTTTTTTATTTGCATGTTAAAGGGAATGACAACCAAAAGAAATCAGGCTACATCCACTGATTGTTGTATTTGTATATATATGTGTAGAGATTACATAGGGATAGGCTAGAGCCTTTACAAATGGGAGAAGAGAGAGATCTAGATGAAATGAGAGAGAGTTGCCGAGAGCACTTTCTTTTCTTGGCTCCTTGTCTATTTTTAGGGTCCCTCTCCAACAAGGGGAGAGTCCCTTTTGTAGGAGAACAGCCACCGACTTCTATCCTTGGGCCTGCCGACGTGGCAGCCCATTAGAGGCCCACCCAAATGAGGTTGGACAGTGTGTCAATAGGATTATTGATACGTTGGCAGGGAGAGCACTCTGTGTTGTTTGTTTTTTGCTTAGGTACTTGGCAGGCAGTCGTCAAATAGAATGAGAGGGTGGGGGCGGGTGGGGGCGGGGGCTATGGGTGAGGATGGGGTGGTCAGGTCGTGGGATTTACCCTTTACATCGTAGAAATCATTGTACCTTTGGCATATGCTTTATTCCTATAATTAATTGATATTGGGAATCGTTGAACATTTATATGGGACTGTATACTGTATATTTTGATATATATATATACACACACAATGGAATATCATCTATTCCCAAATTTCTTATATTTATATCGAAGTTCAGAATTACCTGAGTTCTTGTTTCCCTTTTTCTTTTTTAGGGGTGAAATCTGTGGCCGACGAGAGAGATTTAAGGGAAGAAGACGGAGGGAAGAAGACGATCCAAAAAATGAAATGAAATGAAAAGGAGGGAAGAGGGGCTATACTTTTTTTTAAAATTTGACAGAGTAAAGCCGGGCGGCTATACTATAGTGTTTATTATTATTATTTTTTAAATAGTACGACTGAGCGGCTATACATTTTTTAATTTGCTTATATTTTTATTTTTAAAGCGTATAGCCGTGCGATTATACGTTTAAAATATTCTTTAAAGTGACTTATTCAGGTTAGTGTCTTACTGTTGTCTTTGATCTCTCTCTCTCTTGTTGGTCATGGACTCAAATCTGTTACTCTCTTATAGGCAAATTTGATGGCTTCATTACCCAACATTATCATTAAGCTTCCAACATCATCATTAAGTTTTTGACTAAGCTTCCAACATCATCATTAAGCTTTTGACTAATACATCTTTCATGTGGGCTTCATCTCTCACTTTACAACACAACTTCCATTATGCTTTGATTCTTGTTAGAATTTTTTATTTAAACCTCATACTTTTCTTTGTTCACTATAATACTTAAATCATTAAGCTTTTAAGTTTTATTATTGTGCAAAAAGACAAAAAAAAGTCATTCAACTAGATATTTAACCCTAGTACATCTATACACACACCCCATCACTCTTCATATTAAGTTTTAGAAAAACACAAACTCATTTACACCCTATTGTCAGATTACTCTTCTCCTCCAATCTAAGAAACCTACTACACTCTCATATTCTCTTCACAAACCCTAAATACGGTATGCAAATAGTGGCTTGTGGGTCGTCAATTGAGGTATGTAATGTGAGATCATTTCTTGGTTTGGGACTCCTCCAACAGAATTATTGAGGATGTTGTGATTAAAGAATTGTTGTAATTATAAGGTTGAGGTGAACTTAGAGTAGTGAGGGGCAAGATAGCGGGGAGTGAGAGGCAAGATAGCGGGGTGTGAGGTGTGAGGTTGATTAGTTATATATATATATATATGTATATATATTCTGCTTGGTGTGTATTTAGGGGTAGTTTAGGAAGATATGATTTTCTTAGAAATTTAAAAAATTTGAATTAGAAGTTGGGGTGAACAAAGAGAAGTGCGGGGTTTAAATAAAAAAACTCTTCTTGTTATTGTATTTTTATATTTTAGTGATATATGATTGTATTTAAATATGAATTATGCTAGTTGGTCAGATAGTATGCTCGTCCTCTTGCACCCGAGTTTGATCAATCTCCCTCTATATTATGTATGAACTTAGAAAAACACTTTGACAAAATATATGGGGTTGTTTGAATATATTTTGTATATTAGATTAGAACGCTTTGTCTAGAAATAGGGTTGTATAAATATGTTTTGCATATTTTATTTATTTACAATACAAGTAATAGCCTAAACTATAAGATGAGGAGGTTTCTCAAACACACACTATCAATGTGTCATGGAGATTCAAACATAAGATTACTTATCTGCAAGTCAAAACCTCTTCCCATGGGACTATACCCGATTAACAATACATCTTAAATTAGGTTAGAGTAACAAATAGTATAGCTATCCCGCTATACTCCTTGTTTTTATTATTATTTTTAAAAATAGACTTGTTTTGACACGTAGTGCCTAATCGCGAGGGTCCTTTTTTTTAAATTAAAAAATCGTACAACCGCATGGCTATACTCAGTTTTTAAAATTTATTAAAACAGTATAGCCGCACGGCTATACAATTTTACACGTGGGCTCCTGGGCACTGTGCAGCGTCGTAGAGGTGGTGGTGGTACCACTAACTCCACCTTCATCACCACCGCTACCTCTACTCCATCACTACCACTACAACCAGATGATTAGTACATAACACTTTTAACATCATGTCTATTTTAGTCATTATTCACAATTACAACAATTTTATATTAAAATTTACTAAACGGTTTTGACACTGCTTTTTGTACTAACAACATTTTAAAAATATTATTTACCAAACATAGAGCTGCTTTACTTTACAATTAATTATTTTCAAAACACAACAGAATCAATTTTTTTTTAAAAAAGTGACAAGCAAACCCAAACTGGCCTAAATCTTATTGTTTCAATCAGTCTTTGTTACAAATCATAAAATAATTGAAGAAGATACACCCTTGCCAGCACTTTACCCTGCTTCGTCGGGCATTTTGGCAGTTAGGCTTCGTCTTCAACCTCTCGCATTACCTTCTGCATTTCTAAACCAAAAAACTAGGGATACAGAGTGAGGTTTCAACTCAAGTTCAGTCCAATTAAGGCCTCGTTTGGTTTTCCAAAAATGTCACTCACCACCATTTTCCTCCTCCTCCTCTACTTCTCTCTCTTCACCTTCCTCACCACTCACTCCAAACCCCATCTCCCTTCCCCATACCTCTCACCCACCACAATCTTCCCAAACTACCAAAACATGCTCAAATCTTTCAAAATCTTCATCTACAACCCTAACACGCCCTTCACCTTCAACTCTCCATCTCAGTCCCTCTTCTACACCACTCTGACTCTCCAAGATAGCGTCTTCGTCACTCAAGACGCTGAGCAAGCCCAGCTCTTCTTCGTCCCCTTCCCTTCCGATCTCTCCACGCGCTCCATCGCGCGTCTCATCAGAGGCCTTCGCAATGATCTTCCCTACTGGAACCGCACCCTCGGAGCTGACCATTTTTACCTGTCCTGTGCGGGTATCGGGTACGAATCGGACCGAAATCTCGTTGAGCTCAAGAAAAACTCGATCCAGATCTCGTGCTTTCCGACGCCGGCCGGTAAGTTCATACCTCACAAGGACATTTCCCTCCCTCCGCTCGCGAGCTCTCACGCACCAACAAACAAAACGACGAGGTTTTTGGGCTATGCCAGGTTCAATTGGCTAAAGGAGTCAACGTTGGTCAACGAATTGAGCAGCGACCCGGAGTTTCTGATCGAATCCGAACCGTCGGATCTGAATTCTTATGCGGAGAGAATCGCCAGCAGTAAGTTCTGTTTGTTCGAGTATGGAGGAGGCGATGTTTCGGGTATCGGCGAGGCGTTGCGTTTCGGGTGTGTGCCCGCGGTGGTTACTGACCGTCCGATCCAGGACCTGCCGTTCTCGGACGTGCTGAGGTGGCAGGAGATCGCGGTATTCGTGGAACGTAGAGGGGTTGGGGAACTAAAGCGTGTGCTGGCTCGCACGTGCGGGGACCGGCATGAGAAAATGAAGGGGTTGGGCGTGACTGCGAGTCGGCATTTTGTGTGGAATGAGACACCGCAGCCGTTGGATTCGTTTCATACGTTGATGTATCAGCTGTGGTTGAGACGGCACACCATCAGATACGTGCGGAGAGAATCGGCTTAGAGATTCTAATCGCTGTTGGATGATGGAATGAATTTTGTCAGTTTGTTTAGAGAGTATATGTATGTATGTAATTTTAACCGATTGAGATTCTACTCACCGCTTGATACGGTTGGGAACTTGGGTTGAGGGACAAGCCTTTCACAATTGATGGATGGGATTCGAGAGGCACAATGTAATATTATGATTCGGAATGGTTTGATAACGTCTCAAATAACTAAATCAAACTATTTATTTAGTCTCCCATTTGGTTTGCTCATTTCTTTTCATAAGTAACGAAACAAAAATTATCTAGTTTCGTGGTACACATAAGAGAATTTATACATAAAATTAAACAATGCCTTGACAAAACTTCTTTATGTTTAAGATCGAGACATTGCAAAAATTTATTAATATAGTGATTTAGAGTAATTGTTTCTTCAAGTAAGGTTGTGAGTTTGAATTCTAGTATTCATTTAGTTTGTGTGAGTTTAGCATATTAGAGCATCTCCAAGGGAGATGTCAATTACCAAACATCAAATTTAAATTTGATGACTAATGTGGCAATTTAACATTTATACAGTTTTACACTCCACCCAATATGTCAAATAAATAATTATTATAACAGTCAAATATTTCAAGATAAAAAAGAAAAAAAATATTCATATGACATCTTACTTTTGGGATGTCAAAAGTAATAGCTGAACTTCCAGTCTTCATTCTACATCATCTTTGACAATTCAGTTGGAGTGATGAGAGATGTTATTTCTAGACGTTAAATATCACTTTTGACATATCGGTTAGAAATACTCTTATCCTCCTTTCCAATCGAAAAGATCCTAAAAATAGATTGAGAGTCATTAATTGTTTTTTTTTATGGTATAACTGAAATTTGGACAGTGTTTTTATTAATTAAGGTTTGAATCATTATTTGCCGTTGGATGGGATCTAACGGCAGGTAAACAAAAAAAAAAAAAAAAAAACCCGCGACTAAGACAGTCGGAAGAATCCAACGCACTGCGAAGTGGTTTGTTTCGGTCGCTCGTCATCACCATGTCTTGTTCCTTACTTCCTTAGTTTTCCACCTTTCAACCCCAATCCCATAATCTTGTTCTGCATAATACCCACCCTTAATATATGTAACTTTCGATTTGATTCAGATCTAAACCAACCCAAGTCGCCATGGGAGAAGGTAAATACAACACAACCCACCATCTCCTTCTTCTTCTCCTTTCCGTTTGTTGCTGTTCATGCTTCTGTTAGTGGTATTAAATTATGCATGTCTGACTTTTGAAGGTGGCGATGGCTCTTCGAAACCAACTCCTTATGAAGAGGCATTGGATGCTTTGTCCTCTTTAATCACAAAACGCAGTCGTGCCGATACGAGCAACAACGGGGACTGCTTCGAACTGCTATCTGACTATCTCAAAGTAATTTTCTTTACTTCCCAAATTACATACTTTCATATTTGAACTGATATCTACAAGTAAATTAATGGCAAATGGAACCAAAAATTCAATTTGTGTAGATATTGGAGTTAGACGAGCCAATTTCACAGTTGAAGATTATTCATGTGGCTGGCACCAAAGGAAAGGTACTCATGTTGCATCTTCTTGTTATTTATTTATTTATTTTCTTAGAGAACCCAAATAATTTTACTTTGGTACGAGAAAGTGAACCAACTCTTGCTTTGTGTGTCAATCTCACCACAGTAGCAAAGTTTTTGTTTTGGTCACTCTCCAGTTTTTCTACCATGCTCTTCGAATTTTTCTTTTAACTGATTAAACCAAGATAGCAATTTTTTTTTGTACAAATTCTGTTTTCCTGTTTTCAGTTCTTAATTTATCTTTCACAGAGCATCTCTTTGTAGTGTGGTTCTGTACTTAGACTGGCTTAGTCACTTATTGCTGTATGATATGGGACTCATTATGCCTTTTTTCTTTTTGGGCGTTGCAATAGGGATCTACCTGCACCTTCACAGAATCAATATTACGCCATTGTGGCTTTCGCACAGGACTTTTCACATCTCCTCATCTCATTGATGTTCGAGAAAGATTTCGTTTGGATGGGTGAGTTTCATATTGGCATGCATGTAATATTATATAACTTCCATGTTAACAAGTGAATTTTATGTATTATCATTATCATTTTATGTGTTTCTTTGCACTATCGTTTTTCTTTGAAATTCAAATAAAGCTATAATTTTTGAAGAAGTTGCTTGGTTGTTGTAGTTATCAAGTCATTGTTCATCTGTTCCATTTCATGTTTGCGTGCTTTTGCAAGTTTTGGAACTGCTAAAGTATCTAGTGCTTTTTGTTCTTTAGTACAGAGCATAGTGAATTTTTATTCTGTCTGTTGCCTTCTAGATTTGTCCTTGATTAAATTTTCTTGTTCTCGTTGGATGGTACAGTGTGGACATCAGCGAAGAGAAATTTTTAGCATATTTCTGGTGGTGTTTTGAGAGACTAAAGGTAATCCATGTTTGATTCATGTTATCTTTGTTGGACGTCTTTTTAACCTTTCTATGCCTGTGTTTATATTTTTGAATTAGCACGTTTTCATGCTACTATATATTGATCAATGTAAAATGTTGTCTTATCTTCTATCCCAAACTTTTTTCTTTCAATGTTTTTGCCTAAATTGTTTAATCATGATGGTTATCTCAAAGTGTGTGTATCTCAAATGCAGGAAAAAGCTAGTGATGGTATACCAATGCCTTCCTACTTTCGCTTCCTTGCCTTGCTTGCCTTCAAGATATTTGCTGCAGAAGAGGTTTGATACGTATCTTTTTAGTTGCTTTCATGTATAATCCTTCCTGTCCGAACTGTTCTTGATATCAATGGTGAATCAGAAATATTGCTTTTAATTTAATCTTCCATGCAGGTAGATGTTGCTATCTTGGAGGTTGGGTTAGGTGGAAAGTATGATGCAACAAATGTGGTATGTGTAATGGTATTTGAGTACAAATTCCATTAATTCAGTTACTTTGGAAATAACTAAGTGTAGATGCCTTAACATTTCAGGTTAAGGCACCTGTTGTTTGTGGTGTATCTTCCCTTGGATATGACCACATGGAGATTCTTGGTTAGTTTTCTCCTTCTCAAACCTACGTAATTACATGTGAGTAATTGATACATTTAATTGAAGATACAATTATAAAGAAACATATGCAAATGTTTTCTGCATTTGCAATGTGACACAATTATCTATTGGATGCTATAATCATGATAAATATAATATATGTTGGAAAATGCTCTCTTGCCTAATAGTTTGGTATGTTATGCTATCGAACTGTCAATTTGGACTATTAATTAAGGGGATTCTTGTTTGCATGTGTGGCCCAAATTGTCTGTTTGACAACATGTCATAGCAGATATCCACAAGAGAACATTTCCCCATACATGTATGTCTAGCACGCATCACCGCTCTGAAATTAGTTATGTCTAACACGCATGATTGCTTTTCTTTTCTTTGCTGGATACTATACATAGGAAATACTCTGGGAGCAATTGCTGGGGAGAAGGCTGGAATCTTCAAGGTTCTCCTTACAATTACATTTCCTGAAAGCATATGATGACTGGCAATATGTTTGACAGAACTTACACTCACTTCCATTACTGTGTCCATTTTTATTTTTCTTTCACTTCAGCCTGGGGTTCCTGCCTTGACTGTGCCCCAACCTGATGAAGCAATGTGTGTACTGGAAGAGAAGGCTTCTGAGTTGAATGTAGGTTGCAAGATGTTACCCTTCATTGATTTAGTTTCCCATGGTTCCATATTAAAAGTTTGATATGTTTAAGCGATAAGTGTCCTCGGCTGCTTAAGTCTCAACTTGCGTTGTTTTGCAAACCTACTGATACTGTTTAATAGAATTGTTTATCAGAAGTCCTAGGATTCTAAATTTAGGTTCATTAATGACTGCAAAGTTGCTAAGTCATAATTACCATGTTGGAAGGAACTTGAGGCCTTTCTGTAATTGAGAGATGCCGTTCTTGTACTAGGGTTTGGCCATATTCTAAGGATTTATGTAACATCTTTTGCTACAATATCAAGGAAACAATATCCTCAACCGTTTAAGGAGTTAAACTGTGACAAGTCAAATTTAGCTGTTTTTAATTCATTATTGAATCTGTTACTTTGTTTTGAGCCAAATGGAAAACAACAGTACACCTCCTTCAATGAGCTTAGAAAATCATGCTGGTTCCAGGTACCTCTTCAACTGGTACGACCTTTGGATGCCAATTTGCTGAATGGCTTCAAACTTGGGCTTGAAGGGGAGCACCAATATGTTAATGCTGGTCTCGCTATTGCACTGTCCTCTACGTGGCTTCAGAGGACAGGTCATCTTGAAGTCCCATACCCAGAACATACTGTAAGTTCTATGAGTGATCAGTTCTTCTTTTCATTCTTGATTTTAATGTTGATTGATTTATATAATTATTCGGATGGAATAGACCTCTCTGCCAGAGCAGTTCATAAAAGGACTAACTGCTACAGTCAGTTTACAAGGACGGGCTCAAATTGTCCCCGATAACAATGAAAGCCCTGAAGATCTTGTGTTCTATTTGGATGGTGCCCATAGCCCAGAAAGCATGGAAATATGCGCAAGATGGTTTTCTCTTTCCATTAAGGGTGACTCCCAGGAAAAAATCTTGAGTTGTCAGCCACTGGATGCTTCCAGATCATCACATGATTTGGTACAGAGGAAACCTGATGGAAAATCCAGGAAGAATTCAACACAGGTAGAGCACAAAACTCTTGATCATCACTTAGTCGATGGGCATTCAATTCCTTTTTTTGCTAGGTATTTGTATCCACTTTCTTGCTCAATTTTGTGCTTTATAGGGTGCATGATGATTTTATGATTGGATCAGGAGACTTCATCATGTATCGAAATTTTCAATTTATATTTGGTTTAGAATTAATAGCCTTGCATCCTGAGTTGACATGAACACTGGGAAGATCAATTTTTTTTTATAAATAGTCAAATGTGTTTTTTTATATTATAGTATTAAAAATTAAGCCTTGGAGATGCTTCATTTTCTTCTTGCTATTACTGAGAAAAATTCTTGAAAAATACTTGCAGATACTGCTGTTTAATTGTATGTCAGTGAGGGATCCTCAGTTGCTTCTTCCGAACCTGATGAAAACATGTGCTAGTCATGGTGAGCATCAAGAAGCATTATTTGATGCGATTTCCTCAATTTTTGTAGATAAATATTACCATCCAGTAAACATTAAAGATCTAAAATGAATTTATAGATTAAGAATTATTAGTACGTAAAAATGATAAAGTGCATGGAATTTAGATCTGCAATGAGTTTATTGGTGATGAACTTAGAGTATGGATAATTTTACTCTTGATTGGTGTCAGAACCTTAATTGTTGATTGGATTTTCAATCAAGTTTCTGTAAATGCAGTTTCTATTTTCAAAGGAATTTATGGCAATTTGGTTGATATCTTAGGTGTCTACTTCAAGAAGGCTCTATTTGTACCAAACACATCAGTGTATAACAAGGTGGGTTCGCATTCCTTACCTGCGACTGATTCTCAAGTTGATTTGTCATGGCAGTTCGCGCTTCAAAGAGTTTGGGAAAACCTAATGCTGGGTGACAAAGGTAAGTGAGTTATAACATAAAATGTCAATTAAGTTATTCTCTTCTACCTTGGTTTTCAATCAAAATGTACATGGATCATAATTCTGGGGTGCACTGAAGGTTCTTTGTATTTCTCATTCTGAAGTGTTTCTCTTTTTTAACTTTAGCAGGAGGTGATGAGAAGAGCACAGGCGCTGTTTTTGAAGAACTAACAGATGATACGGAAATGGCTGTCAGAAGTTGTGAAAATAGTGCAGTCTTCCCCTCTCTCCCGTCAGCTATAAAATGGCTCAGGGACAGTGTCCGAAAAAGTCAGTCTGTTCGTTTTCAGGTAATGCTCTGCATTTGTTTTTTATGATCATATAAGATTTTTGGTGACCTTGAAATGTATAAATCTTACTCCTGCTTCCCGAATTCAAATATTTCTGGTGTACTTATCAGGTCCTCGTAACTGGTTCTTTACATCTCATCGGTGATGTGTTGAAATTAATCAAGAAGTGAGGCGTAGTACCAAGCTGAAGCCCCCTATTTGCACGTCCTTCTAACTGCAACATGTTCTGGTATTCATCAAGTCATGGGGAAAAGCCGTGGGACCATTCTAACTCCACCGTGGTTAAATGCTGACGGGCTTCTATTCTTCTATTCTACTACATGCTGTGTGTTCTGAAATGCTGCAGATTCAAGTTGGGTGCGTACAGTTGAATCAAAGAATAGTGACTTAAATTTACGCGGCATTTTGTTTGAGAGGGGCTATTTCCACGCCCTTATATCGGTTAAACCCCACCACCTTATTACGGTCATTCACTTTTCAATTCTTTGTCGACAGATTTCTTGAATAAAAGACAATAAGTCTGCAAATTCAATGTTGTTCTTTAGAAGCAAATCATTTTAACTATACACCCCTTAGAATGCTCTCATAACGTACAACAAATTCCCAAACCATGAATGCAAGTGGTTCCCAAATATCTGTTGCAAATGTTTGAAAACCTCCATAAAATGACTGAAAACAGGGTAAACAAGGTCAATGTTGCAGCACTCGATTGTAAGTTGGGACTATGATCCTGTACATGTTTCGACTCCAATATGATCCTGCACTCATATCTAAGAGATTTTGTGGGCGAGCACGGAGTTCAAAGAGAAATCAGGTAGACAAAGCAGCTTGAACACCACAGGGAAGAAAAGGAAAAAGAGAAAAAAAAAACTGCATAATAGCAGAAACATCGTACTCGTGATTGTTCACCGAAATCAAAGCTTTCATTCATTAGCATGAAATGTTCACATCTGTACATGTTCACAAACACTACTTCCTAAAACACTTTGCATTTCTACCTTTTTTCTTTTATCCCCACCCCACCGGCTGAGAGAAGCAATTCTAGTCTACCTATAGAACAAAAGCCCACTGATGAAGAGCAAATTATAAAACAGAAACAACATACATATTCCAAATCCACAAAAATAAAAATTGAAACAATAATACAATCTTCACCGGTGCTCAAAGCAATTGCCGGAGCTGCTGGTTTTCTTTCCGGAGAGACTTAACTTCTCTCATCAGCTCAGCTTGGTTTTCCAGAATTGCACTCATCACATTTGATGTTTCCATCTGTGTAATGGTTTCCAGAAAATGAATGAGGAACTAAACGAAAACAAAAAGAGAACAAGATAGCAGTTGCATACCTCTTGCATATGAAATTGTCTTAAAATTTCTATATGAAGGTTCCTCATATCTTCGTGTATGGATTTCTGAAAAGAATCAAGAGTTTCTTCCAGAGTACGTTGAAAAATCTGAAATGTAAAGGAATTTCCCTGCTGTGGATCTTGTTGAGGCATATTTTGGAGATGCGAACTTCCACCCTGTCACAATTATTGTCGTTCAGTAAACTATGATAATCTAGTATCAATATAAAAAGGCAGCATGACAAACGACTGTGATAGCTTCTCCTAATGGATTCTATTACTGGTTTCCAATTTGAATGGCAGCATAAAATCAAAAGCACTCATTTCAAGTGGGACCCCATTTGTTACTAAGAACACAAAAAGCGAAAGCATGTACCATGCCAAAGCACTAAAATAATCTTTCCTGCTCTATGTTGTTTTCTTTTTTTTTTTTTTTTGAAATAGCCTATTTAAATGCAAACCCGACAATCAATTATCTATCCGACCAAAAAAAAAAAACAGATAATTACTTATCTAATAAGCATGTTATCCATACATTCATTGCTGGAAGAATCCCTGATTCTGTGGCAGTTGATGAATCTGACTTTGACAACAAGCTATTCAACAGTTCTTCTCTGCCTTCAGCTCCTGTTTTCTTTGTTTTTGGTGAACCAACTGCAAGGGATGTTCTGTCATTGTAGGAAGATGTAGTGCTTATCCTCTCTGCATAAGTAGAGAATCTCCGAGGCAGGGCCAAAGATGTTGGTGAATCAAGGTGCCCCATGATGCCTTTGTTACCAGGGGACATAGGCATCGCACTCGAGGAAATGTGTTCTGGAAATCCTAATGAAGTCTCCTGATTGGAAGACACATCTTTCGTGCGCAAGTTCGGATAACTTGAGCCTAAATTTGCAGAAGAGCTAATACTAGTAAGACTTGCTGTTAAGGACATATCCGGTAATCCAGATAAAATTGATCCTGACGTCTGAGCTGACATCCCAAAGCGAGATGGAAAAGTGATTGGCTGACGCAGGTGAGTATACTTATCGGATAATCTCTCACCACCCCAAGCTTCTGGAGGGGTGATGGATGAGTCTTCACTCTTGGAAGATGGAGCAGGAGTTGATTCTAGTAGTGCAAACGACGATTTGGTGTCATCCTGCACCAAGGAATAAAGCAAAATCATCATTCAGAACAATGTGTCATCCTGCACCAAAGGTGCTCATTATAGTTCAAAATATGAATATTTGCATTATGCATTCATCCAAGAAAGCTAAAGATTTGGATAGGTGAGACCTGTTTAGAACTTGAGCTGGGCTTCCAGTCAAATATTGGATGATCACTGGCCCCATCCTCTGCAAAAGGGAATCTCCTACTGGAAGAAGGAAACAAAAGTGAGGAAGGCTTCTTATCTGCAAGCAAATGGTCCTTCTTTGATCTGTCATGATCATCCCACAGCTTGTCAAGTGTAGGTGTGATTGGATGGACATCCACAAGAGGGGAGAACACCTCCATATCATCCTTGAAGTTATAAGTAGATCGAGGAGCATGCAATCTAGACAATGTTCCACCTGGCCATAAATGGCCTCGATGTGGTGTCTCCTCTGCAGTAGATACATGAAGTGTGCTTGAAGTAAATCCACTGCCAGCTGCTGTAACTGAAGATGTCTCCGCAGATAAACTTGAACGGCCTGGATTTCGAGAACTAGATACTCCCATAGATAGAGGAAGGCTTGATGAGGTCACAGAAGGAAGCGGGTCAGGCATAAGTATTGAATCTTCAACAGCATCTCCTAAAAGAGCGGTCTCGACAGTACAATTGCTTTCGTTTACAAGGACAGGTTTTGACCTTTGCCAGCATAGACTTGTAACAGCCTGATGAATACTGTAAGTGATTAGTACAAAGAGAGTTAAGAAGAATTTTGATACAAGAAAAAGTTGAAATCTTTGGGCTCAACAGAACCATGTCATTCATGTAGACTGCTAGTTAAAAGCTAACGAACTATTGTGTGTCCCTATGAGAACATCCTTGTGATAAATCCACCTAACCAGGGTTGGTAGAGAGTTCGAATCAGGACATAGAGACAATATATATGCCCCTAACCCTAATGGTAAGGCATCTTGATCCTTAGTGATGACAAACTAACAACAGCATAGTGTTAAATGAAAATGCTAGAAAACAAATTGCCAAAACTTTTAGAGACAACACAAGTTTCTCCAAAATTCGCATGTTTCAGAGATAAAACACTTTAGTTTATTAATCTATTAAGCTGCTGTTCAAGGAACAGTGCCCTGATTATGCAGGGATCTTCTGAGCCTAATGCAAGCAAACAAGAATGTGTTCTGTATGAGGACGCGCCAACACTATGCATCAGAAAGTGATGGGGAGGACCACAAAAAGGAGAGAGAGAGAGAGAGAGAGAGAGAGAGAGAGAGAGAGAGAGAGAGAGAGAGAGAGAGAGACCTCTGAACTACTATAAGCACGAAGAACGGTGAAAGGTTCTGGTTTACCACGGACATCATAGAACACCACACGACCACTGCTTGTTCCAGCTGCCAGTACCCAGCCATCATCTCTAAATGCCAATGAAGAGAAAGGTGCCTCATAGGAAATACAAGATGAATGTCGTCTAGACCCTGAGTCGTAAGTATACAACTTCTTATCAAGCCCAACAGTAGCAATCATCTGTCAAGAGGAAAATATTTTCCATATCACAATGCTTAATCTCTCTCCGGACATTCGGACCCTTAGAAAGCTTCACTATTTCATAGAAAATGATAAAATAGCCTTCATCTTAAACGTAGTGGTTCGAGCCGGCAATCAATCAGAATCAAGAAATAAAAAAAAGGAACCCCCTCGGCCAAGGAACCGACCCGAAAGGAAACATTATGGACTGCAATATGTAAAGTTAAGGTGTACTTATCAGACCTTGTCATTAGATGGTGAGAAACTGATACCAGCAGTTGGCGCAGAATGCTGCTTCAACCAAGAAACCTGCATAAAAAAAGTTTGAAAAGGAAAGAAATGAAGAAAAACCAGTTTAGTTACAAACACAAAATGAAAAACTAAGAGAAACAAGAATCAGTAGGAAAGAAATACAGGAAGTTTGTCAAAGGGTAAATTTGACAGCTAATGTTATCAAAGAACAAGATCAATGCTTCCTTTGGGTTTGGGAAGAAGGAACAATTGGACAAAATACAGAATGAAAATTCTCTCTACTTCAAATATGACTGTTTCTATCACCAAAAAGAAAGCCGTTTTCCATATATAAATAAACTGGGAACACACTTTTAATTTTCATTGACCCAAATGGAAATGTAAACCCAAAAGACCAAGAAAACTCAGTAAAGCATTGATGTTGGTACTTTTTTTTGTTTTTGTTTTTGGAATAAACATGTAGAGAGATTCATTAACATACTGCAAACCTTTGGGCTACGACCGGTTGTGTCCCACAAATGTGCAGACCCATCATCACCTGCTGTCACCAAAAGGTGTCGGCTAATCCGGGAATAGTCAAGCACTCTTAGTACCTGGTCTTAAAAACCAGCAAATAACCAATTAGCTCAGAAACCAGGGACTCAAAGCCACAAAGACGAGGGTAATAATCAGCGGAAAGATGCAATGAGAAGACAACCTGTCCATTAGGGTCCTTGAGTTCAGCAGTCCTTGCACCAGATGTAAGGTTGTGAAGTATTAAATCCCCATCGACACTAATGGAAGCTAAGTGCTCATCTTTGCAATTGTACATTGCACCCGTAATTGTACTAGAATGACCCCTCAACCATTTAATACAGCGCTTTCTTTGCAAATCCCATATTCTTACAACCTGACCACTTCCACCAGAACATATGTATCTAGAAACCTTGTTACTGAAGCTGAGAGCCAATATAGACTCCTGCATAAATAGTTCAACCAGCAGAACATCAACTACTAAACCAACCCAGTCTTTCAAGTACTATTGTCTCCACTGTCACACCATTTTAACACACCATGTCTATTTGAATTATATAATTGTGATTGAATTACCTCAATGTTGTCTCCACTGTCGGTTCCAGCCATTGGAATGGTGCCCATGCTCTTCCCATTCTTATTCCACAAGGATATCTTCTTATCATCTCCAGCACTAGCCACCACCAAATCTGAAAAATTACCAACCCACATTGATTAACAAAACAAATGCAGGATTTTTTTATTTAAAAAAAACAGAACTTTATGATTATTTTCACCCAAAACTTTCTCATCTACAAAAACCTTGATAATATTCAATTCTTACAAACACAGATAACAAAAATCAAAACCAACACTATGAAATCCATAACCCATCATCCCATTGAGAGAGAGAGAAAGAGAGAAGTTAGTGACTGACTGGTGTGGTTCCACTTAAGCGAATTGACATGGGAGCCAGGAGAAGGAGTGTAGCTCAAAACGCAGGGATCGCCGGACTTGACCGAGACATCAAAGAGCTTGACAGTGTCACCTCCACTTGCTGCCAGTAACGCCATCGATGGATCCAAACCTGAATTCATATTCATTCTCCCTCTTTCTCCCCCAACTTTCCCGATTTGGTTTTTCTTTCCTTCTTTTTTCTATTATCTCTTAATGAGAAGCTATACCTAACTCCACATCCAATTTCCCGGAAAATCCAGTGATTGGATTGTCGGGATTTTGGAGAGTGAGGTCGAAGAAATTATGAAATGGAAGAGTTAGTTTTTATCTTTATTTATTTGTTCACCTTCTTATTTTTTTAAAAAAATTTGGGTTTTTGAAATGAAAAACC
The DNA here is from genome assembly GCF_000346465.2 of Prunus persica. Classification (NCBI taxonomy): domain Eukaryota; kingdom Viridiplantae; phylum Streptophyta; class Magnoliopsida; order Rosales; family Rosaceae; genus Prunus; species Prunus persica. Next base: position 26,067,751 of record NC_034010.1, read on the forward strand.
CTACTGAAATCGAAAACGAGGGCGAAATTTAAATGAGAAAGAGAGGTAATAAGTGGGCGGGCCATGAGCCCATAATTATTTATTTATCTTTTCCTTTTTTCTTTGAAAGGAATTTTTTTTTCGGAGAGGGTATAAAACAAGAGTTTAAAGTATATTTTTTAAGGTTAAAATGCAGCAATGATTCCTCGAACTAAGATCGGACTTTACATTTCATCCCTGATTTAAGGCATTGAGTTTTATGACCAATAAGGCGTAAAAAAAATTCAAATTTCAGCGAACCACAGCAGATGTGAACTTGGCTTTTGCATACAAACGAAACTAGGCAGCTTCATACGGATTATGTATCCTCAACAACAAAAAATACGGATTATGTATTGCAGAATCAAACCCAGATCAAGCATTTCCACCATTTTCACATTTCTACAAGCAACTATTTGCTCATTCAAATTCCTCTTTTTTGGAGAGGATATTGGCAAATTGTTGGCCACAAATTGGCCATATCTGTCTTCTTCAAATTGCTTTTAAGATTGGAAACAGCAGCAATCATAAATGGTTAGCAGCAGGACAGAAACACGAAGCCATGATCCCCATAATAAGAAGCAACATATAGCCACTAATAACAGTTGAGACCATCTCTTAACACCAAAATAAGCTCAACACCAATGAGTAATATTACTAATAATCTGAGAAAACTGAAGACTTCTTTAGGGAGTGAAATGCGGCCATTTCTGTTGGCCTCAATGGAAAGCACAACAATGAGTTGCCAGACCAATATATGTACACAAATGTCGCAGAATAAAGCATTACAGAGAAAGGTGAACGAGGAAACATAAAATTCTTCTGCCTCAAGCGACTCCAGAATATTTGTCCCGACACCCAGCTTCTATAGCCCCTCCCCAGCTTGAAGCACCGTACTCGGGGGATCTACTAGAGATAGAGGAAAGTTCTGAGGCTGGCAACCTTCATTTTCAGCCAAGTTGCCCAACAAAAAAAGGGAAAAAATGTCTGCACGAGGAAAAATAGATATAAAAATAAAAGTGAAAAAGAAGAGGAAAATGGCCACCAATAGTTGAGTAGCAAATAGCACAATGAGACTAGCATTGCAATTCATGAACACATGATAAAACAAGTCAAATCTACAAAGAATTGCATAACCACAGGGAAGAAAGCACAACACCCGAACTACAGGATCTTTTTACGAGCACATGGTTCATAAATAGTTAAAAAGGCTTTTGGGTATGAGATTGGACTGATTGGCCTTCACTAAGAGGAGGCCAAAAATACATGCAGTTGCCTTGTGTTTATGAGATAACATTGATCCTTTCACAGAATTATGTACTAAAAGACCAGCTTCAATAACTTTTCCTTTCCCATGCCTCAATTTGCTCGACTCAAAAAGTGCATCTTCAGCAATTCAAGCAACAATACACGTCAAAATACAAAATGTGGATCAGCAAGTAACATAAAAACTACTGAGGTATACTTAATTTCTAAGGTTGAATCAAACAAGTTACAACTTAAAAGTGTGGGACTCCTTATAGTATTCATTTTTCCAAGAAAAGTGGTCCAAAATGCTTGAAAGACAGCTAGGAAACAAGAAAAACATATCTATAGTTTCTTGAAGACGATATAGGAAATCAATGGAACTTAAAATTACAGAGTAAAATAACAGTCACATATGATAGGTAATAACATTCACATATGCATGCACACTTATTTATACACATGCTGAAGAATAACAGAATTAAAGCAATAACAGAGACAGCATGATACACACACATATGAAGCTAGCAAGCCAATATGCATAATAAGTAATAACATCCACATATGACTGCACATGCACTTACACAAATGCAAAACAACCCAAAGTAATAGCATAGACAACATGATGCGAGTGCACAAACATACACATAGCTAGTGGACCCATGGACATGATTAATACCAAAGGAACAAACTGCAACAATAATCAGCTGACCTGGTTCAAGACTGGAGCAGTGGTATTGCAATCATCACATTTTTGTTGACATCATGAACTTTGTTTTTTTCTCGGCTGGCTTAAGAATCTGGAAAGAGCACATTAAGTTCTCATCTACACTCATCATTGCACCAGCATTGTCAAACTCACCACAGTAGTTGGGGGCTGAAAAAATTGTAACAAGTTGCCTGTCGGCAAAGAATTCATAACCATCCTCCACAACCTGGACAAAAGAAAATTTGTTTCAGTTCCAAAATGTGTAGCAGTGGCTTGAACAGAATGAAAGGGGGAGGAGAAGGAAAGTCAATAACCTGATGGGCACGACAAACAAGGTCCAAATCATGCTTCATTAAGAACTCTGCCACCTTATCGGGGCCAAATGTATATGAGACTCCTCTGTCATTCATTCCCCATCCCTTAACATCTCTACCAGGATCTGACCAGAGCAAATCACAAAGCAAGCCAGTATCAGGAACAGCAGTTGGACGAGGTAAGTTTCTGATCTGATCCAAGTTTGTCAAATCAGGGGAAAGACCACCATGCATGCATAATATTTTGTCATCTATAAGTGCAGCCACAGGAAGGCAGTTAAAGCTGTCGGTGAAGGATTTCCAAAGTCTCACATTAAATCGCCGCTTGCACTCATCATAGAATCCATATATACGATTAATAGAGGCACATTCATGATTCCCTCTTAGCAGAAAGAAGTTCTCTGGATATTTAATTTTATAGGCAAGCAAGAGGCAGATTGTTTCTAAACTCTGTTTGCCACGATCCACATAGTCGCCTAAGAAAAGATAATTTGCACTAGGAGGGAAACCACCATATTCAAAGAGCCTTAATAGGTCACTGTATTGCCCATGGATGTCACCTGGAAATAAAAAGGAAAGTTCAGGTCAGACTAAAGTGAAATGACTTCGAAACAACCATTGCCATGAGCTGCAAAGATCAACATAGCCACTTTATCTAGAGATAATACCTACAATTTTTTTTCTTTCTAAATATCCACAACTCTCAAAGATTTGGACTGATTTACCTACTCGTAACTCAACAGAGTAAAAATCTACGTGGCAAATATTTTTCTGAAATCCTTGTGATGTTGCAAAACAAAACATGACAAGAAATTCCGGTTCAAATTGTCTGAGTCAAATGTTTTACCATGATTTCATAGGAAATCCATAAATCGATAGGTTAATGGGTGAAGTGATCTTTAACTATCTCATACTTCATCAGGCCCTCCTCACCCCTTCCCTGCGAAATGAAAAAGGGGAAAAACACGTGTACAGCCCCATCCACCCTCCCTTCCAAGTTCCACTATGCTTTTTAACATATCGTATTCTCAATGACTAATCAAGATTAGATAATTCCCCAATTATTTTCAATCCAAACGACATTGAATGAACCATTATAGCCTTTATTTCCCCAAGTGAAGGTAGAAACCACCATTATTTTCACATGACATACAACCAGGCACATCAAGGATTTCAATTGAATTGGACAAACGATTATAAAGACAAAATACACAAAAGAACATATAACATCATCAATAAGCCACAATCTACTCACAACGATTACAACCATAACATTGAAGAGGGAGAACATCTATAACAAAAAATAAAACAGTATATTCACAAAACATATATTATTTAGTAATGTAGCTTGCCACACATAGCTGATTTTCTAAGCTACTTGTGCAGCATTTTTTATGTTCTCCCTTTCAAAGTAAAACTCTGAAATGGAAAAAAAAAATGCAAATGGGTACTCTTAAACTATAATCTCAACCACAAAGAACTTCAACCCTGTGCTTTCACCATCTTTCCGATAGGCAATTTCATATCAGGCATGCAAGGAAAGGGAACCCATTAGAATATATATGTATACATATACAAACATGCAAAACCCCAGAAGGGGAAAAAAGTCAATCCAATCTGTTGCGACTCAAAATTTAGAAAATAAAATAGTTTGATAAATTAGCTGCATCAATGTATGTGGGTATGCAAATACGGTACCGCAGATTTTGATTGGGGCTTCCAGCTCGAGCAAATTGGGCTGCTGAAGAAAGATTTCTCTGGAAGCAACACAAAGCTGTTTGATCTCAGACTCCGAGAGCTGAACCTGCTTTCCCGGCCGGGCTAATCGGACCTCCGTGAGCCGTCTGATTATGTCATCGAGTACGGCAGGGTCAATCGCTCCCTGCCCTTGCGAGGCCATTCGATTCGATTTTCAGATCCTCGTTTGAACGGCTCAGATTTCCCGTCAGCTACAAAAGAAGAAACCCTAGAAATCGGAATTCGAGAAAAAGGGTCTCTCTTCTTTCTGTCTGAGCTGTTATGTCTACGGAGGCTCTCTCTGTCTTGTATTTGCGCTTCGAATTTGGCTTTTGGTTTGGTGGGTCAATTTTCTCAGTGAATATATTTTATAAAAATAAAAGTAATTTTCTCTGGAAAAAGAGTGGGAGACGGAAAAGGTAAAGCGAACTGGAAAATATGAGAATAAAATAGTGGGTTTTTTAATTGGGGAGAAGAAAGCGTCAAAACATTGAAGATGGAAGAGACGGCTGCAACTCCTATGTGACGGAGGAGCCTATAATATCTGAAATGAAAAGAATGAGTAGGGCAGACGACGTCGTAATCCTCTTCCGCTGATCTGAACAATTTGATTGTTATCTGGTTTGGTTGGAGAGAGAGAATGGGCTTAAATTCTAAGCCCATCCAAATTTGGATGAGTTTGGTTAGGTTTTGGTTTTGGGTTAACCCAGCTACGTCGTTTTGGAACAAAAACTTATTTCTTCCTTTTTGATCAAAAACGTCTTTGGCATTGACATTTTAAAGATGGTGGTGGTTTTCTTTCTGTATTTGACTTGTTTGTTCATATTTTTCTTGGTTTGTTACTCAAATCACGCATTTTTAAAGGTACTATATCTATATAGGGAAGGGATTCTCGGAACAACAAAAGAAAGGTGCTATAGGAAAATGAGGCACTTTGTAGAAAATAATAATTTCAACATATTTCTATGGAAAAATATTAAATTATTAACTTTCTTGGATGGTCCCTATTGAATTTTATTATTTTAGTCCTTTTTTTGTCATCTTGACCCAAGTACGGGTTTAGAATGTTGACATAAAAGAAATTTAGTATAAGTGATAGTTTAAATTATAAATGGATGAGGGTTTCTCACACACACTATCAAAGTGTCTTAGGGTTCGAGCTTGAGACCACTAGTCTACAAGTTAAGACTATTTTCCACTAGGCTATACCCGGTTGACAAAACATTAAGTGCAACTTGATTTTGATTTCTTGTACAATAGCAAAAGATTTTTATTTTTATTTTTATGAATATTGAAGATCGAAGATGGTTTATTCAAATTTCGAACATTGAAAAGAGAAATATCACTAATCTATAAGAGTTACAAGCTAACCGGTACAATAACAAGAGATTTTTACCACTCGAATTATGCAAATGTGTATGGAAATAAATAGATTTGATCATGTCTGTTTTTTATTCTTTATATTGTGATTAAATCTAAAACTAAATAGATTTGATCATGTCTGTTTTTTATTCTTTATATTGTGATTAAATCTAAAACTATGTCATTTTTTAATTTTCCTAAACCCAAAACCCTTGAGCTTTATAACCAAAACGATATCCTTGTGGACAATCACAACAACACAAGAAGCGCAGTACATAATCCTACTTCGAAATAAAGTGTATTGTCGATGAAGGCTTTCCAAAGTCTCACGTTAAATCACGGCTTACACTCGTCATAAAAGCCATAGATGCGATTGGTAGAACCACATTCCTGCTTTCCTCTGAGAAGAAAAAAGTTCTCTGGATATTTGATCTTGTAGGCAAGCAAGAGGCACATTGTTTCTAAGCTCTGCCGTCCATAATCCACACAGGCACCTAAGAATAAGAAGTTGGCGCTAGGAGGAGAACCCCAAAGTTCGAAAGTCCGCAATAATTTAGTAAATGGATTGATCTTGTTTTCTTATTTTAGCGAACAAATTTGGTGAGTGTGGCATCTTCTGAGAAAAGTAGCCAAAACTCAAACACAATATCATCAAGAGAATATTAACACAGGGTGGGACATGACATAAAAACACATACATATGATACTGCAGAGCTACTGGGCCCAAGTGAAGTCGTGCTGCTAGATTCTGGAAACAAAGAAGATAGCTCTTGCTGTTGTAGTTTCGTATCCACGCAACCAGCAGCAGCAGCAGCAGCTTGTGGTTTCTCATCCTCAATACTATTGTCATCCACAGCCAAAGTGACGCGTTTCTTAATGTACCCCTTCACGTTTGTGCGAATCCCACCACCCACATACTCTCTCTCTCTCTCTCTCAGTCGCTGTTCGCCAAGAAACCAAACCAAATCATCGGGATTCGGAAGCAATTATATAAAAACCAAATATACTTGGGACGAAATTAACATAGCCATGTGTTTTTATAAAAATAATTAAAAATTAAAATTAATGAAGCAATGAGAGCAAAACTCAAAATTTCGTATTTTGTATGCTTACGTAAATGTTCAATCATCCAGTAGGTCCATGCCTCGCTATTGAATTTCAGATTAAATCCACCACTCATGGTGTGTGTTAAGGTTACATAGCTAGCAATCGAAAACATAATATACTATTAGATTCAGAACAAGTAATTTGGATAAATTTTTGAGTGTGAGGGTTACACGATCATCATGAGAGATACTAAAATCAATTGTGCATCCATCCACACCAAAAATTAATTCAATGTTTCCACATGAAGAAAATAAACAAAGTATTCATCAACTAGGGGCTTTAAATCAAAGATGAGATGATATATATAATAGCATATCCCAAATTCTGAAAGTGAAAAATATAGGCACAAATATATAAATTTAAATAACTCGAAAACAATATTATATAAGTAATTGGAGTAAAATTGAGGCTGATGAATGAAAAGAAATCTCGGATACAGGTAGCCGGTGATCAAACCAACCAAGAGCTTTTGGGCTATGTTAACTTAATTTTATGATATTTTGAATGTTTTACCATTATTTGTGTTTTGCTTTATATATATATAGCAGTAGATAATGAAGTTTGCACACACGCACAAGGGGACTCGAACCCCTTCAATTCACTTCCTCCTGCTGAAACTTATTCAACGTGTTGCAGATGAGTTTGTGATCATGAGCTACAACGTGCAACATTTATAACGTCTTTAAACTTTCTGCAAGTTAATTTTAATGTTACTCATAATTTCCGTAGTTTTTATTTAATTTCTACCGACATCAATATTTCCATTGATATATCCATATTTTTGCACAACCGATATTTTCAAAACTCTCGATATTTTAGACCTTGATCAAACCAACCAAGCTTTGACCATTTGCACCAGATTCAGAAGAAGTTATTTCCCTGCACATGAATAGTAGGTGAAAGAACTTCTTATCACGAACAAATTTTGAGAGAGATGATGCCAAACTCAAATGGTTGGAGGCCCAAAAAATTTCAAACAAGCCCAGGATTATAACTTCAATCTTTTTCCTTTTTCTCTTTCTTTTGTAATTTCAGTGGTTTATGACGAAAAAAAAAACAGATTAACTTTAAAAACTGAGTAAAAGAAATATAACAATCCAAGAGGCTTTCCCTTTTCAGGACACCACAGAGCAGAGACTAGATTATCTTATTTGCATCTGCAAGATTTGGTAATTCATGTGACTTGATTCAGAGGCATCTGTCTGTCGCCCTTTACTAGAATATTGGCATCTACATACATACATCGACTGCTTCTAATTCACACAACTTCTCCTAAACGTACACAAAAGAAACGTTACAATACTTGGAAACATCTCAAGCTGAGAATAAAGCCTGTCCTAGAAATTGTATGGCTCCTAATTAGAAAAATAGAGTTCCTAGCTAGGGTACCAAGACAGCTGTCAATAATATACCCCCAACCCTAGCAGATCTCTAGGCCTCAGATTAATGCTCAGCTAAAATCATTAGATAGGCAAAAAAAGCATGGACGGCTTACAATACAAAGGGTCCCTTTTATCTTGAAATTAGTGTTTGATATACAATATACTTCTTGTTATAGATAGGAATATTGGAGGACAGTTTCCCATGCAAAAACCGACTTGCAGGAGAAACACTTGTATAAAACGAGAATAATACTATTTTATTATTCTTGATTAAAATAATATTATGACACGTATGATAATTTTTTCACGTGACATAATATTATTGATCGAAGATAATGAATTAGTGTTATTCCCGTTGCAACCGAGTTTCTGCAACTGCATTTTAAGGTGTAAAGTGGGTTGACTATATATATAAGATCGTCATGCATCAAAGGTTGAAACAAAGTTGTTTTCTCAAACTAATGGAAGTACCCTTCTTACATACAAATGATAGACAAAGAGAAACTTTTATGAATGGATTCCTTGTGTTGTGTATGTAAGAAGATTTTTTTTTCTTTTTTTTCTTTTTATTTTTTTTATTTTGTTGAGAGAATATTATTGCCATGTGAAAATTTAATGGAAAGAAATACTAGTATATAAATAATAAAGTATCTTATTCCAATCCAAAGGAGGCAAAGAGAATTATTATATTGGCAAAAAAAAAAAAAGGGAAAAGAAAAGGGAGAATAAAAACCTGTTAATTTTAGTGGACCACCATCCTTATGCAAGACTTTTGGCCCTGTCTGGCTACCTATTTTAAAGGTCTTGTTTGGCTGTCTTTACGAAGGCGAAGAGATTGGTTATTGGATAAAGCCTCGCACTTTGAACACATCCAAACACACCGTCAAGTTCCTAAATCCAGTTGACGACCAACAGCAAAAAGTGGAGGCCCATGGTAATTACGTAAATAAAGCGAATATTCTGAGTCATTTTTAATCGTATACCCGGGAAAATGCAAATTCGCTCCAAAATTCAAAACCAGAAAGAAAGAAGAAAAGAGAAAAGAAAAGCGAACGAAAAGAGAGAGAGAGAGAGAGAGAGAGAGAAGAGAACATTCTTCCATCTCCATCTCCAACTCAAATCCAATCTATGACGATGCGTACACACACCGCACGACCCTTTTTTTTTTTTTTTCTCTTTGTGGGTTCACTGAGCTGTCCTCCACCGTTACTTTTATGGTCCTCCGCCTCACCAGATTCCATCCCTCCCTGCCTGTGCCGCATATATGTATATATGTTTATGCTGCATATATTTATTTATTTTTGAGGTTTTTTTTTTGATGGGTTGAGTTTTGATCAGTACTTTTTTGGGTGTTGAGAAATGAAATGAATTTCATTGCTTTGGAAGCGAAGAATCTCAGTCTTTCTCTACGTCTCTCTCTCTACATTCTAAAATCACTTTCTTTCTCTCTCAGAGATTCTCTTGCTTTCTTTCTTTCTTTTCCCTGGGCCTTTTAATTTTAACGATGCCCAGTGCCTTGTTCTTCTCCCCCTTTTCTTTCGAGCCGTCCGTCACGTAATTCCTCTCTCTATCTCTCTCTCTCTCTCTCTCTCTCTCTCTCTCTCTGAGGTCTCTCTGTGACCGTCCTTTTCGAGGTTCTGGGTGATTCCGGCGAAGCCCTCTCTATACGTAGGAGCTTAATTTCCATATCACATGGCTCCCACAGGTGTCAACCAGCTCTCTCACCCTTGTATTTATGGTATAACATACCTGTCTATATATTCATCTCCTCTCTCAATCAAATTAATTCAAGTTTTTCAAACTCCGTTTTTTCTTTTGGGCTCTGTTTTTTTACTTTCTTTTTAAAAGCAAGAAGAAAGAACGGAAAAGTGGAATTAGTTGGGAGATGTTGTTGAAATTTTTGTGGTAAGCAGGGGAGTTTGTTTCTTCGTACGCAGAGAGGAAGTCACGCTTTATGAAATGGCTCAGTAAACTTTTCAAAAGCGGGCCCAGTCGCGGAAACGCCGCCGGCAGTAATCGTCATCCGCAGCTAATTGGCGACGAAAGCATGATTTGGGGGGCACTACCTCGATCCTTGGTTTGAACTTTGAACACCAACCCTCTTCTCTTTTTAGTATTCTTGACTTCTTGCTGCTGTTGTTAGGAGGTTACAAAATTTTGTTCAATTTTGGCTGCACCTTATGTCTTTACTTTTCAGTATAGATTCTAAAATTGGTATTGTATATATATTCTTTTGAGATTGCAGAAAATGGTGTTTGGTAGAATTTTCTCAGCATTAGACTTGATGCCCTGTTAGGCTCTGTTGTGTCCTGTGTTATATGCTTTGGGTGTAAAACATAGGGTGTGTACATTTCTAAAATTAGTTTCTTTTCCGTGATCAGGATGACCGCTCTAGACCGCAGAAGGAGAAAGAGGAATTAGACCATGCAATTGCACTGTCTCTGGGTGAAGATTTGAAGAGACGAAGTGGTAGGTTTCTACTGTTCAAGATTTTACTCCGAATTCTACTGTCTCTGTGTGTGTCTATTTGACAATGTCATAACTGAGGGTTCAACTTTTGATTTTTAATTTCCAGGATATAGATGGCAGGCAGAGAAAGATGAAGAGCTTGCTAGGTCACTTCAGGACAGTTCGAATCCGACTTTATATCCTCCGTACGCCCCAGCTCCTGCATCGTATTATCCCTATGGACAAACACAAAGGTAACATTTTTCAGTTGTACTAGTAATTTTGTCCAGCCCAGGGTCCACAGTTTTATCAATTAAATATCATTGTTAATAGAGCTTGAAGGTTGTTGCAGCCGTTTATAAAAATTCGAATGAGTTTGTGACCAACCTGAGTCTAAGAGAAGGGGGGAAAATCAACTTCAAGTCTAATTTCACAACTTCCTAATCTTGAATGTTACTGAAGCTTTCCTGTTTATGCCTGAAATTTGCAGAATATGTGGCGGTTGTAAACACGATATACGCTTTGGCAACTATCTGGGATGCATGGGAACTTATTTTCATCCCCAATGCTTCTATTGTCGTTCTTGTGGTCGCCCGATAGTTGAGAATGAGGTAGCTTGTCTTCCTTGGATTCATATCACTGTATCGATCTCTTTTCTTTGCTTTTATCCAGTTCTTACCGGTGTTTTTCTCTTGATCCAAGTTTTCTTTGTCAGGGAGGGATCCATATCACAAGTCATGTTTTAAAGAGCTGGCCCATCCCAAGTGTGAAGTTTGTCATCAATTTGTAAGATGCTGGGTTATTATAGTTCATCTAAACTTGGTCTTGGTCATTAATATAGTTATCTATTTTGACATTACTTATTCTTGATTTCGAAAATTTTCAGATTCCAACAAATCGAGCTGGTTTGATCGAGTATAGATGCCATCCATTTTGGTCACAAAAATACTGTCCATCACATGAACATGATAACACAGCTCGTTGCTGTAGTTGTGAACGTTTAGAGGTACTAATCTAAGCCAGTGCGATAATTTTTCCTACAAAAATTGTAGTGCCCTCCGCAAAATATTATTGAAATTTGAAAATGAAACACTATGAGCACTAAATCAAATCATTCTGTTGTATTCTTCTCCTCTAAGTCTTGGGATGCAAGATATGTATCGTTGGGAGACGGACGGAGTTTATGCTTTGAGTGTATGGAATCTGCAATCATGGATACCGGTGACTGTCAGCCCCTGTATCATGCCATCAGAGATTATTACGAAGGAATGAACATGAGATTGGATCAGCAAATTCCCATGCTTCTGGTTGAAAGACAAGCACTTAATGAAGCTATTGTAGGAGAGAAGAGTGTAATATTTGATAACCAAAACTGGTTAATTATTTGAGTTTTTTGCTCTGTGGAATTCCTCTAATTCAAAACTGGTTCTTTGCAGGGCCTTCATCACATGCCCGAGACCAGGGGTTTATGCCTTTCTGAAGAGCAGACCGTCACCAGTGTATGATATCAGACAATTTTTATAATTTCTTTTTCCATATTCATTAAAATTGTAATAATTCATGAGCAGAGCTTACCAAAGTTTTTTATATATATTTGTTTCCCTTGATTTCTCTATTTCTTATTAATCAGATACTCAAAAGGCCAACATTTGGGAGGCATCAACTGGTCGGAATAAGAACCCAACCTCAGAAATTGACTCGAAAATGCGAAGTTACTGCCATTCTTGTTCTCTATGGTCTCCCAAGGTAATTCAATTTTAAGACCATATTCTATAATATGCAGAGCATGAAAGCAAAATGCTAACCATAATCTTCTCTCTTTGAAACCGAATGCAGATTACTAACAGGTGCTATTCTTGCGCATGAGTTGATGCATGGCTGGTTACGCCTCAAAGGTAGCATGTATTTCTGAAGCTCTCCCAACATGAACCTCCTCCCTCTATTTTTTTTGGGATTCATTTTTCGTCTTCAACTGGACTGTGCAGGCTACCGGAATCTTAATCCGGAGGTAGAGGAGGGCATCTGCCAGGTGCTTTCATACATGTGGCTTGAATCAGAAGTAATGCCAGGATTTAAAAACATGCCATCTTCATCTACATCCACATCAGCAGCTTCCTCTTCCTCTTCATCATCGTCATCGAAAAAAGGAGGAAAGTCCAAAGTTGAACATAAACTGGGTGAATTTTTCATGCACCAAATTGCCAACGATTCTTCCCCTGCATATGGAGGAGGGTTTAGATCAGCTAATGCAGCTGTCAACAAGTATGGTTTACGTCGTACCTTGGACCACATTCGTCTCACCGGAAACTTCCCATTGTAATAAGGGAAAAATAATGTTCCCTGTTTCTGTCTCTTTGCTGTACACGGCCACTGAAGATATTATTTGTCCAATCCCAAAGGATTGAGCTCATCACAGAAGCCATGTGAGGATACAAGTCCCATGTCACTCTTCCAATCAATAATGTTGCTAATAAAATGCATATCTTTCTTTCTTTGACATAAGTGATTCTTATGTTTTCATCATTTGTATGGCGATCAATTACGTGCTTCACAGATGTTAATGAAGTGAGTTCATCGGTTCTGGAATTTTTTCTAAGAGAAGTTTGGTATCTCCTTTTCGGTTGCAAAAGTTTTGTATTTTTCATTATGTAAAACATATCTTTGTATGAGAGCAAGCTTGGGATCACGTGAAAGATTCCCAAATGTGTAGAACAATTCTTGCGAAAGAGAAGCATGACACTTCAAGCCACATTAAAAAAAGAAAAATAAAACCCCGGAAAAATATAGGGGAGACAAAATAAGCTTTACTTCATTTTCTTTGTGAATTCGAAAAAGACAGCAACACATCATAGTTGCAATTTTACATACACGGTATGATCATGGATCAAATACAGTTGCAAGAAATGGGCCTAAGATTTCTCAGATAAGGAAAGATTGAATATGTTTGAGAATTGTAAGAGAGTCGTGTAGCATTCAATTCTAAGTGTAATATAGGATCGTCAATCTATACATGGAAGAATGTAATTGCCACGGCAGCACCGCAAAACTAACTACCATGAGATTTGTCATAGCAGCTTCTTTCACTCACACCCTCCTTTCCTTTGGCATCACTTCTGGAAGATGGGCATCGACTATAAACCAGCACTAACATCTGCTAACAGCATCTTCAATGTCTCGTACGTCATAAAACAAATACCTACACCAGGTACCACCTTGTAGTATTCTGGTAGGATTCCTCTATACAGGCCACGTAAGCCTTCCGTCCTGAATATTTGCTTAAACGTACCAAAAAGGCCTGTTGTGTAGACACGGGCTCGGCCACCGGCCCCTTCCAACTGCTTCCTTCGTCTCACAAGATCCAATGGAAATGTTGCTGCATAATGTAGTGAGAATCAAATGATAAGAGACAGCACCATTCTTGAATAACATCATACTCTAATACGATTTGAAGACTAGATCTTACAAGGTCATGAAACTTCTTAGGTCTCGAACAGTTAACCAATCAATTATAACAATGCAAAGACAGTGTAATATGACAAGTCAAGACGAGAAAAAAGGCTCACGAAAGAGGACAAAAACCAAGAAAATATTACTGACACAGATGATCAGACAAAAAAAATACTCTTATCAAGTTTGTCTAAGATGTGTCGCATTTAACTCAAACAAAACGTATTCCTGCTATAGAACAAAAGCCACTGCAACAGTATGCCCATGTAAAAAGTTGTACCATGAAAATGAACTCCCATGATTGCTCTAATTTAGCAATATCATTGCAAGCTATAGTATCCATAAACAAGTCACGCAGAGAAAAAACTGTACCCAAGGGCAGTTCCAGTAAAACGCCAGTACCAAGGTTGTTCAATGTAATGAAATATAAATTCTAACCAAACAATTTCTTCTAAAGCCCCAGTGACATCAATGGAATGATGTTACACTCAGAATGAGCTTGAATAGTGACACATTTACTCTAACATGCAGTTACACCCAGATAAGTAATATTGCCTGTTAGACTACTAGCACTATGCAGCTTGACAATCCAGTGCTAAGTATAATATCAGAAGTCATATGTTTGAATGAATTTCAGTTTGTTGGGCTTGATAATTGGGCGTTAAAATGTTTTCATTCAGTCAGCAATTTATTTAAAAGCCAAAACTTGCACTATTATGACATAATGAAGGAAAGATAGACTAGAGGGCCTTAAATAAAGTATATTTAGATATTAAGATCCAAGTGAAGGCAACACTAGCCCGAGGCCATCCCTGCAGACAGCATGGGCTTGAAGGATTACAGTACCAATGAAGCCATTGCAAAAGGAAGCCTAAGTGAGAAGCATACCTCAAAGAGGACACCTCTCACATTTGGTAACTGAGAACATAGGTTCACCTGACAGCAGTGCCACCCTATAATAGAACCGACTGCAAAGCTTTGGGAGACAAGCCACCGAAGAAATGTTGGAAAGATGATGTAAATCAAAACAAGATCTTTATATTAAAAAAATTAAGTTAGCTGAATGATGGAGAGGAAATTTCTTGTCAGCTTCCTTACTAAAATTCTCAAATACCAGATAAAAAAATGACTCCAGTCTGGTTTCTGGCTCTAGGGGTCAGTCTGGTTAGAGACTTGGTGCAGAGCCTGCACCACATCCTGTTTTCTCTGCATCAAAAGCATAGTAAACAGCTATGTGCATTAAGTTTTAAATAATATTGACATTTCTAATTAAGAAAACTAAATTAACTAAACCAGATTGTTAACTGTAACAGCACAGTTCTAATTAGATTTGAATGCAAAAGTTCAGATCAGGGGTGTTTCACCAAGGTAAACTTAATAAATTATATCTAAAAGATTACATTGCCTAAATAGTAAACAGTGAAAGAAAATGTACGTAAAACTACAGGGGCAAAGAAGCATTATAATCAAGCATCAAGGTTGACACTGACATATTACAAACCATGACTTCCATCATGAACAACAATCACCAGTATATGACACGAAATTAAAAAAAAAAAAGAGTGTACGATCACTCACCTGTTGATGACGCAATTCCTGAAAGGCTCCCACAAGCAAGACTAACCAACACAGTAGAATCATTGGGCCTGATGTAAAGATAATGAAAATAACATTATAATGTTAGGCCAAAACACAGGATCCATGCAAAGGTAATTGTAAGACATTAAGACCCCAGAATTGCTGAATCAATTGATAAAGTAACCACCTATGTGACTGCCAAGAAGCTCTCAAGGTCTCATACACGGAAAAACTGATAGCTATACTGGGCCCGACACCCTGCATTATGGACAGAGCAGTAGTTAGATACGCACAGGAAAACGGTATTCTAACCATAATTAAAGTTACAAAAATATTGAGCATACCAAGAGGGTTGCTCCAAGTCCCTTATAGAGGCCAAAAAGACCCTCATCTCGACTAATAGTTCGCAAAGTTTGCCAAATACCTTTGTAGTACATCACATTTGTCTGCAAAGTTCCAACTAATTAGCAGAGCAAAATGCATATGCAAAAATTATCACTTGAGACGAAGAGCTTTAATTCAGACTAACATATATAGTAAACCAGACAGGACGCAATTGTTCAAACTGGAGTTGAATATTTTGCCTTTGTAGCACTGGACTGTAAACTTTCAGGCAAGTTTTTTTTTAAAATTTATATTTCACTCATCCAACTCAAATACATAGTACGAACAGAATTGAGGACACATACACTAACGTCCACAAGAAAGGGCAGCACAGCATCCCCAAAACATGTCAATCGATGGTTCAACAACTTAACAAATCAGTACATAAATCTAGTAAAAATAACAAAGATTGCCTTCCAACCATCTGATCTCACCTGAGCTGCAAGGCGCGTCCTTACAAGATCCAAAGGATATGTAGCTGATGCAGCTGTTATTCCCGCCAATCCACCACCCACAAAATGTACGCAAAGGTCTGTACTCAAGTTCTCCCTATGATTTTCCAGTCCTGGCATTGTTTGTAGGAACTGTACCACATAAAACTCAATGAATTAGAGATCAAGCAACGACGCAACAACAAACTAGCTTGAACTGTATCTGTATGAAGGTAACATTAACTGAGTGGCTTTATCTACCTTTTTATAATGTTCGTATGCATAGAAATTGACAGAAGAATAAGGAAGACGATGAGCAATTGTAACCAGATTTCCTTTCCAGAAAGCTCTAAATCCTTCTTCACCAGCAATCCTTGAGGCCTCACGCCATATGCTAGCCTTTCTCAATGTTGCAACATCTGAGTGCATTCCTTGCACCTAAAAAGATAGCATCATATCAATAAAGCAGTTCTTGGTAAAATTAAGCATAACACAGCGTTCACTAACCTCATAACAAAACCCAATGTTCAGTAACCCAAAAAATACTATATTCAAAGTCCACTTTTAACCCAAACTTTCATTCAACAGAATACAGAAAGCCCCTACTTTCATGTGAAAATAAACCACAACAAATATTAGCAGTAAAAAATATCAGCTTGCGAAAGCAAACGTTGAGAAAAAAAAAGACTTTACCTGAAAAAGAATGGTAAGGCGAGCAAGAGGCGCCGTACAAGTTTTACTAAGAGCTCCGGCAACACCTCCGGCGAGAAGCTGCGACACCGTTCCAATCTGAGACTGTTGGTGCAGAGGCTTCGGCTGTTTCTGTGGCAGGGACTGCGCCAGTGTTCTCACACCGCCTTCGACCGCCACGCCTCCATGCCCAGTATTCAGAGCTCTCTGTCCTCCTTCCACCACCACCCCAACCCTCGCCTCCGTCTGCATTTCAGTATGCCCTAGAATCCCCTAACTTCGCCACGAAGAAACCTCACCCTCAATAATCGAATCTAGAAACAATTGATTGTTGTCAAAAACCCTAGAGATCAGTAATTGCACGAACCCCGACGAAGTTTTCCGCTTCTGCTCTGGAGCTTCATTTCTTTGTCTGCTCTAACTTTGCCTAATTTGAACGCAGGACGGGGGAGAAGAATGTCCAATCCGACGTCGTTGCGGCCTCTTCAGCGCTGCGGTGCGTTTAGTGAAAAAGTTAGGGTTTGCGGCATCGAGAACTTGCCTGATCCGCAGTTCCGTTCCTGTGCGTTCAGTTCTATCGTAGGAGGAGACAGACAGCCAGTTGCAATTGGTAAGGGCAAATATATTTTGATAATAAATAAAAGTCGGTGGTTGCTATTTGACAATACATTGAGGGCGGCTGAAAATTTCAACCGGTCTTAGCGGCTTACAATAAGACTGGGCGCGGACGAATTTCGCACACGCGGAATATCTGATAATTTTGGTTTCGAATATGCTTGCATTGGGAGCCAAAGTTCGACTTCGTAGGCGTGTATTGGTGACAGCTGGTAAAGAGTAACTTTGATGTAATAAGTCGGTTTATTATGGTTCTCCACTACGTGGCTGCCAGGTAGCATTCTTGAAAATCTACGAATTCAACCTTTTTGTCTTTTTTATTTTTTTTTTCCAACTACCGACTAATCCTTCCCGCAATATCATGTGTTTTTTACGCATATCCACTACAACAACCATTGATTTTTTTTTTTTCTTTTTCCATTTACTTAATTTTGTTTATGAACCGAGCGTCAGAGTAACTTCCCTTAACCGTTGAAGATGCATTTGTACTTTGCTTGTTTCTCAGTCAAATAAACCTAACTTGATAAAGTTTTTGTTTACTTTATAAAGACCATATATTTCAGTTTTTTATCTTCTCATGCGCCCACTGATTAGGGTTGATGGCAAATTAAAGCAGAATTTGGAACACGATACCAGCTATTTTATCATGCCCCATGGTGGGTTGTGACTTGTGACGATAATGCCAAACAATCAGAAATATCTAGAATTCATCACATAAACTATGATAAAGTAGCTCAAACTTCTCCACTGTTCATTAGCAATTTAATTAACAAAAAGCATGCCCTTGTAGCTTGCTTCCCTTTACACCCCAGCCAGCAGAACCATTTTATAGCCCGAAAGTCTTTCCATCCAACATGCTCATTTTTTGGCTTGAAGACTCAATACTAAAGAAACTTCATGGCTTCCTCCATAAGCTGAATTCCTCCTTTGTGTCTGATCACTCTGCTCGGGCACGCCGCGGTGGTCGTTTTTTCTAGAGCGTTTAGTTTGGGTTGATGTTGTTGGGGGCAAAATCCCCAGTTGGAGTGGTAACTCTAAACAAGGGTGAAGAGATGCGTCTGAAGTTGTTTGAGCCTGCTGTGTTTCAAGAATGTGTATTTCTTCCACCATTGGTTTCCAGATTCTTACTCTTGAATTGATAAACCAATTAGAAACCTGCATTCATTTTTTCTTATATGGTCAATTTCATCACCAATTCAAATAGAAATGATCCACAAAAGACTTGGTCAAGGCAGGTCACCTGAGTTCTTGATAGGCCAGTCTGTTGAGCCAACATTTGCTTTTCAGAATCAGAAGGGTAACTGAGATGAATAAAAACCCAAGTTTCATAAGACTAATGTATTGAATTGAAATATACCCGTTAAGTTATTGAGAAATCACTCACGGGTGAAGGAAGTGTTCAAAGAGCCATGTCCTCAGAACAGCAACTGCATGCTCAGGAAGTCCTCTTTGGCATCGCAAGGCAGATTGATGAGGGTTGTTGGTCAAACTCAGATTACTTGGGTTTTGGCCTCCCTCAGAGGAGGCCCTAGCTTCATCTTTAACATGGCCAAAATCATCAGCCAGAGGCTTCACGCCTCTGGTTTGAAGCTTGTCCAAAATGGCATTCTTCAAGCACCCGAAGTGCTTCAAAATGGCTTTGATAGCAAAAGATATGTAAGGGGCTGCATCTCCAAGCCCATCGATGGTCTCAAATGATGCCACCACTGACTCCATCTGTTGGCAGTACAGTTTATACTTCTTGTACACCTAAAAACCACACCAGAAAAGTGAACACAAAATTATGAGACTCGGGCTCCAACCCTAATTTAATTTGGGCCTAAAAACTCAAATGGGCCTCTCCGGATATATATGCGACAAGTCTGAACTTCATCTAAAACTCATATATCTTAATTGTTGAATCGAACTAATCAATTTGATGCGACACTGATTCATTTAATTCAACGCCTAAAAGATAGAGTCTCGTGAATTCTACTATATGTGACATTTGATTTTGGCAGAGCATATGTCATCAAAAACAATGAACAGTGGAAAATTTAAATTGTGACAAGACAATTCATCTTTTTTGGCCATGACCAGTGACCAGTGACCACTAAACATATCAATCAAATGATGCGACACCTTGGCAGCAAACAAACAATCAAAGTTCCATTCAATCCAATGTGATAAACCTGCTTATATTCTTTACAGTTACATTTTTCATCACCAAAAATACAATCCAAAAAATATCGAGGCTAATTTTAATGAACCAAGATTTTGTTTAAAAAAAATTAAATTAAATTAAAACAACTTAACCAAGATTAACATACAGTTGATTAGAAATTCAAAACATAATTTGTCACATAAATATTTTATATTTTCAATTAAGGTGTATTGTATTGTACCTCCTCCAGCATGATTGTCAGCCTAGAGTTCTTCAACTGAACCTCAACCCGATCATCAGGTATCGGATCTTTGACCCTCCCGCTCAAATAGTTCGGCGGAGTAGGATTCGAGTCGGATCGACCCGACCCGCAGAAATCTTCAAGGAGCTGCTGAGCAGGCTTCAGAAACCTGGAGCGCTTCAGTACTGAAGCGTAGCCCGTGAACGGGCCCAGAGGAACCGATCTTCTGAGTTCATTAGGCCGACGTAAAGCGTCGTCGTTCTGGTGGGAATCCGAGAAGAAAGAATGAGAAAATGGTGGGTTAGATGTTGGTGTGTGGGAGTGAAAGGTGAAGCTGGTGTTGGCTGCAGGCATGGCGAGAGTGGGTGTGAATCGTTGTGGTGGGTTGTTCTGAAGAGTGACTCGGAGCTTGTCTCTTCTGCTTTGTTGGGGGACGTGGAAGGCTTCGAAACCCTCATCCGCCATGATTGAATTATGAAGCTTTTGAGAAGAGAGAGGCGAGAAATTGATGAAGGAAGAAAAAAAAAGTCTTGAGCTTTGGGGCAGAGTGTAACATGATGGTGCAGTGTTGCAAAATATTGTACCAAGAAAGAAACAGAGGCTTCGACGTGATGGATTAGAAAAATATTATTTCTTTTTCTCTTTTGCAATTTTGTTTCCACTCTCATTATCTGCATGTGCTATTGACTGTTTTAAAATCACAAAAGAATCGTTTTACATACAAATCACAGTAATTTAAATAAATGTAGAACGCAGACGTAGATTAGGCCAGTTAATTAGTAACTAATCGGTTCTCAATTTTCTAAATTATGCATAAATTCAAGGCATAGACTGCTTAATTCCATTACACATCAGTGACAACAACCACCCTTCTCTCCACATTTTTGTAAGTATAGCCCCTAGCCAACAACCCATAAAAGCACAAATTTAAACCATTCATGGCTGCCAATAGCCAGTAGAAATTGTCCAAGCGGCTAGAATTCAAGTCCTTGCCAAACCAACTTCTCCCACCCTTCTCTGTGACATGATCCACAGCCATGATCAGAAAGCTGCTTATGAAGCTCCCAACCCCAATCACACTCAGATAAAAAGCAATACCCAAGCTTCTCATTGAGTCAGGAACTTGGTCATAGAAATACTCCTGCAAGCCAACCAGAGTGAACCCATCTCCAAGCCCAAGAATTATGTACTGTGGAGCTAACCAGAACACACTCATGGATTGTGGCTCATCAGCTTTTAGTCTTCTTCTTTCAACTAATGCTGCAGCTGACATTGCCATCACTGAAAAAATCATCCCAAATCCAATCCTGTGCAGGATGTTGATGCCTCTTTCATTGCCCGTGGCTTTTCTTAAAATTGGAACAAGAATCTTGTCATAGACTGTGACAGAGATTAGCATTGCAATGGCCCCAAGAGAATATATGGAGGCTGGAGGGATTTTGAAGTTGTCAGTGATGTTTAGGTTCATTGTAGCAGCTTGTTTGACGAAGAATGTTGAGGCTTGTGCCAGGCATACTCCAAATGTTAATGAAGTTAGCCATATGGGGATCATGTTCAAAATAAGTTTCACCTCCTCCACCTGTGTTAGTGTTGTCAATCTCCAAGGATTATATTTCTGTTCATAAGATGTGCTGACATGCTCTTCAATTATCGCAGCCTTGTCTAAAAACCTACAGATCAAAGCTAATTAGTAACAGCTATCGTGGGTTGCTATTTGAACCACATTTATCAACGACTTTTGTGGTCAATATTAATGTAGTAAATAATAGGCATATAAAAAGTACATTGTACTTATATAATAAAGGGCTATGCTTTGCTTACCTAAGCCTATTCGTGTGAAGTAAAAGCCTTCCTTGGCAGTGCTTCTGAGACTTGGGAACTTCAAATAGCAAAGCAGGGCTTGAAGGATTGGGTAAGTTTCTTTTTCTTATGGCTGCAACCAATACCTGCAGCATTGGTATCAAAGGGCTTCCTTCTGGCACTCTATACCTATAACAAGCCTTCCCCATGTAGAAGGTCACAATTGTAATAGCCATGGTGATTGTGAGAATGAGATCTGCAACACCCCAGCTCACATAGTCTTGAACATAAACAATTACTGTTACACCAAGAAGCAAACCACAACAAAGTGCAAAGTTCCACCAGTTGAAGTAGGACATTTTCTTCTTTCTTTCTTCCAAGTGATCGTCGTCAAATTGGTCAGCTCCAAAGCTTTGAAGGCATGGCTTGTGCCCTCCAGTTCCAACAGTGATAAAATACAAGGCAATGAAAAGTACCACTTCATGAATTTTTCTAGGTTCTAGACACATCTTTGTATTGCAGGGCTTTAGACTTGGGATAAACTGTGCAATTGTCAAGAGACTTAGGCCCTGTTGATTTTTAAATAATAACCATGATTAGTGATGATTAAATATATAATTAATTTCTAATTAGAACTGGGACTGCATGTATTTAATTATTACCATTATATATATGAGGGATGAAAACAGAACCATGTTGAATCGGCCAGTGTAGGCGTCTGCTAAAAAGCCTCCAATCAGAGGCATTATGGTTGTGACCCCTGCCCAGAAGTTCACATTTTTGGCTGCTGTTTTGATGTCTTGATGAATCACTTGGGTGAGGTAGGAGATGAGATTTGTTGCTATTCCAAAGTAACTTAACCTCTCACTAAATTCAATAGCTACAAAAAAAATACATATCGGCAGTTACATTCATATGTAAGATTACGTAGCTATAAAAACAAGTAAAAAGAAAAAGAGATTCATTGCCCAATTAAGCCTTCTTGTGTTAAATCAAACGTAAACATGCAGAGAGAGAGAGAGAGAGAGAGAGAGAGAGAGAGAGAGAGAGAGAGAGAGAGTTACTGATGATAAAGAGAGAAGCTTTCCATACGCCAGTTGAAGCACGGAGAGGAACTCTTCCTTTATGATCTACAGACGAATCATAAACCCAATTCTCATCGTCCCTATTAGTATTTATTTCTCCTCTTCTCTTCTCCATTTCTGGCTCCATCTCCTAATTGGTAATGAATGATGTTAAGGAAACAAAGATATATGGTCCTAAAACGAACTACAAAGATAAGAGAACATATTTTGTAGGAAGAGAGAGCTTTTGTGGTTAAGCTGTGTGCTTTCTTTTCACTGCTTTTATAGTTCAGGGATTCTATATGAAAAACTGAGATATGCAAATAAAATAAAATCACATTTGCATACCTACTCTACTGATCTACTTTTCTGATCATCTTCTTTGTCCTTTGGTTCCCTGCCTACATTTCCAATCTGCTATTTTCCAGCATATATCTAACAACGTAGTTCATTATATATACTGGTGGAGAACTGAGACTGAGATATGGCCAATAACATTATGGCGACAAAATATGACCAATAATAACTGGTATGCCCCATACGAGGAGAAACACTTACATGAAACGGAGATAACATTATTTTGCTATCCCCAATTAATCACGGTATGCCACACGTGATAATTTTTCCTTGTGGCAATCTGTGATTGGCCGGAAATAACAAAACAGTGCTATTCCCGTTCCGTACAAGCTTTTCTGCCATATGAAGGTGGGTTTATCTAAAAATGCGGAACTGGTCCAAACTTTTTTTTTTTCAACTTTGACTGCTTAAAGTTTTCAAATTTGGACTAGTATGTGACCAATAAACTGACACGTTTGTTTTTATTTTGGACTAGCAGTAGGCTACTAGCAGTGAATGTTTGAACTTTTATATGATAATGTTACTTAAAAGATGCTCTCTGGACATAGAGCTTAATTGGTTTGGGAAGAAGAGAAAAAAAAAAGCATCTCAAAATGCAAAGACCATCATTGGGTTCATGAAAAACTTTGGAGTTAAACTGATCTCCAGCTACAGAGGAGCTAGCTTGAAATTATAGGTTAATCTACAGATTCTTATATTCCACCGCCACCTTGTGTATATTATAGAATTGAAAATTCTTCTTTGTATTCTCTTACCCCTTGGATTCAGATGAACTACATCAGCTGGTGTGGATAAAGAAGAGGTGCAAAAGACACAGAATTTCTTCTAGAAGTTTTGATTGGATACAATTTCACACATATATGAGTAAAGCCTATGACTTTTAAGGTGGTCTTTGGTGGCATATATTCCAAGTGGCTTGCGAAAGCAGATAGTGAAAGAACCAAAAAAAAGTTTGGCATCTGCTTTTGTGGGGTGTTTAGCAATACAGACTGTTTCCTTCGATATGAGATCAAAATATTCCAAAACTGCTGACATTTTTTAAGGACTAGGATTCTTTATCATTAGATTAAATTTCTGGAACATCATAAGTTTGAGTTTTAATCACTCTTTTTACTTAGAATTATGCCCTTTCCTCATTAGATAACCTTTTCTATTAGGGAAATTTTGAAAGCTAATCAATTTGTTTCAAGCCCCTCGAGCAGTAAAGACTGTTACATGGTTGAGGTTCCTGTTCTTTCTTTTCCTTTTCTTTAATACAATTTGTAATTCTTGGATCAGTGATCATAAAGAAACCAAATCATTGCATTATCACCCAAAGTTCACTCCCTTAACTTTTTTAGAAGTTTGATCTTATAGGCACCAACACTGGCACCGGCGTCATCTTCACCACTGGTATTTGCCTGTACTACCATACTTTAATCCTTTTACAAATTCAAATGTTGTATAAATAATGAAAATTGTAAACCACAAGATTTCAATCCCCTCATTTTGCACTATGCATCCATCCAAATTCCAGATACTTGTCACTTCACAATGCACTGTGGAACATATTTTTCATGTGTTTTTCACCAATCATTTACAGCACATCATATTCACAACTACATTTTCATTTGTCAAGAAGTAACATGGAAAGATTTATTGCAGTATCAGGTACATACATTCACAAGATCAAAAAGAATAAAGAGTTAAAACAAGAAGAAGAAAACAATCATATGAAACTACAATTACAATGCTTGTTTAATCTAATCCTTCCCTATACCAAGACTCTGATTACCCTCCCATACTTTCCGGTACCAGAGGAAAAATCAATAGAGACAGCGCAAGGCTGTCGTGATCATCTTCAACTATGGTTCACTAAAACCCTGCCTTTTTGCTTTGGCCTCTACAGGTAAACACATGAAACGAAGCCAGAAAATAGACCCCATTTCTGTAAAAAAAAGCAAAAAATTGTATATGTTTGCCTACTCTTCTTTCCCTCTTGTAGAATTAGCGATACCTTGTCAGTTAGAGCAACAATTTCTCTTATTCACGTCACCGGATAGATTTGCAACATTGATGGTAGTGCCATGAGGAAGTCCAGTAGCGGAAACTGCCTCCTGTGCTGCTAGTGCCTTCTTACTTATTATGTGGTAGATATCCAACAAAATGGTTTGAAATGCATTCTCAACATTGAAGGCTTCCAATGCTGAGGTTTCAAGGAAAGAGAGGCCTTCCTTCTCAGCCAACAGTTGAGCATCTTCTCCTGGGACTGCCCTCAGGTGATTCAAGTCAGATTTGTTACCGGCCATCATTATGACAATGTTAGAGTCTGCATGGTCTCTCAGTTCACGGAGCCACCTCAGCACATTGTCAAATGTTTGCCGTTTGGTTATGTCATAGACCAATAGTGCACCAACAGCCCCTCGGTAGTAAGCACTGGTTATGGCTCGGTACCTTTCTTGACCTGCTGTGTCCCATATTTGTGCTTTCACTGTCTTCCCCTCTACCTGCATCAGAATAAATTTCAGTAAATGTGTTATGAAGTAAAGTGTACACAAGGCCACTGAGGAGTGAGAAGCAAACAGCTATTCATGAAAATTTTAATGCTTGAAAAGAGCAAAAATCATTTGATAGGTGTTCCGATTTCATCATGTATCTTTTTGCAAATACCATACATATGCAAAACTATTATCTCCTTCGGAAGTTGTCTAACAGATTTATACATTGGCTGCTCTACTGTTCATAATAAGAGAACACCCTCAAAACCTGCACACAGCCCTGCCACTAAACACTTTAATTGCATCTTGAGATTGGCCAAATGTCACCAAACAATATATAAACTGCAGAATGGCGGTGGTTCTACAAACAACAGTGAGGGGTTTCCTTTTCAAATAGCTTTTCATCCTTAGAGCCTCACAAGCTATATATATATCACCGCTAAAGGTGATGCATCACAAAATCAACGGGCAGACTCATATGCAGGGAAAAAAGATTAAACTTTACATACTCCATCCATTCCATACTATCACCATGGAAACATAAATGATTATTAAATCCAAGAGAAAATAAAACACGAAAGTAAAACAAATAAATTTTACAGACTTCAGAAGGCAAATTTGCCTAGGGAAAATGAAATTTACTATCATCAACAATTCTATAAACTTTGCCTACAAAATTGTATGCATTTCCCACAATTCTATAAATGACCAATTATTATTCTTTCAACATTGATGTTCAAAGACAGCAAAAAAAATACGGAATTGAACAATCCAAAAGCAGGAAATTGCAAATGGTCAATTTCCAAACAAAGACAAACCAACCTGCAATGTCCTAGTTGCAAATTCAACTCCAATGGTGGACTTAGACTCCAAACAAAACTCATTCCGCGTAAATCTCGAAAGAATGTTCGATTTTCCAACGCCCGAATCTCCAATCAATACAATCTTGAAGAGGTAATCATATTCGTGATCTACTTTGTACGCCATACGTTCTACTCCTCACACCAGACCAGACCTGCAAGATCCAGTTCACCAAAATCCCACAACAAAAACAATTAACAATCATAAAACCAAAAACAAATTTGTTCCCATTTGCTTATTTTATCGGGAAGGAGAAGAAAAAGGGTTCTGATCAGAGAGCATTTTCCTTTACCTACGTTTCCTTCCCAATATGATTTTCCTGAGAAACAAACGGTGAGTGAGTAACAAGAGAAGAGACTAACCACAAAAAGAATGGCGTGCAGAATGGCGAGAAAGAATGAATCTTTTTTAAACGGGATTTGAATATTGGTGGGTTTTCTTGGGGATGTTTTCGCATTGAAGTTTGTGAAAACAGAGACGAGAGAAGAAGAAGAAGAAGAGAAAAAAAGGAAAACGGATGAAAATGCACTCAAAACGGACGAGCGGAATTCGGAGAGTCTGTGTCAAGTAAACGACCCTTTAGATGACAGGTCGTCCAGTTAACTAAGCCTCGCTTAAAACTTTAAGCCCATCCTCAAGGCCCAAGGTGTATCCAGGCCCACTTTGATTGGCCGTTGAAGAGCCCCATTGTGTTTTTTATTTTATTTTTAGATAAATTTTAGTTTAGTATCATAAACCTTTACTCATATTTTTAGATTATTTCGAAATTTTAGTAATGTGCTTCTTCTTCTTATCAGCATGGGGATTTGTTTTTGATACCTTTGCGTTTTGTGTTTGCGATGGGAAAGTTGATACACACAATAGGGGCCAATGGCCATAGAAAATTCCAATCCAATATCTAAATGGGATAGGAGAGTAGTCTTGAGTGTCAGCGAAAGCGCTTTTGCTTTTTGGTAGTGGGGTGCTTGAGCTGAGTGCACTAGTGAGTCCATTATCATTGTGGCGGACCAATTTAACACTCGACAATATATGTCGTGGAAAGTTAAAGTGACCAATTTAACACACCACAATCATGGTGACCAAAATTATTTTGTTTCCCGAAATTATTTATGTTAAATCATGGCGATCAAAATCATTTTCAACTTAGTGATCAAAGTTTCGGTAAATAAAATGAGACTTGACTAAAGTTTTAAGGGATACTACAACAAATAAGCCTTAAATCAATTAATGTCCACGTAAGTCAAGCTTAGATTTTCTTTTTTGAAAATTAAAATTTTAGCTATATGAAGGTTGAAAGTATTAGGGAGTTACAATAGTTAATCCTACTAATGATAGGAAATGGTCATTTATTTGTTATACATACTATCAGAGCAAGGCTTCAAGTGTTGGGCCCAACGGCCACACGTGCTCCCACATCACTCAATATGTGTTGCCCACGGGTTGGGCTTCAAAGTTCTCCAAACATGCAGGGTTATATTAAGAGTATTTGTCCCACATTGAAAAGTTAAGGGACCTAGCCTGGGTTTATAAGGAGTTGGGCTACTCCCCCCATAGCCAATTGGTTTTGAGGTGGAACCTCAACTTCCTTCATCGTATCTATGCTCTTGTGATGATCTTTTCTTTATTACTGCTTTGTCCCACGTGGTTTCCTCCCCATATCTTATTTTATTGTTTATATGGTGCTTTAAAATTCAAATTTGCCCATGCTATCTTTTTCTTTTCTCTGTGTCCCAAGTTGGTTTCACCTCATATCCCTTTATGTCAAAACTCGTATCCCTTTATGTCAAACTTGCTACATCCTCTCTCAATTCCTTTATTCCCTTCAAATATTCCTCCTACTCTCTCTGCATGCATCCCTTTCTGCTTTTCATGTGATGAATTTTCTTTTGTTTCCATTCCTCATCTTTATTATATTTGTAAAATTTTAAAAAAATGCACTTGTCTGAATTATTTTTCTTTCTCATTCCTCTTTACAACATTGCTATTTCTCTTTATCCTCCCTACAGAGTGATTCCTAGGTGGAGTTATGTTTCTCGGGTACCCAGAGTTGTGTTTCCTAGGTACATTTGACTTGTATGTCAGCCCGTCATTTTATTCCTTCATTCCATGAGCCCATGTGCTCCTTCACCTGCTGACTTTCAATGGGCGATATGTTTACTTTGTTTCTCTCATGCAACAACCGCTGTTGCAACTCTGGAGATTGGAGTTCTTCTTTTTTGGTTCCCCTTACTGGACTACTACAACCAATAATTGCCGCCATCTCCATCACCACGTAGTTCCTTCATTCAAATCTTGCTATGTTAACGTTGTGCGCGCTCAATTGGCTAATGATAGGAAATGGTCAGTTGTCAGTTACGTTGTTATTAGGCCATAACTCCATATTTATACTAATGATAATGACTTGCTGTAACTGTAGATTGTTCTCTACAGAATTGGTATATATATATATATTATAATGATCATATAAATGACTAAGGGAAAATAAGTTTCTACAAAAAGTACTTTAACAAATAGTCAAATATTCCAAAAAAAATTAAAGCAAATTGTTGTTTTTCCTCTGCCTCGATCTACTTAACTTCTACTCTCCATATGCCACCTCATTTAAATTTCATCCAAAGATTTGAGAGTTGACACATCACATTGAAAAAAATGAACATAAATTTCATCCATAGGAAAAGCCCAAAGCAAGGCTGTGCCTTGTTAAGCTTTTTTTTTTCTTTTTTTGGCTTCGGCCTGCCTTGTAACTGAAAAAAAAACAAAACAAAAATAATTGTCTCACACTTAATAATTAATAATAATTACTAACCCTAAAGAGTTCAACGTCAAGCCTGCAACTTCTCTTCATCTTTTCAGGGCTCCACAAGAATCATCTCCCATTTCAGAAAAATATGGTTTTGTTTGTTTGTTAATGAGTGAAACTTCTTTGAAAGACAAAGATAATACAACCACCGACAAGAACAAAGGCAGCAAACAAGCCACAAGACGAGAGAAGAATAAACAGAGGGAACCAACCAAGTCTCTCAGTAACAAGAAGAAGAAAACTCCAATCTTACAACCAGAGGGACTCGTCTCTACGTAAACACCACCTCACAGTCTATTTTCATCCCATATCATAATAAATTATTGCCAATCCTCAAAATCCAATCTTACAACTACTTTAGGGAATTAGTTTAATAAAAAAATATCTTCTCAATTTATGACAATGTCATTCTTATGTGTGGTCGCAACCGGGAAGAATCTAGTTCAAATAACATGCATACGAAATTTAATCTATTTGTGACTTGTTATACTGATTTTACACTATGAAAAAATAACAACCTAAACCTTAACCACAGAAAATGAATCTGCTAATGAAGGTTACAAATTCGATCAAGAGGAAGAAACCTATAATATCGTAGCCGCTCATGGTTATTTTGGCCGATTGATCTTAGCAAAACAAACATTTTGTTCTTGAGGATAATTGTATTTTATTTATTTTGATTGAGTTAGTAATAAATTGAGTTTTTTTTATTATTTAATTATTATAAATATGTTATATATATAATCGAAGGGGTATAATAAGTTATTGGGCAGAAAGAAGACATTGAAAAGCAAAAAAGGAAAAGAAAAAGATATGAAGAAGAAAAAAGAAGAGAGAGGCTGCAGAAGATAGGTAACGTTGGTTTAGGGTTTTATTTTTTTTAATTACCTTTTTATTTTAAGTTTTAAGCAAATTGTTTTTTTTTTCTTCTAATAAAAAATTAGTGATGTGTCAACTCTCAAGCTCCTTGGATGAAATTTAAATGAGGTGGCATGTGAAGAGCAAAAGTCAAGCAGATCAAGGAAGAGAAAATCCAAGTAGAGGATCCGAATCTAAAGTTAACAACCTCCAACACTTTTGACAAAGTGTTTTTCAGACAGCCTCTAAAATGTGTTATGGTCAAGGAAGATGATGGTGTGAGTGCATGGAAGAGCATGATCAAAAGCTTACTTAATTTAGAAGGAAATAAATAATTACGGTTCTAATTTCTTACCGCAAATTCTTAATATGTTTCTCATTTACTTGTCTTTTAATCTTAATTGTGTATCGCAAATTCAAAACTGCGTGAACAAAAAAGCGAGTAGTGCATTTTTGGAAGAGCGTGAGATCAAATGTTAGATTTGTAATACACGGCTAGGATCAAAGCCAACATGTGAAATGCTTTTTTGCTTTGTGCTGAGCCAAATGCAATCAATCTTCAGTATTTCAGTAAAGTCAGGTGCTTCAAATATGGAATCCAACATTAAAGAAGTGGTATAGTTAAGGTAAGGAAGATATGGTGTGAGTGCATATGGAAAATTTTGATCACAAAATTTCGGATTCAGATCCTCTACCAGTTCTTAATGTGCGCTTGTCCCTTTGCTTGCCTTTTAATCTTAACTGTACATGACAAATTCAAAAGGTTGTGAACAAAATGAGACTTGACCAAAGTTTCAAGGGATATTATAGTAAATAAGCATTAAATCAATCAATGTCTATGTAAGTCAAGCTTAGCTTTTCTTTTTTGAAAACTAAATTTTTAGCTACATGAAGGATGAAAGTATTAGAGAGTTACAGTAGTTAATCCTTCTAATGATAGGAAATGGTCAGTTGTCTGTTATTAGGCCATAACTCCATATTTATGTTTATGATAATGACTTGCTATAATTGTAGATTATTCTCTACAGACTATATATATATATATATATATTGCATAATGATCATATGAATGACTAAGGGAAAATGAGTTTCTACTTGATATCAGAGCAAGGCTTCACGTGTTAGGTCCAACGGCCACACATGCTGCCAAGTCATTCAATATGTGTTGTCCACGTGTTAGGTTTCAAAGTTCGCCAAACATGCGGGGGCGTGTTGAGAGTGTTTGTCTCATATTGAAAAGTTAAGGGACGTAGCCTAGGTTTATAAGAAGTTGGGCTACTTCCCTCATAACCAATTGGTTTAGAGGTGGAACCTCAACTTCCTTCATGGTATCTATGCTCTTGTGATGATATTTTCTTTATTATTTCTCTGTCTTACGTGGTTTTATTCCCCATTTCTTATTTTATTGTTTTTATGGTGCTTTGAAATTCAAACTTGCCCATTCTCTCCTTTTCTTTTCTCTGTGTCCCAAGTTGGTTTCACTTCGTATCCCTTTATGTCAAACCTCGTATCCCTTTATGTCAAACTTGCCGCACTCTCTCTTAATTCCTTTATTCTCTTCAAATGTCCTTATGCTCTTTGTGCACGCATCCCTTTCTGCTTTTCATGTGATGAATTTTCTTTTGTTTCCATTCCTCATCTTTATTATATTTGTAAAATTTAAAAAAAATGCACTTGTCTGAAATATTTTTCTTTCTCATTCCTCTTTACAACATTGCTCTTTCTCTTTATCCTACCTAGAGGGTGATTCCTAGGTAGAATTATGTAATTCTCAAGTACCTAGAGTTGTGTTTCCTAGGTACATTTGACTTGTATGTCAGCCCGTCATTTTCTTCCGTCATGCATTCCTTCACCTACTGACTTTCAATGAGTGTTATGTTTACTTTGTTTCTCTCATGCCGTTGTTGCAACTCTTGAGATTGGAGTTCTTCTTTTTTGGTTCCCCTTACTGGACTACTACAGCCGACTACTGCCGCCATCTCCATCACCATGCGATTGGCAGGGGAGTATTAGGGAGTTACAATAGTATTTCAATTACAATAGTTAATCCTACTAATGATAGGAAATGGTCAGTTGTCAGTTACGTTGTTATTAGGCCACAACTCCATATTTATGCTTATGATAATGGCTTGCTGTAACGGTATATTGTTCTCTATAGACTTGTATGTATATATATATATACTGTATAATGATCATATGAATGATTGAGGGAAAATCAGTTTCTACATAAAGAACTTTAACAAATAGTCAAATATTCCAAATTTTTTAAAAAGCAAATTGTTGTTTTTTCTCTGCCACGATCTACTTAACTTCTACTCTCCACATGCCACCTCATTTAAATTTCATCCAAAGATTTGAGAGTTGACACAACACATTGAAAAAAATGAACAAACATCTCACACTTAATAATTAATAATAATTACTAACCCTAAAGAGTTCAACGTCAAGCCTGCAACTTCCCTTCTTCTTTTCAGGGCTCCACATTTCAGCAAAATATGGTTTTGTTTGTTTGTTAATGAGCGAAACTTTATTGAAAGACAAAGATAATACAACCACCGACAAACAAAGGCAGCAAGAAAGCCACAAGACGAAAGAAGAATAAACAGAGGGAACCAACCAAGTCTCTCAGGTAACGTTACCTGGTTTAGGGTTTTAGCCTTTTTTTTAATTACTTTTTTATTTTAAGTTTTAAGCAAATTGTTTCTTTTTCCTTCGAATAAAAAATTAGTGAGATGTGTTGTCAACTCTCAAGCTCCTTGGATGAAATTTAAATGAGGTGGCACGTGAAGAGCAAAAGTCAAGTAGATCATGTCTGAGAAAATCCAAACAGAGGATCCGAATCCAAAGTTAACAGCCTCTAACACTTTTGAAGAAGTACTTTTCAGACAGCCTTTAAAACGTGTTATGGTCAAGGAAGATGATGGAGTGAGTGCATGGAAGAGCATGATCAAAAGCTTACTTAATTTAGAATGAAATAAATAATTACAGATTCTGATTTCTTACCGTAAATTCTTAATATGTTTTCATTTATTTGTCTTTTAATCTTAATTGTGTATCACAAATTCAAAACTGCATGAACAAAAAAGTGAGTAGTGCATTTTTGAAAGAACGTGAGATCAAATGTTAGATTTGTAATATTACACGGGTAGGATCGAAGCAAACATGTGAAACGCTTTTTTGCTTTACGCTTTTTTGCTTTATGCTTTTTTGCTTTATCAGTATTTAAAGTCAGGTGCGTCAAATATGGAATCCAACATTAAAGAAGTGGTATAGTTAAGGTAAGGAAGATATAGCTTGAGGGCATATGGAAGACTTTGATCACAAAATATTGGATTCGGATTCGGATTCGGATCTATCAGTTCTTAATGCATGCTTGTCCCTTTGCTTGCCTTTTCATCTTAACTGTACATGACAAATTCAAAAGGTGTGTGAACAAAAGAGTAGTGCACTTTTGGATATGGGCGGGATCAAATGTACGGACTCATTAGATTTGTAATGGACGGCTAGGATCGAAGCAAACATGTGAAACACATGGCTACTTCTTAGTATAAATACATGATGTTCTTGGATGAGCTTGCCCCATCTTTTCCAAGGAGTACGTTTTCTAGGTTTTGTAGTGAGACCCCCATAATGGATTTAGTTCCATGGTCGCGAAAAGAGTTTTTCCTTGTAGTGTGGTTTCTCCTTCTCAGCTTCACATGTACTCTGCTAGTAGATGTCACTCATTCTGCTGCTCATCCGGATACCAGAAAGGCATGCAATTCTCCTATTTATATACCATTATAGTTTAAAACTTCTACATACTTGGGGCCTATTTGATAACCATTTCAATTTTAGTTTTTAGTTTTCATCTTTTGTGCCAAAGTATGGAGGAAAAAGAGGGAGAATGGAAGTGAGAATGTGAGAGTGGAGATGGGACAAAAAACTGAAATCTATTTCAAATTGTTTTCACTTTTGTTACTCGTCCCTCTCGTCCTCTCTCTCTCAATCTCATCTTCCCTCCCATCCTCTCCTCATCATCTTCTCCTATACTCTAGCAAAAAATAAAAATAAAAAAAAAAATAAAAAAAAAAATAAAAAAACTAAAATTGAAATGGTTATCAAACGGCCCTTAATATCGTTAATTATGATTATATTAATCGCAGGTTTATATTGTGTACATGGGGGACAAGCCAAAGATCGACATTCCCACCACTACCACATTGCCTCTTCATCTAAACATGCTTCAAAACGTAGTTGGCAGCAGGTTAATTATCACATATATAATATAAGTTTACTGCCTTTTTTTGTTAGGATTAACGAGTTTTTTGGATGATTAATTGGTGACAATTATATAACTAATTAACATTACAAGGATATGATTTGCAATTCAGTAAACCATAGCTAGACCCTATATAATTCCTAACTTGAGTTAGTTTATGTTCAGCAATATTGAACAAGAACCTCTCCTACTGCACAGCTACAAGAGAAGCTTCAATGGCTTTGCTGCAAAGCTAACAGAGGAAGAAGCTCAGAAAATGGCTGGTTGTGGATCTAGCTTTCTTTCCAATTTTGCATAAAAAGTACTGACCATTATAAATTTATATCTAACTGGAAGCTTGTGTGTGTGTGTGTGTGTGTGTATATATAGGAATGGCTGGTGTGGTGTCTGTTTTCCCTAGTAGGAAGCAGAAGCTCCACACAACAAGGTCATGGAACTTCATCGGGTTTCATGAAAACGTGAAGAGAAGCACTGTTGAAAGCGATATCATCGTTGGGATGATCGACTCTGGAGTTTGGCCTGAATCTGCCAGCTTCAGTGATGCCGGGTTCGGCCCACCACCCAAAAAATGGAAAGGCACATGCCAAGGCTTATCCAATTTTACTTGCAACAAGTAAGGCTAATATACTAGACCTATCACGTTGGTAGATAATAAATGTAAAAATTATCCGTTTTATGTGATAATTGATTGACGTGCTGTGGTTGAAACAGCAAAATCATTGGAGCACGGTATTACCATAATGGTAGACCTTTTATCAAAGGTGACATCAAGTCTCCACGAGACTCGGATGGTCATGGAACTCACACTGCATCAACGGCAGCGGGAAACTTAGTTAGCAAAGCAAGCCTATTTGTTTTGGGGTCGGGGACAGCAAGAGGAGGGGTCCCATCAGCACGTATTGCGGTGTACAAAGTAGGTTGGTCGGATGGTATTAGTGACG
This sequence comes from Prunus persica, assembly GCF_000346465.2. Taxonomy (NCBI): domain Eukaryota; kingdom Viridiplantae; phylum Streptophyta; class Magnoliopsida; order Rosales; family Rosaceae; genus Prunus; species Prunus persica. The sequence goes on from NC_034010.1 coordinate 26,103,021, forward strand.
ATGATATTCTAGCGGCATTTGATGATGCGATCGCGGATGGTGTCGACATACTATCTCTCTCCCTCGGAAAGGCTGAGGACGATTATTTCAGGGACTCAATTTCCATTGGAGCCTTTCACGCTTTAAGAAAAGGAATTCTGACTTCCACTGCTGCTGGGAACGACGGTCCAGGCCCCAAGACCATCGCAAACTTTGCGCCATGGTTTCTTTCTGTGGCTGCAACCACCATAGATCGGGAGTTTGTTACCAAGGTTCAATTGGGTAACCAAAAAATCTATGAGGTACAATTAATAGAACCTATAGCTAATTAACCTGCCCTCGCTTAAGCAATTGAATTAATATATTAATTTGCTTCATTGTCGTATATAGGGAATTGTAACAAACACATTTGACCTCAAGGGCAAGTTCTATCCTCTAATACATGCTGGAGACGCACCCAATAGGAAAGCAGGCTACGACGGGTCTACATCTATGTAAATACAATTATACAGTCTTGTAATATTTATGGGATATAGTTTCAGTCTGATAATAATATGTTGCAATAATTGATATGGTAGTACCGTACAGGAAATGCAAACCAGGCACGTTAGACCACAATTTGGTGAAGGGCAAGATTGTTCTTTGCGATGGGAAGAATGGGTATGGGGCCTATTTTGCAGGTGCAGTTGGAGTTATTTTGCAAAACCGACCTGTTGCAGATGTGCTTGACCCTCTTCCCATGCCTGCCTCTTGCCTTGGTTTGGATAGTGGTAACAGCATTTACCATTACATTAACTCAACAAGGTACACACAAATATTATTTTGCAAGCTAAACCAGATCAGAATGATATGCTAAGCTAATTTATATATGATTTTGAATATTGTAATGATTAATTTGTAGGAACCCAACTGCAACAATTTTTAAAAGTACTGAGGATATTGACACACTGTCCCCATATGTGCCATCCTTCTCATCAAGGGGTCCTAATCCAGTCACTCCTAACATTCTCAAGGTACGTACGTAATTACTTGGAACTTGATGAACACCCAAGACTGTTTTATTTTATGTATAATTAGCTAGCTAGGCTGCAGCACTTCATCTCTCCTTAATTTTTCCCCTTGTTATGTTGCAGCCAGATATAGCTGCTCCGGGAGCTTCTATTTTGGCAGCATGGCCTCCAATTGCCCCGGTTTCGGCCTATCCAGGAGATGACAGAGTAGCATCATACAATGTAATCTCAGGGACATCAATGGCTTGCCCACATGCCACTGGGGTAGCTGCATACGTCAAATCATTTCACCCCAATTGGACTCCTGCTGCTATCCAATCCGCTCTTATTACCACCGGTAGGGTTGTGTATAAATGTGATCAGTTATTATGAGAGAACAATTATTTTAATTACGTACAATCTGAGTATGGCCTAACCACGTATATCTTGGATTATTTGTAACGATTTTGCAGCTAAACCCCTGAGTCCCGATCTTAACCCTGAAGCCGAATTTGCATATGGAGCTGGCCAAATTGACCCTGTTAGGGCTCCATATCCTGGTTTGGTATATGATGCTACGGAGCTGGACTACATAGAATTTTTGTGTGCACAAGGCTACAGTACCAAATTATTGCAATCTATTACCGGGCACAAGAGTTGCTGCTCATCAAAAACTAATTATGGAGCACTCAGTGATAATTTGAATTATCCTTCTTTTGCACTTTCCTCCTCTAATCCAAACTCCATCAGTGGGGTTTTCAATAGGACAGCCACAAATGTTGGATCACCAAGGTCCACATATAAAGCTAAAGTGATTGGTGCAACGAAAGGACTCGAAATCAAAGTTAATCCAAGCATTCTATCGTTCTCATCTCTCGGGCAGAAGCTATCCTTTCAGGTCACGATAAAAGGGTCAATTCATCGCAAATCCAGTGTCTCTGCTTCTCTGGTGTTTGATGATGGTACTTTCCAAGTCAGGAGCCCCATTGTTGTCTATGCTATATATTAAGTGGTGCATGGATCATGCAATCTTGTATTGATGTAAGAATAAGAAAAAGCAAATTGCACTACTGAGGATCAAATGCCACATTCTCTAATATTTAATATATATATATATATATATATATCGATTATGAGTGATGAGACTTTACTATGATGCCAAAACTTGAAATGTATCTTTTATCTTATTGTACTTGTTTGGAGTGATCCCATGCAAACCCCATCCCTTGTTGTTGTTCTTCTTATTGTTTTTTTAGGACATTTCGTATTGAGAAGGGCGATAACATACTAAATTCACATATACTACATGAATGCTAGGACTCGAACCTAGAACCTTTCTGACGCAACGAGATATAATAGATAGAGAGATAGAACGATAATCCTACAAGTAACAATGTCAGAATCCACCAACCAATTGGAATCCACCAGAGAAATTGAGTAGGTTCATATTGTGTATATGGGCGACAGACCGAAACACGAGGTTTCCACTGCCACAATATCGTCTCTTTATGTGAACATGCTACAAAACGTCGTTGGTAATGGCGTTGCACAACAAGAATCTCTGTTGGTGCACAGCTACAAGAGAAGTTTGAATGGCTTTGCTGCAAAGTTGATGGCGGAAGAAGCACAAAAGATGGCTGGTGAGGATGGTGTTGTGTCTATTTTCCCCAGCGGTAAGAAGCAGTTCCACACAACAAGGTCACGGGACTTCATTGGGGTCGTATGACAAATGATTCCAACAAGTTTTTTTTTTTTTTTTTTCAGCTAAACCCATGAGTGCCAAACTTAATTCTGATTCTGAATTTGCATACGGAGTTGGCTAGATAAACCCTATCAGGGCTCCATATCCTGGTTTGGTATATGATGCCGCGGAAACAGATTACATCAAATTTTTGTGTGCACGTGGCTACAACAACAAATTTGTTCCCATTTGCTTATTATAACGGGAAGGAGAATAAACAACGTTCTGATCAGAGAGCATTTTCCTTTACATACATTTCATTCCCAATATGATTTTCCTGAGAAACAAACAGTGAGTGAGTAATAAGAGAAGAGACTAACCACAAAAACAATGGCGTGCAGAATCGCGAGAAAGAATGAATCTTTTTTAAATGGGATTGAATATTGTTGGGTTTTCTTGGGGATGTTTTTGCATTGAAGTTTGTGGAAACAGAGACGAGAGAAGAGGAAGAAGAAGAAGAGAAGAAAAGAAAAACGGATGAAAATGCACCTAAAACAGACGAGCAGAATTCGGAGAGTCTGTCTCAAATAAACGATCCTTCAGATGACCTGTCGTCCAGTTAACTAAGCCTCGCTTAAAACTTTAAGACCATCCTCAAGGCCCAAAGTGCATCCAGGCCCACTTTGATTGGCCGTTGAACAGCCCCATTATGTTTCTTATTTTATTTTAAGATTAATTTCAGTTTAGTATCATCAACCTTTACTCATAGTTTCATTATTAAAAACTAAGTATTCGATTATTTGGAAATTTTAGTAATGTAGTTCTTCAAGTACACGGTTGAAAAATCTGTTAAATAATAATATGGCACAACTCACTTATATCAAAAAATAATACTAATAAATTAAGAAATATGGAAAATAAAAAGGGAGATTCACTATTATACCCAATATGGGGGCCCAAATTATAAAAATATCCTATATAAAATGGACTTTAGAAACACACCCAAAGCCCATTTACAACATAACAAAAAAGCTTTTAACTTCTTATAAATTACAAAACTGCCATCAATTTCTTAAAACAAGCCCAACCCCAAAATCTCATAAAAATACCCAAAGCACTCAATAGGGCATCAAAGTAATTTAATAATCAATATTAAATTCAATAAGGCCAGCTATCATTTTTTGGGTTTTTTTTGGGTTTGTTTATAGGAATTCAATTGTGTAGGATTTATTTATAATATTAGTGCTAGAAATGAGTATATCACTAAATATCTCAAATAAAAACCAATAGTTCTAGATCATGGCACTTTTTCAGATGTTTTCTTTTTGGGTCCAAATTTTCTGATGTTGTTTGGGTACAACTATCACATGCAATAAGATTAAGCCCATTCTCAAACTCATACTGAAAAGCCCAAATTTAGTGTATTTTGTATCATGTCACATTGAGATGCATGAAAGTTATGCTGCTAGCGTTTTTTTTTCCTTCTTGAATGTCTCAAATGTAAGGATAAACTGTTTTTAACTACTTGAACTACAATTGCTGTGGTTCAAAACTCCCAAGTGGCATTCAATGAATATTTGTATAAACCCCTTCTCCCCAAAATCGTTTGTACTGAAAAACTTACTTGAGTTAAACTTCATTGTTGTGCTTTTTCTTTTCCCTTTCTTTTGAATTACATTTGGTGATCAATTAGCTTAATTTTGGAGTTGGTTCCCATTGAGAGGTTTAGAATCACTGCAGTGCTGGTGCAGAGCTACAAGACAAGAGAAGTTTCCTTCAATGAATGGGTGTAGTGCAAGCAAGGCTGACGGCTGAAGAAGCAGCACAAAAGATGGCTGGTGTGGAAGGAAAGGTGTACTGTGTCTGTTTTCCCTGCTTCAGCGGAAAGAAGCAGCTCCATCTCCACACAACACAAGAAGGTCATGGCGACTTCCGTGGTTTCCCTGAAACAGTGTCCAACAATATCAACAAAAAGCGATATCATCGTAGCGTAGAAGTGTTTGAAAAATTCTGAAATGCGATATATTACTGCAATGATTTGGTGCAACGATTCTGAAGAATGTTTTTAAAATCGTGTATTGGCTGAAAATTATGTATATAGATGCTGGTAAAATGACTCTGCTACATACATATTATTCATATCCTCTTCTTATGCGCATGGCATGGGGAATTGTTTTTGATACCTTTGTGTTTTGTGTTTGCGATGGGAAAGTTGATATATACAATAGGGGCCAATGGCCATAGACAGAAAATTCCAATCCAATATCTAAATGGGATAGGAGAGTAGTCTTGAGTGTCTGCGAAACTGGTTTTTCTTTTTGGTAGTGGGGTGGTTGAGCTGAGAAGCACTAGTTGTGAGGGGTAAAGTAAGACTAAACCAAAATTTCGAGAGATACTACAATAAATAAATCTTAAATCAATCAATGCCTACCTAAGTCAAGCTGAGTTTTTCTTTTTCGAAAACTAAATTTTTAGCTACATGAAGGATGAAAGTACTTTAACAAATAGTCAAATACCCCAAAAATTAACAGCCTCTAATATTTTTGAAGAAGTGCTTTTCAGAAAGCCTCTAAAAAGTGTTATGGTCAAGGAAGATAATGGTGTGAGTGCATGGAAGAGCATGATCAAAAGCCTACTTAATTTAGAATGAAATAAATAACTACGGATTCAGATATGTTAGATTTGTAATACAAGGCTAGGATCGAAGCAAACATGTGAAATGTTCGTGGAATTTCTGTGCAGAGTTTGAAAAGGGTTTAGGTTAGTTTAGGTTAAGTCAAAACCTAGCTTCTTTCAGTCTCTAGTTTTTCTCTTTTGAAAACTCAATATTTTGAGCTAAATAGTCAAATATACCAAAACATGTTCTATTAGAAGTGCATGTTTTTTTGCTTTATATGCAATCAATCTTCAGTATTTGAGTAAAGTCTCAGGTGCTTCAAATATGGAATCCAACATTAAAGAAGTGGTAGTTGATAGATGAATACATTAGCTTAGTATTGTTAGAATACCCACGTGCTATTCACGTGTTAGTTTGTTAAGCATTGGCTGTTAGTTACAATTGTATATAAGCTGAACTATGCATTGTAATATTGATTCAGTGAATAATCATACAGAAATTCTTAATACATTCTCTCTGTTTCTCAGTCTTCTTCTTCCCTTATTTTCCAAATCTCTCTTCTGTTATCAGTAGTTAAGGTAAGGAAGATATGGTGTGAGTGCATATGGAAGACATTGATCACAAAATTTCGGATTCGGATTCGGATCCTCTACCGGTTCTTAATGCGCGCTTGTCCCTTTGCTTGCCTTTTAATCTTAACTGTACAACACAAATTCAAAAGGTATGTGAACAAAAGAGTAGTGCACTTTTGGATATGGGTGGGATCAAAGGTACGAATTCCTTAGATTTGTAATGCATGGCTAGGATCGAGGCAAACATGTGAAACGCATGGCTACTTCTTATTATAAATACATGATGTTCTTGGATGAGCTTGCCCCATCTTTTCCAAGTAGTACGTTTTCTAGGTATTGTAGTGAGACCCCCCATAATGGATTTAGTTCCATGGTCGCGAAAAGGGTTTTTCCATGTAGTGTGGTTTCTCCTTCTCAGCCTCACATGTACTCTTCTAATAGAAGTCACTCATTCTGCTGCTCATACGGATACCAGAAAGGCATGCAATTCTCCTATATATATATATATGTATATACCATTTTAGTTTAAAACTTGCTTCTATATACTTATAGTCCGTTTGATAACCATTTCAATTTTAGTTTTTAGTTTTTTTTTTTTCTGTGCCAAAGTATAGAGGAAAAAGAGGGAAAATGAAAGTGAGAAGGAGAGTGAAGGGGATATTGGGAGGTTGGGGCATGAGGGAGGAGTAAATGGGAAATAAAAACTAAAAACTGAAGGAGGGGTAAAGTGGTTGTCTCTGTTGTTTCGGCTCCCGCTGTTCCTCACTCTCAATCTCATCCTCACTCTCATTCTCACTTTCATTTTCCTCTATACTCTAGCACAAAAAATGAAAACTAGAAACTAAAATTGAAATGGTTCTCAAACGGACCCTAATAAAGTTAATTATGATTATATTAATCGCAGGTTTATATTGTGTACATGGGGGACAAGCCAAAGCTCGACATTCCCACCACTACCACATTGCCTCTTCATGTAAACATGCTTCAAAACGTAGTTGGCAGCAGGTTAATTATCACATATATAATATAAGTTTACTGCCTTTTTTTGTTAGGATTAACGAGTTTTCTAGATGAGTAATTGGTGACAATTATATAACTACTTAACATTACAAGAAGAAGATTTGCAATATAGTAAACTATAGCTAGTCCCTATATATAATTCCTAATTAACTTGAGTTAACGTTTATGTTTATGTTCAGCAATATTGAACAAGAACCTCACCTACTGCACAGCTACAAGAGAAGCTTCAATGGCTTTGCTGCAAAGCTAACAGAGGAAGAAGCTCAGAAAATGGCTGGTTGTGGATCTAGCTTTCTTTCCAATTTGCATAAAAAGTACTGACCATTATAAGTGTATATCTAACTGGAAGCTTTTGTGTGTGTGTGTGTATATATATAGGAATGGCTGGTGTGGTGTCTGTTTTCCCTAGTAGGAAGCAGAAGCTCCACACAACAAGGTCATGGAACTTCATCGGGTTTCATGAAAACGTGAAGAGAAGCACTGTTGAAAGCGATATCATCGTTGGGATGATCGACTCTGGAGTTTGGCCTGAATCTGCCAGCTTCAGTGATGCCGGGTTCGGCCCACCACCCAAAAAATGGAAAGGCACATGCCAAGGCTCATCCAATTTTACTTGCAACAAGTAAGGCTAATATACTAGACCTATCATGTTGGTAGATAACAAATGTAAAAATTATCCGTTTTATGTGATAATTGATTGACGTATTGTTGCCATGGTTGAAACAGAAAAATCATTGGAGCACGGTATTACCACAATGGTAGACCTTTCGTCAAAGGTGACATCAAGTCCCCACGAGACTCGAATGGTCATGGAACCCACACTGCATCAACGGCGGCAGGAAACTTAGTTAGCAAAGCAAGTCTATTTGGTTTGGGGTCGGGGAGAGCAAGAGGAGGGGTCCCATCAGCACGTATTGCAGTGTACAAAGTAGGTTGGTCGGATGGTATTAGTGACGATGATATTCTAGCGGCATTTGATGATGCGATCGCGGATGGTGTCGACATACTATCTCTCTCCCTCGGAAAGGCTGAGGACGATTATTTCAGGGACTCAATTTCCATTGGAGCCTTTCACGCTTTAAGAAAAGGAATTCTGACTTCCACTGCTGCTGGGAACGACGGTCCAGGCCCCAAGACCATCGCAAACTTTGCGCCATGGTTTCTTTCTGTGGCTGCAACCACCATAGATCGGGAGTTTGTTACCAAGGTTCAATTGGGTAACCAAAAAATCTATGAGGTACAATTAATAGAACCTATAGCTAATTAACCTGCCCTCACTTAAGCAATTGAATTAATATATTAATTTGCTTCATTGGCGTATATAGGGAATTGTAACAAACACATTTGACCTCAAGGGCAAGTTCTATCCTCTAATATATGCTGGAGACGCACCCAATAGGACAGCAGGCTACGACGAGTCTACATCTAAGTAAATACAATTGTAATATTTATGGGATATAGTTTCAGTCTGATAATAATATGTATGATGGTACCGTACAGGACATGCGAACCAGGCACGTTAGACCACAATTTGGTGAAGGGCAAGATTGTTCTTTGCGATGGGACGACTGGCTATGGGGCCTATTTTGCAGGTGCAGTTGGAGTTATTTTGCAAAGCCGACCTGTTGCAGATGTGCTTGACCCTCTTCCCATGCCTGCCTCTTGCCTTGGTTTGGATAGTGGTAACAGCATTTACTATTACATTACCTCAACAAGGTACACACAAATATTATTTGTAACTTTTAAGCTAAACCAGATCAGAATGATGCTAATTAGCTAATTTATATATGATTTTGAATATTGTAATGATTAATTTGTAGGAACCCAACTGCAACAATTTTTAAAAGTACTGAGGATATTGACACACTGTCCCCATATGTGCCATCCTTCTCATCAAGGGGTCCTAATCCAGTCACTCCCAACATTCTCAAGGTAATTACTTGGAACTTGATGAACACTCAAGACTCTTTATTTTATATATAATTAGCTAGCTAGGCTGCAGCACTTCATCTCTCCTTAATTTTTCTCCTTATTATGTTGCAGCCAGATATAGCTGCTCCGGGAGCTTCTATTTTGGCAGCATTTCCTCCAATTGCCCCCGTTTCGTTTGTTCAAGGAGATGACAGAGTAGCATCATACAATTTCGTCTCAGGGACATCAATGGCTTGCCCACATGCCACTGGGGTAGCTGCATACGTCAAATCATTTCACCCCAATTGGTCTCCTGCTGCTATCCAATCCGCTATTATTACCACCGGTAGGGCTGTGTATAAACGTGATCAATTATTATGCGAGAAAAATTATTTTAATTACGTACAATTTTAGTATGGCCTAACCACGTATATCTTGGATTATTTGTAACGATTTTGCAGCTAAACCCCTGAGTCCCGATCTTAACCCTGAAGCCGAATTTGCATATGGAGCTGGCCAAATTGACCCCGTTAGGGCTCCATATCCTGGTTTGGTATATGATGCTACTGAACTGGACTACATAGAATTTTTGTGTGCACAAGGCTATAGTACCAAATTATTGCAATCTATTACAGGGCACAAGAGTAGCTGCTCATCAAAAACTAATTATGGAGCACTCAGTGATAATTTGAATTATCCTTCTTTTGCACTTTCCTCCTCTAATCCAAACTGCATCAGTGGGGTTTTCAATAGGACAGCCACAAATGTTGGATCACCAAGGTCCGCATATAAAGCTAAAGTGATAGGTGCAACGAAGGGACTCGAAATCAAAGTTAATCCAAGCATTCTGTCGTTCTCATCTCTCGGGCAGAAGCTATCCTTTCAGGTCACAGTAAAAGGGTCAATTCATCACAAATCCCGTGTCTCTGCTTCTCTGGTGTGGGATGATGGTACTTTCCAAGTCAGGAGCCCCATTGTTGTCTATGCTATCTATTATTGATGTAAGAATAAGAAAAAGCAAATTGCACTGCTGAGGATCAAATGCAAATTGCACTCTAATATTTAATATATATCGATTATGAGTGATGAGACTTTACTATTATCTTTTATTGTATTGTACTTGTTTTTTTAGGACATTTCCAATTGAGATGGACGATAACATACTAAACTCACATATACTACACTGATGCTAGGACTCGGACCCAAGACCTTTCGTAAGAAGGAGTATTTGCTCCAAACCACTACACTAGTGGGTCATTTGTTGTTGTTTATGCTTAAATAACCTATTTCAAAATTGAGATATTGAATAATAAATTAGCTAGTTCATTAGTTTTTTTTTTTATATAAAAAAAAGAATAATCTAATTCAAAATTGAGATTCAAGATGGCAAAAGTAAACGAGTGTCGTTCTCCCCCAGCGGAAGAAGCACGAAAGATGGTTGGTGAGAATGGTGTTGTGTCTATAAAGCAGCTCCACACAACAAGGTCATGGGACTTGGGGTTGTATGAAAAATGATTCCAACAATTTTTTTTGGGAGATTCAGTATTATATCCAATATTGAGGCCCAAATTATAAAAACACCCTACATAAATGGACTTTAGAAACACACTCAAAGTCCATTTACAACATAACAAAAAAACTTCAAACTTCATAGAAATTACAAAACTACCATCAATTTCTTAAAACAAGCCCCATCCCAAAATCTCATTCAAAAAACCCTCACTAGGGCATCAAAATAATTTATTAATCAAAATTAAATTCAATAGGGTCGGCTGTCATTTTTTTATGTTTTTTTAGGATTTGTTTAATATTGTAGGGTTTATCTATATCACTAGTGCTGAGAATGGGTATATGACTAAATATCTCTTCTTCTTTTTTTCAGCTAAACCCATGAGTGCCAATCTTAATTATGATGCTGAATTTGCATACGGAGCTGGCCAGATAAACCCTATCAGGGCTCCATATTCTGGTTTGGTATATGATGCCGCGGAAACAGATTACATCAAATTTTTGTGTGCACATGGCTACACCACCAAATTGTTGCAGATGATAACAAAGAACAATAACAGCCAATGCTCATCAGAATCAAACGATGGAAATGTACTCAGTGATCACCTAAACCATGTTGATGTGTAACCCTTTGAGCTGAGTTTGCCGCCTAATCCCATTTCGTTTAAATGTTTCTGTTTTAGCTTTTTAAATTTTTCATTTTTCTGCTGTTTGTAATAAGGACCATTGGATTAGAGTCCAAGTGGCTCCTTAAGAGAGGTGTTAGATTGAGACAAGTGTAATCATATTATAGGATGATAATTTCAAAGGCTAGGATTAAATCTTGTATTGAGGCAGTTAGAGAAGAATCTCTCTTCTCTCTCCTCAACGGTTATATTCTTGGCAGCTGGTAATGAATGTGCAGATGCCTTCACTCTTCCAATTCTCTTCTGTTTTCATAGAGAGCAACGTTTCTCTTATTCACTCTCTCCCAGACACATCCAAATACAGACTCACAAAACTATGAATTCTATCATGGCCTTAGAGCCTGGTTCGTTTGTTTTGAGCTGGGCGTGATCTGTGAACAGAAAATCGAGCTCGTTCTGAGCTACCGTTGAGCTGATTTGGAGATCGAAGGAGTGAGTTCTTGCATCCAGGTGTCTCATATGGCAGGATCTGGAGCAGCTGAGCTTCGAACACCAGTTTTCCATGGAGAAAACTACGAATTCTGGAGTATTCGAATGAAGACTATTCTGAAATCGCATGGTCTGTAGGATCTGGTCGAGAATGGGTTAAATGATTCAGACATGAAGAGGGAAAAAGAGGAGGTTGCAGATACTGAGAAGTCCATGGCTCGGATTCTGATGAAGGATGCTCGTGCACTTGGATTGATCCAAAGTGCAGTTTCAGATCAGCTATTTCCAAGGATTGTGAATGAGGAGACCTCGAAGGGAGCTTGGGATGTTCTAAAACTAGAATTCAGAGGAGACAAACAGGTACGAAATGTCAAATTGCAAGGGTTGCGTAGGGAATTTGAATATACTCGCATGAAGGATAGTGAATCTTTATCTGTTTATCTGGTTAGATTACTTGATATGTTGAATCAAATGAAGAGTTATGGTGAGGAGTTATCTAGGGAGAGAATTGTGCAGAAATTATTGTTTAGTCTGCCTAAGTCCTATGATTCTATATGCTCTGTGATAGAGCACTCTAAGGACCTTGAAACTCTGGAAGTTCAAGAAGTGGTTGCCTCCTTGAAGAGTTTTGAGCTCAGATTGGATAGGCACACTGAGAATTCTTCAGAAAGAGCTTTTGCTAGTCTGAATGTTGAAGAAAAGAAGCCTAAAAATGAGAGTTTTTCTGAAAATCAGAGTTTTCAGAAAAGTGCTCCTGGAAATCAAAGCTTTCAAAAACATTGGAAGCCTAATGATGGAAACATAGCAGCTTGTAAGCATTGTGACAAGTTACATTATGGCAAATGTGGTATGAAGGCAAGCCTAAATGTCATGGATGTGGAAAATTTGGACATATGGTCCGAGATTGCAATGGAAATAGGAATGCACATAGGGTGAATTATGCAAATGAGATGGAAGAAACTGGTACTCTATTCTATGTCTGTAATGCTGCAACAGATGTAAAGGTCAATCACTCTTGGTACATAGACAGTGGGTGTAGTAATCACATGACAGGAGATGAGGGACTTTTAGTAAATGTTCAAAGGGATTTGACTTCTAAGGTGAAGATGGGGACTGGAGAAGTGGTTTCAGTTACTGGAAAAGGAACTTTAGTGATAAAAACCAAGTTTGGTAAGAAGCACATACATGAAGTAATGCTTGTACCTGGTCTTGAAGAAAATTTGCTCAGTGTTGGGCAAATGATGGAACATGGCTACCATCTTGTGTTTGGAGAGAATATGGTGAGAATCTATGATGATCAGTCACTGGAGAATCTGATTGTGAAGGTGCAAATGACAAACAACAGATGCTTTCCATTAACAATGATGCCTGCCAGTGAGTTGGTTCTAAAAGCAAGTGTCACACATTGTTTGCAGACATGGCATAAGAGATTTGTGCATTTAAATGAAAGAAGTATGAAGCTGCTTGAGAATCAAGGGATGGTTCATGGATTACCTCACTTGGAGCAAATGTCAGTGGTGTGTGATGGATGTATGCAAGGAAAGCAGCATAGGGATTCTTTCCCTTTGGAATCCACTTGGAGAGCTTCAAATCCCCTAGAATTGGTTCACACAGACATCTGTGGACCAATGAAAACAGAATCCCTCTCTGGAAACAGGTATTTCCTCCTGTTTACAGATGATCACACTAGGATGTCTTGGGTGTATTTCATTAGAAACAAATCAAGTGCATTGGAGTGTTTCATGAAATTTAAAGCTATGACTGAGCTGCAAAGTGGGTTCAAGATAAAGAGTTTGAGAAGTGACAGGGGAGGAGAATTCTTGTCAGGAGAGTTTAACAGTTTCTGTGAAGAATCTGGCATTCAAAGACAATTAACAGTGGCTTACTCCCCTCAGCAGAATGGAGTAGCTGAGAGGAAGAATAGAACAGTGGTTGAAATGGCTAAGTCAATGATGCATGAGAAAAGTATCCCTTATGAGTTTTGGGCAGAGGCTGTAAATACTGCAGTCTATTTGCTGAATAGATGTCCTACCAAGGCTCTCAATAAGGTAACACCATTTGAGGCCTATACTGGCAGAAATACAGGGGTTGCACATTTAAAGATATTTGGATCCCCTTGTCATGTGCTTATTCCTTCTGCATTAAGACATAAGCTTGAAGAAAACAGTCACAAGTGTATTTTTGTAGGCTATGGTCTTTGTGAAAAGGGATATAGACTGTTTGATCCAAGCAATAGGAAGATTATCCTGTCAAGGGATGTGAAATTTGATGAGAAAGGATTATGGAAATGGGAGAATGCTAGAGAAGGAGAAATGGCAGTGCTTGTACCTACTGGAAATCAAGACTATGCTCTAAATCCAGACTTGGATGCACCATTGCAAATACATGAAGAAGTCATAGCACTAGAAGAACCAAGTCAAAGCTTGGATACACAAACACAAGCAGATGTAGATACTACTCTGCAGGATGAAAGCATTGAAGAAAGTTCTCAAGTTTTTGATCATACACCAAAGAAATGGAAGAACATTAATGACATTATGGCTCAGTGTAATATGTGCATTATGGAGCCTGAGAATTTTGAAGAAGCTGCTCTAGATGAGTCTTGGAGAAAGGCAATGGAAGCTGAGTTAGAAATGATTGAGAAGAATAACACTTGGCAGCTTGTGGAGAGACCCTTTAACAAACCAGTCATTGGTGTCAAATGGGTCTATAAGACCAAGCTTAATCTAGATGGCACTGTACATAAGAATAAGGCTCGATTAGTAGCTAAAGGCTACTCACAAAAACCTGGAATCGATTACAATGAGACTTTTGCCCCAGTGGCAAGGTTAGATACCATTAGGACTTTGATAGCCCTGGCTGCACAGAAGGAATGGCATTTATACCAACTGGATGTCAAGTCTGCATTTCTGAATGGAGTTCTAAAAGAAGAAGTATATGTGGAGCAGCCATAGGGTTTTGTGAAAAAGAATGAAGAAATCAAAGTGTATAAGCTGAACAAAGCCTTGTATGGATTAAAACAAGCCCCAAGGGCATGGTATGATGAGACAGATTCCTACTTCAACAAGGCAGGATTTAAGAAAAGTCCAAGTGAAGCTACACTTTACATTAAAACTGATGAAGGCTCAGGTATTCTCATTGTCTCTCTTTATGTGGATGACATTGTTTATACTGGAAGTTGTGTAAAAATGATTGAAGAATTCAAAAATGACATGATGAGGCATTATGAGATGACTGATCTCGGGCTGCTCTATCATTTTCTTGGCATGGGAGTTGTACAGACTGAGAAATACATATTTCTCCATCAGAAGAAGTATGCAATGAAAGTGATTGAGAAGTTTGGTTTAAAAGGATGTAAGTCTGTGGCAACCCCCTTGGTTGCAAATGAAAGGCTGTGCAAAGAAGATGGAAGTGATATGGCAGATGAGAGTGAATATAGGCAGATTGTAGGCAGTCTGCTATATCTGACAGCTACTAGACCAGACATAATGTTTGCCTCTAGTTTGCTTGCCAGAATCATGCACAATCCCACTAAGAAACACATAGGAACAGCCAAAAGGGTGTTGAGATATGTTGAAGACACACTGGATTATGGAGTTGAGTTTAAAAAGGGCAAGGCAGCTACCTTAATAGGCTACTGTGACAGTGACTGGGCAGGCAGTGAGGATGACAGAAGAAGTACCTCAGGATATGTGTTTACTTTGGGATCTGGCATGTTTTCATGGGCCTCAATCAAACAGAATACAGTAGCTCTGTCTACAGCTGAAGCAGAATATGTGAGTGCTGCTGAAGCAACATCACAAGCTAAATGACAAAGGTTTATACTTGAGGATTTTGGAGAGGAGCAAGTGGAAGGCACACCAATTCTGTGTGACAACACCTCTGCCATAGCAATGGCAAAGAATCCTGTCTTTCATCAGAAATCCAGGCACATAAGCGGGAAATTTCATTTCATCCGAGAAGCTATCCAAGCAAAGGAGATTGAGCTAATCTACTGCAAATCTGAAGATCAAATTGCAGATATCCTAACCAAGGCTTTATCCAAGGATCGTTTTGTGCATCTCAGAGATCTACTTGGAGTTAAATCAGTCAAAGGGTTAGAAGGGAGTGTTGATGTGTAACCCTTTGAGCTGAGTTTGCCGCCTAATCCCATTTCGTTTAAATGTTTCTGTTTTAGCTTTTTAAATTTTTCATTTTTCTGCTGTTTGTAATAAGGACCATTGGATTAGAGTCCAAGTGGCTCCTTAAGAGAGGTGTTAGATTGAGACAAGTGTAATCATCTTATAGGATGATAATTTCAAAGGCTAGGATTAAATCTTGTATTGAGGCAGTTAGAGAAGAATCTCTCTTCTCTCTCCTCAACGGTTATATTCTTGGCAGCTGGTAATGAATGTGCAGATGCCTTCACTCTTCCAATTCTCTTCTGTTTTCATAGAGAGCAACGTTTCTCTTATTCACTCTCTCCCAAACACATCCAAATACAGACTCACAAAACTATGAATTCTATCAAACCAACCATCCTTTGTGATTTCCACCCAGCATCCAAATCAACTGTCACCAATGATCGACATATGAAGCTAAAGTTCTCGGTGCACCAAAAGCAATTGAAATCAAAGTTAATCCAAGCGTTCTTTCTTTCACATCTCCTGGGCAGAATCTATCTTTTTCAGTCACAGTAAATGGGTCAATTGAGAAATCCAAACGTTCAAGCGTTCTTTCGTTCACATCTCTATGGCGTCTGCAAAAGTGCTTTTGCTTTGTTAGTGAAAATTGAGCTGGGATGCACATGCACTAGTGAGTCCATTATCATTATGGGGGACCAAGTCATTACCGATATGGTCCGTTTAACTTATAATTGTAACCAAACCGAACCAGGATCGTCTTCTTGACAAAAAGAAAAAACCATGATCACCCTAGTTGAAATGAAATGGAAATGGAGATGTCATCATTATGACGCAACCAAATTGACGTAACCATGGAAGAACAATATGTGATTCACGAGGTTGGAGATTAAACAATGAACGACAAGTAAATTTATTGTGGCTTTAATTTCTTTTTCGAAGATCAGCTTATTAATCTCTTACACGTGTTGATTCCTTACCTCAATATCCCCTTAAGCTATAGGGGTTGATAAAAATACGTCAGCTAGATATAAGCGTTATACTTAAGGAAGAAATGGTTTGAGTGCGTGGAAGACTATGATCACAAAATTTCAGATTCGGATCCTCTGCAGGTTCTTATGTGCTTGTCATTCACTTGCCTTTTAATCTTAACCATACATCACAAATTCAAAAAGTGCGTGTGAACAAAAGAGTAGTGCATTTTGAATGTGCGTGAGATCAAATGTGAATCATTAGATTTGTAATACACGTATGACTAGGATTAAAGCAAACATGTGAAACACATGGCTAAATCTTAGTATAAATACATGATGTTCTTGGATGAGATTGCCCATCTTTTCCAAGCACGTTTATAGGTTTTGTAGTGACTCTGACCCCCATAATGGCTTTAGTTCCATGGTCGTTTCTCCTTCTCAGCGTGGCAACAGTATTTACCATTAAATCAGCTCAACAAGGTTTTTGTTTTTGTTTTTTTTTCAAATAGTTCCAACTTCTAAGCTACAACAGAGAATTAGCTAACCTAATTTATGATTATATATGCTATATGTTAAGTGATCATGTAATCCTGTATTGATGTGAGAATAAGAAAAATCAAATTGCACTACTGAGGATCAATACTTGTTTGGAGTGATCACATGCAAATCCCATCCCTCGTTGTTGTTGTTGTTTTTGTTTTTTTAGGACATTTTTTATTGAGAGGAGCGATAACATACTAAACTTACACATACTATACAGATGCTAGGACTCGAATTTGGAATCTTTCCTAAGAAAGAGCATTTGCTCCAAACCATTACACTAGTTGGTCATTTGTTGTTCTTGTTTATGCTAATAAACTTCATTGGGTTGTACGACAAATGATTCCAACAAATTTTTTTTTTTTTCCAGCTAAACCCATGAGTGCCAAACTTAATTCTGATGCCCAATTTGCATACGGAGTTGGCCAGATAAACCCTATCAGGGATCCATATCCTGGTATGGTATATGATGCCGCGAAAACAGATCACCTCAAATTTTTGCGTGCACATGGCTACACCAACAAATTTGTTCCCATTTGCTTATTTTAACGAGAAGGAGAAGAAAAAAGGTTCTGATCCGAGAGCATTTTCCTTTACCCTATGTTTCCTTCCCAATATGATTTTCTTGAGAAAAAGTGAGTGAGTAACAAGAGAAGAGACTAACCAAAAAAACAATGGCGAGAAAGAATGGATCTTTTTTTAACGGGATTTGAATATTGGTGGGTTTTCTTGGGGATGTAAGGAGAAGAAGAAGAAGAAGAAGATAAAAAAAGGAAAATGGATGAAAATGCACTCAAAACCGACGAGCGGAATTCGGAGAGTCTGTGTCAAGTAAACGACCCTTCAGATGACATGTCGTCTAGTTAACCTTTAGATGACATGTCGTCTAATTAACTGAGCCTCGCTTAAAACTTTAAGGCCCCGTTTGGTGGGCTAGCTTGAATTGGTTATGATGGGCTTTGAAGCATTGGATTGGACTGGCTTGGACTAGCTAGGTTTTGAGCCATGTTCTATTCATTCTTGCACCAAACTGCAAATTGAAATTAACTTTATTTTTTAAAATAAATCTTATTTAAATTTTTTTTATTAACAATAATTCTAACTTTTTTCCTCATATCGAAGTAAACCCCTCAAATTTTGCAAAAAGACTATAAACAGATGCAAAATCCTAATCAAACAAAGAAGATAACTCATATCAAGATTTAAAAAATTCTCTGTTTTGTCACTTTTTTTTTTTCAATATCTTTCTTTATCAACTAAAAATCATCTCTTTATCAAATAAAATCATATATATATATACATATTTTTTCATCAGAACCCTTTTTCTATTATTTAAATTTTATAAGAAGATAAATACAAGAGATAAATAAATTGTAATTTGAAACAAACAAAAAAAATCGATGAAATAACTTTCAAATTCAATAAAATACAAACTGAAAAACAACATTCAGAAGAAAGAAAAAAAGAAGGAATTATGCAAATTATGGAACCCCAATATCATATTTGAAAAAATCTTCAATGACAAGGGAAAAAAAAAACCAAAAAGATCTTCAATCTTCAATAAAAAGAAATCAAACCCAAAAAGAAAAAAATCAAAGTGCTCAACATCGTCAACACATCTCAATATCTAACAACAAAATCGAAAAAGGAGTTCTTTCAAATTATCAAAGAAGAGGAGAATAGGGAGGAGAGAGGAGAAGAGAGAGAAGAGAAGAACTTGAGAAGAGGCGTGCTCACTGCTCAGTCTCATCGAGAGAAGAGAGAAGAGGCATGCTTGGAAAAGCCTCGGATTCTAAGCCCACATCTGGGCTTGGGTTCTAGAGCCATAGTTATTTGGGACATGGATCATATGTCCATATGCCGTTCAAGACACACTTAAACTCACCAAAAAATGGCTAGGACCCATGTCCATTTTAATTGAAAATATCAAGTCCAGTCCAGTCCACCAAACAAAGCCTAAGCCCATCATCAAGGCTCAAGGTGTATCCAGGCCCACTTTGATTGGCCATTGAAGAGCCCAATTGTGTTTCTTATTTTATTTTTAGATAAATTTTAGTTTAGTATCATAAACCTTTACTCATGTTTTCAATATTAAAAACTAAGTATTCGATTATTTTGAAATTTTAGTAATGTGGTTCTTCTGGTAGACGGTTGAAAAATCCGTTAAATAATAATATGGCACAACACACTTGTATCCTTAATTCCAATAAAATATTTATAAAGTTTTTATCAAAAAAATAATAATAATAAATTAAGAAATATGGAAAATAAAAACCTTTACAATTTTAGGATACCTTGGCATAAAATATTGAGGCGTGCAATGCAATGCAATAGTTCTAGATCATGGCATTTTTTCAGATGTTTTCTTTTTGGGTCCAAATTTTCTGATGTTGCTTGGGTACAACTATCACATGCAATAAGATTAAGCCCATTCTCAAACTCTTACTGAGAAACCCAAATTTAGTGTATTTTGTATCATGTCACATTGACATGCATGAAGTTAATTATGCTGCCAGCGTTTTTTTTTCTTCTTAAATGTCTCAAATGTAAAGGTTAACTGTTTTTAATTATTTGAGCTATAATTGCTATGGTTCGAAACTCCTAAATGGCATCTAATGAATATTTATGTAAACCCCTTCTCTCCTAAATCGTTTGTACTGAAAAACTTACTTGAGCTACAACTTCATTGTTGTGCCTTTTCTTTTCCTTTTCTTTTGAATTACATTTGGTGATGATCAATTAGCTTAATTTTGGAGTTGGTCCCCATTGAGGGGTTAAGAATACTGCAGTGCTGGTGCAGAGCTACAAAACAAGAGAAGTTTCCTTCAATGAATGGGTGTAGTACAAGCAAGGCTGACGGCGGAAGAAGAAGCACGAAAGATGGCTGGTGTGGAAGGAAGGTGTACTGTGTCTGTCCCTGCTTCAGCGAAAAGAAGCAGTTACAGTGCTTCTGAAATATTGGTCAATTTGGTCAATTCTCATTTTACGAAAGTTAAAGTAACCCACTTTGCCCTCTTGACTAAGGTTTGATGTTCCACATTGCTTTTACCGTTAACTCCATTCAAAAGTCCGTTAAGTTTGATGACGTGGCAGGAGTGTTTTAGTAATTTTGTGCACCTAGGTTTTTTAATTACTTAAAAAAATTAAAATACAAACATAAAATTAAAAACAAAATAGATTTTAGAGAAAAACAAAAAACAAAAAAAAACCCTGCCCATCCCTTCTCCCCCAGTCGCACCAAATCCTCCCCTTCCTTCTCTGTCCTTTTACAACCCCACCACCACCACCCCCCACCACCACCAACACCCCCCGGCCCCCCTCCCCGCGCCCGATTTTCTCACACCTCCCCCTACCTCTGGTTTTTTCTACCTTACTCCCACAAAAACCTAGCCCCATACCCATTAATTAGCTTTCAAATTTCATGCCTCCAGTCCCAAAAATCAAAACAACAACAAATGAAGAGATGAGAGAGAGAGATAGATCAATTTTTTAAAGTTTTAAATTTTATGTTTGTCTTTTAATTTTTTTATTCATGATGAAGGTGGGTTCCACTTTGCCAAAAACTTAGATGCACAAAAGTACTAAAACACCCCTGTCACTCATCAAATTTAACAAACTTTTTGGATGGAATTGATGGCAAAGGACATTGTGGAACATCAAACCTTGATCAAAAGGACAAAGTAGGTCACTTTAACTTTAATGGGATAAAGTGAGATTTGACCAATGTTTCAAGTTCTACTATAACAATTAAGCCTATATATTATTCATATCTTCTTCTTCTTATCCGCATGGGGATTTGTTTTTTATACCTTTGTGTTTTGTGTTTGCGATGGGAAAGTTGATACATACAATAGGGGCCAATGGCCACAGAAAATTCCAATCCAATATCTAAATGAGATAGGAGAGTAGTCTTGAGTGTCTGCGAAAGCGCTTTTGCTATTTGGTAGTGGGGCGCTTGAGCTGAGAGCACTAGTAAATCCATTATCATTGTGGCGGGCCAATTTAACACTCGACAATGTCGTGGAAAGTTAAAGTGACCAATTTAACACACCACAATCATGGTGATCAAAATTATTTTGTTTCCCGAAATTATGTATGTTAAATCATGGTGATCAAAATCATTTTCGACCTAGTGACCAAAGTTTCGAAAAATAAAATGAGACTTGACCAAAGTTTCAAGAGATACTATAGTAAATAAGCCTTAAATTAATCAATGTCCACTCAAGTCAAGCTTAGATTTTCTTTTTTGAAAATTAAATTTTTAGCTACATGAAGGTTGAAAGTATTAGGGAGTTACAATAGCTAATCCTACTAATGATAAGAAATGGTCATTTGTCTGTTATTAGGCCATAACTCCATATTTATGGTTATGATAATGGCTTGCTGTAACTGTAGATTATTCTCTAATGACTTGTATAATGATCATATGAATGACTAAGGGAAAATCAGTTTCTACATAGTATCAGAGTAAGGCTTCAAGTGTTGGGCCCAACGGCCACATGTGCTCCCACGTCACTCAATATGTATTGTCCACGTGTTAGGCTTCAAAGTTCGCCAAACATGCGGGGGTATATTGAGAGTATTTGTCCTACATTGAAAAGTTAAGGGACTTAGCCTGATTTTATAAGGAGTTGGGCTACTCCCCCTATAGCCAATTAGTTTTGAGGTGGAACTTCAACTTCCTTTATGGTATCTATGCTCTTGTGATGATCTTTTCTTTATTACTGCTCTGTCCCACGTGGTTTTCTCCCCATATCTTATTTTATTGTTTATATGGTGTTTTAAAATTCAATTTGCCCATGCTCTTCTTTTCTTTTCTCTGTGTCCCAAGTTGGTTTAACCTCATATCCCTTTATGTCAAACTTGCCGCACCATCTCTCAATTCCTTTATTCCCTTCCAATATTCCTTCTACTCTCTCTGCACGCATCCCTTTCTGCTTTTCATGTGATGAATTTTCTTTTGTTTCCATTCCTCATCTTTGTTATATTTGTAAAATTTTAAAAAATGCACTTGTCAGAATTATTTTTCTTTTTCATTCCTCTTTACAACATTGCTATTTCTCTTCATTCTACCTAAATGGTGACTCCTAGGTAGAGTTTTGTTTCTCAGGTACCTAGAGTTATGTTTCCTAGTACATTTGACTAGTATGACAGCTCATCATTGTATTCCTTTATTCCATGAGCCCATGTGCTCCTTCACCTGCTGACTTTCAATGAGCGTTATGTTTACTTTGTTTCTCTCATGCCGTTGTTGCAACTCTGGAGATTGGAGTTCTTCTTTTTTGGTTCCCCTTACTAGACTACTACAGCCAATAACTGCCGCCATCTCCATCACTATGTAGTTTCTTCATTCAAATCTTGCTATGTTGTGCGTGCTTGATTGGCGGGGGAGTATTAGGGAGTTACAATAGTATTTCAGTTGCAATAGTTAATCCTACTAATGATAGGAAATGGTTAGTTGTCAGTTACGTTGTTATTAGGCCATAACTCCATATTTATGCTTATGATAATGGCTTGATGTAAATGTAGATTGTTCTCTACAGACTTGTATACATATATATATATATATATATATACCCCTTCTATTGAGGGATCCCTCAAATAATTTTATTTGAAGGACGTCCTTTAGGGTACCCTACAATTTTTTTCCCAATGATCCAAACCATCTATTTTTTAAGTCTTCATTCATAGATCATCCTTACAAAAAATTAGACAAATCAGAATCCGTTTCGACATCCAATTGTGTCTTACAAAATCAATGAACACGGTGCTTCAAGAAAGTACTAAAATTCCAATAACTCAATTGAGTGGTCAAATGATATCGGATTCAAGTGTTTTTTTGTAGAGATGATCTTTGAATGAGTATCTACAAAATAGACGTTTGGATTAGTGAAATACAATCCGAAGTGGGGCCTACAAAAGGTGTCCCTCAAATAAGCTTATTTGAAGGATCCCTCAATGGAAGCTCTCTGTATATATATATATATATATATATATATATATAGTATGATGATCATATAAATGACTGAGGGAAAATAAGTTTCTATAGAAAGTACTTTAACAAATAGTCAAATATTCCCAAAAAAAAATTAAGCAAATTGTTGTTTTTTCTCTGCCACAATCTACTTAACTTCTACTCTTCACACGTCACCTCATTTAAATTTTATCCAAAGATTTGAGAGTTAACATATCACATAATCATTGTCTCACACTTAATAATTAATAATAATTACTAACCCTAAAGAGTTCAACGTCAAGCCTGCAACTTCCCTTCTTCTTTTCATGGCTGCACAAGAATCATCTCCCATTTCAGCAAAATATTGTTTTGTTAGTTTGTTAATAAGTGAAACTTCATTGAAAGACAAAGATAATACAACCACCGACAAGAACAAAGGCAGCAAGCAAGCTACAAGACGAGAGAATTTCTCATTTACTTGTCTTTTAATCTTAATCGTGTATCACAAATTCAAAACTGCGTGAACAAAAAAGCGAGTAGTGCATTTTTGGAAGAGCGTGAGATCAAACGTTAGATTTGTAATACACTACAAGGATCGAAGCAAACATGTGAAATGCTTTTTTGCTTTATGCTGTGCCAAATGCAATCAATCTACAGTATTTGAGTAAAGTCAGGTGCTTCAAATATGGAATCCAACATTAAAGAAAGGAAGATATGGTGTGAGTGCATATATATGGAAGACTTTGATCACAAAATTTCGGATTCGGATCCTCTACCGGTTCTTAATGCGTTCTTGTCCCGTTGCTTGCCTTTTAATCTTAACTATACATGACAAATTCAAAAGGTGTGTGAACAAAATGAGACTTGACCAAAGTTTTTGAGGATATTACAGTAAATAAGCCTTAAATTAATCAATGTCCACGTAAGTCAAGCTTAACTTTTCTTTTTCGAAAACTAAATTTTTAGATACATGAAGGATGAAAGAATTAGGGAGTTACAATAGTTAATCCTACTAATGATAGGAAATGGTATGTTGTCTGTTATTATCCCATAACTCCGTATTTATGTTTATGATAATGGTTTGCTGTAACGGTAGATTGTTCTCTATGGACTTGTACATATATATTGTGTATAATGATCATATGAATGACTAAGGGAAAATCAATTTCTACATGGTATCAAAGCAAGGCTTCACGTGTTAGGTCCAACAGCCCCACGTGCTCCCACGTCACTCAATATGTGTTGTCCATGTGTTAGGCTTCAAAGTTCGCCAAACATGTGGTGGCATTTTGAGAGTGTTTGTCCCACATTGAAAAGTTGAGGGACCTAGCCTGGGTTTATAAGGAGTTGAGCTATTCCTCTCATAGCCAATTGGTTTTGAGGTGGAACCTCAACTTCCTTCATGGTATCTATGCTCTTGTGATGATATTTTCTTTATTATTTCTCTATCCCACATGGTTTTCTTCCCCATTTCTTATTTTATTATTTTTATGGTGCTTTGAAATTCAAACTTTCCCGTGCACTCTTTTTCTTTTTCTCTATGTCCCAAGTAGGTTTCACCTCATATCCCTTTATGTCAAACCTCGTATCCCTTTATGTCAAACTTGCCGCACTCTCTCTTAATTCCTTTATTCCCTTCAAATATCCATAAGTTCTCTGTGCACACATCCCTTTCTACTTTTCATATGATGAATTTTCTTTTGTTTCCATTCCTCATCTTTATTATATTTGTGAAATTTTAAAAAATGCACTTGTCTAAATTATTTGTCTTTCTCATTCCTTTTTACGACATTGCTATTTCTCTTTATCCTACCTAGATGGTGATTCCTAGGTAGAGTTATGTTTCTCAGGTTCCTAGAGTTGTGTTTCCTAGGTACATTTGACTTGTATGTTAGCCCATCATTTTATTCCATCATTCCATGAGCCCATGCGCTCCTTCACTTGCTGACTTTCAATGAGCGTTATGTTTACTTTGTTTCTCTCATGCCATTGTTGCAACTCTGGAGATTGGAGTTCTTTTTTGGTTCCCCTTACTGGACTACTACAGCCGACTGTTGCCGCCATCTCCATCACGCTATGATGTGCGCACGATTGGCAGGGGAGTATTAGGGAGTTACAACTATATTTCAATTACAATAATTAATCCTACTAATGATAGGAAATGATCAATTGTCAGTTACGTTGTTAGTAGGTCACAACTCCATATTTATTCTGGTCATAATGACTTGTTGTAACTGTATATTGTTCTCTACAGACTTGTATATATATATATATATATATATTAATGATCATATGAATGACTAAGGGAAAATAAGTTTCCCCATAAAATACTTTAACAAATTTGTTAAATAGTCAAATATTCCAAAAAAAATTTAAGCAAATTGTTGTTTTTTCTCTGCCACTATCTACTTAACTTCTACTCTCCACACGCCACCTCATTTAAATTTCATCCAAAGATTTGAGAGTTGACACATCACATAATAATTGTCTCACACTTAATAATTAATAATAATTACTAACCCTAAATAGTTCAACTTCCCTTCTTCTTTTCAGGGCTGCACAAGAATCATCTCCCATTTCAGCAAAATAATATTGTTTTTTGTTTGTTTGTTAATAAGTGAAACTTCATTGAAAGACAAAGATAATACAACCACCGACAAGAACAAAGGCAGCAAGCAAGCCACAAGACGAGAGAAGAATAAACAGAGGGAACCAACCAAGTCTCTTAGTAACAAGAAGAAGAAAAATCCAAATCGTCTCTATGTAAACACCACCTCACAGTCTATTTTCATCCTATATCATAATAAATTCTTGCCAATCCTCAAAATCCAATCTTACAACTACTTTACGGAATTAGTTTAATTATATATATATATTTGAAGAAGTGCTTTTCAAACAGCCTCTAAAATGTGTTATGGTCAAGGAAGATGATGGTGTGAGTGCATGGAAGAGTATGATCAAAAGCTTACTTAATTTAGAATGAAATAAATAATTACGGATTTTGATTTCTTACCGTAAATTCTTAATATGTTTTCATATATTTGTCTTTTAATTTTAATTGTGTATCACAAATTCAAAACTGCGTGAACAAAAATGCGAGTAGTGCATTTTTGAAAGAGCGTGAGATCAAATGTTAGATTTGTAACACATGGCTAGGAACGAAGCAAACATGTGAAATGCTTTTTTGCTTTATGCTGTGCCAAATGCAATCAATCTTCAGTATTTGAGTAAAGTCAGGTGCTTTAAATATGGAATCCAACATTAAAGAAGTGGTAAGTTAATGCGTGCTTGTCCCTTTGCTTGCCTTTTAATCTTAACTGTACATCACAAATTCAAAAGGTGTGTGAACAAAATAGTAGTGCACTTTTGGATATCAGTGGATTCATTAGATTTGTAATGCACGGCTAGGATCGAAGCAAACATGTGAAACGCATGGCTACTTCTTAGTATAAATACATGATGTTCTTGGATGAGCTTGCCCCATCTTTTCCAAGTAGTACGTTTTCTAGGTTTTGTAGTGAGACCCCCCATAATGGATTTAGTTCCTTGGTCGCGAAAAGGGTTTTTCCATGTAGTGTGGTTTTTCCTTCTCGGCCTCACATGTACTCTGCTAGTAGATGTCACTCATTCTGATGCTCATCCGGATACCAGAAAGGCATGCAATTCCCATATATATATATACCCCATTATAGTTTAAAATTGGCTTCTATATAGTTAGGACCAGTTTGATAACCATTTCAATTTAAGTTTTAGTTTTCATTTTTCATTTTTCATTTTTCATTTTTTATTTTTTATTTTTCATTTTTCATTTTTTGTGCCAAAGTATAGAGAAAAAGAGGGAGAATGGAAGTGAGAATGAGAGTGGATATGGGATTGAGAGGGAAGCTCAGAGGAGACGATGGAAGGAAGGAGTAATAAAAGTGAAAACGAAAACTAAAAACTGAAATCTATTTCAAATTCTTTTCACTTTTGTTATTCCTCCCTCTCATCCTCTCTCTCAATCTCATCCTCACTCCCATTCTCACTCTCATTTTTCTTTATACTCTAGCACAAAAAATGAAAAATAAAAACTAAAAACTAAAATTGAAATGGTTATCAAACGGGTCTTTAATTACGTTAATTATGATTATATTAATCGCAGGTTTATATTGTGTACATGGGGGACAAGCCAAAGCTCGACATTCCCACCACTACCACCTTGCCTCTTCATGTAGACATGCTTCAAAACGTAGTTGGCAGCAGGTTCATTATCACATATATAATATAAGTTTACTGCCTTTTTTTGTTAGGATTAACGAGTTTTCTAGATGAGTAATTGGTGACAATTATATAACTAATTAACATTACGAGGATATGATTTACAATTTAGTAAACTATAGCTAACAGAGGAAGAAGCTCTCCTAACTTGAGTTAGTTTATGTTCAGCAATATTGCACAAGAACCTCTCCTACTGCACAGCTACAAGAGAAGCTTCAATGGCTTTGCTGCAAAGCTAACAGAGGAAGAAGCTCAAAAAATGGCTGGTTGTGGATCTAGCTTTCTTTCCAATTTGCATAAAAAGTTCTGACCATTATAAGTTTATATCTAACTGGAAGCTTGTATGTGTGTATATATATACATACAGGAATGGCTGGTGTGGTGTCTGTTTTCCCTAATGAGAAGCAGAAGCTCCACACAACAAGGTCATGGAACTTCATCGGGTTTCATGAAAACGTGAAGAGAAGCACTGTTGAAAGCGATATCATCGTTGGGGTGATCGACACTGGAGTTTGGCCGGAATCTGCCAGCTTCAGTGATGCCGGGTTTGGTCCACCACCAAAAAAATGGAAAGGCACATGCCAAGGCTCATCCAATTTTACTTGCAACAAGTAAGGCTAATATACTAGACCTGTCATGTTGCTAGATAATAAATGTAAAAATCATCCGTTTTATGTGATAATTGATTTACATTGTTGCTATGGTTGAAACAGTAAAATCATTGGAGCACGGTATTACCGCATTAGTGAACCCTTCGTCAAAGGTGAGATCAAGTCTCCACGAGACTCGGAAGGCCATGGAACCCACACTGCATCAACGGCGGCAGGAAACTTAGTTAGCAAAGCAAGCCTATTTGGTTTGGGGTTGGGGACAGCAAGAGGAGGGGTCCCAGCAGCACGTATTGCAGTGTACAAAGCATGCTGGTCGACTGGTTGTAGTTTCGCTGATACTCTAGCGGCATTTGATGATGCGATCGCAGATGGTGTCGACATAATATCTGCCTCCCTCGGGCCGACGTCTCCGGACGATTATTTCAGGACACCAGTTACCATTGGAGCCTTTCACGCTTTAAGAAAAGGAATTCTGACTTCCACTGCTGCTGGGAACGACGGTCCAGCCCTCAAGACCATCACAGTCTTTGCGCCATGGTGTCTTTCTGTGGCTGCAACCACCATAGATCGGGAGTTTGTTACCAAGGTTCAATTGGGTAACCAAAAAATCTATGAGGTACAATTAAGAGAACCTATAGCTAATTAACATGCCCTCACTTAAGCAATTGAATTAATATATTAATTTACTTCTTTGGCGTATATAGGGAATTGTAACAAACACATTTGACCTCAAGGGCAAGTTCTATCCTCTAATATATGCTGGAGACGCACCCAATAGGACAGCAGGCTACGGCGGGTCTATATCTAAGTAAATACAATTATACACGTTGGGTAAGATTTATGGGATATAGTTTCAGTCTGATAATAATATGTATGATGGTACCGTACAGGACATGCAAACCAGGCACGTTAGACCACAATTTGGTGAAGGGCAAGATTGTTCTTTGCGATGGGACGACTGGCTATGGGGCCTATTTTGCAGGTGCAGTTGGAGTTATTTTGCAAAGCCGACCTGTTGCAGATGTGCTTGACCCTCTTCCCATGCCTGCCTCTTGCCTTGGTTTGGATAGTGGTAACAGCATTTACTATTACATTACCTCAACAAGGTACACAAATATTATTTGTAACTTTTGAGCTAAACCAGATCAGATTGAGTTTAATAAATTTTGAACATTGTAATGATTAATTTGTAGGAACCCAACTGCAACAATTTTTAAAAGTACTGAGGATATTGACACACTGTCCCCATATGTGCCATCCTTCTCATCAAGGGGTCCTAATCCAGTCAGTCCTAACATTCTCAAGGTACGTACGTAATTACTTGGAACTTGATGAACACTCAAGACTCTTTTATTTTATATATAATTAGCTAGCTAGGCTGCAGCACTTCATCTCTCCTTAATTTTTCCCCTTGTTATGTTGCAGCCAGATATAGCTGCTCCGGGAGCTTCTATTTTGGCATCATGGCCTCCAATTGCCCCGGTTTCGGATTATCCAGGAGATGACAGAGTAGCATCATACAATGTAATCTCAGGGACATCAATGGCTTGCCCACATGCCACAGGGATAGCTGCATACGTCAAATCATTTCACCCCAATTGGACTCCTGCTGCTATCCAATCTGCTCTTATTACCACCGGTAGGGCTGTGTATAAACGTGATCAGTTATTATGCAAGAAAAATTATTTTAATTACGTACAATTTTAGTATGGCCTAACCACGTATATCTTGGATTATTTGTAACGATTTTGCAGCTAAACCCTTGAGTCCCGATCTTAACCCTGAAGCCGAATTTGCATATGGAGCTGGCCAAATTGACCCTGTTAGGGCTCCATATCCTGGTTTGGTATATGATGCTACTGAACTGGACTACATAGAATTTTTGTGTACACAAGGCTATAGTACTAAATTATTGCAATCTATTACCGGGCACAAGAGTTGCTGCTCATCAAAAACTAATTATGGAGCACTCAGTGATAATTTGAATTATCCTTCTTTTGCACTTTCCTCCTCTAATCCAAACTCCATCAGTGGGGTTTTCAATAGGACAGCCACAAATGTTGGATCACCAAGGTCCACATATAAAGCTAAAGTGATCGGTGCAACGAAAGGACTTGAAATCAAAGTTAATCCAAGCATTCTATCGTTCTCATCTCTCGGGCAGAAGCTATCCTTTCAGGTCACGGTAAAAGGGTCAATTCATCACAAATCCCGTGTCTCTACTTCTCTGGTGTGGGATGATGGTACTTTCCAAGTGAGGAGCCCCATTGTTGTCTATTCTATATATTAAGTGGTGCATGGATCATGTAATCCTGTATTGATCTAAGAATAAGAAAAAGCAAGTTGCACTACTGAGGATCAAATGCCACATCTCTAATATTTAATATATCTATCGATTATGGGTGATAAGACTTTACTATGATGCAGAAGCTTGAAATGTATCTTTTATTTTATTGTACTTGTTTGGAGTGATCCCATGCAAATCCCATCCCTTGTTGTTGTTCTTGTTTAGTACATTTCCTATTGAGAGAGGCGATAACATATTAAACTCACACATACTACACGGATACTAAGACTCGAACCCATAACTTTTCTGACGCAGCAAGATATAAGGGATAAGGAGATTAAACGATAACCCTACAAGTAATAATGTCGGAATCTACCAATAAACTGGAATCCACTAGAGAAATTGAGTAAACCTCAAATATATTGATTAAAAATAAGATGAATAAACTTTCAAATACAACACCATGAGTTGGCTTAAATAGAAAACAAAGAAACTCTAAAACCGTAGAAAACCCTAGGTTCTAGAATATTCCTAAACTTAGCTAATAAGAAAATAATAAATATCATATTATGAAAATAATATCCTAATAGATAACTTATTCTTCAAAATATAAAATAAAACATTAAATTAAATACAAATCTTGACAGAATCATAATTGCTTCAAACTTCCTCAATCAATTAGAAAATCTCAACGATACACCTTCCTTCTTTTCCTAGCGCCATAATTGACATTTAATTTGAATTTTCCTCTCTTGCACGATTTCCTTCCAACTTTGAGCCACTTTATTTTAATTAATTTTTCACACCATAATTGACCCATATTTCATCCTATATCAGACCCCTTCACTTGTAAAGAACTTGACTTAGAGTTCTCGTAAAATGAACCTGAGTAGGCATAGAACTTGATGTGTAGATAAACTCTTCAATTTGTAGAATTTGGGCTTGCTCATATTTGGATGGAATAATCATATAATTAATTCTATAAACAAGATTAGAATAGGGAGCTTTATTTTTAAAACACAATATAGTTTACTAATTTGGAAGATAGGAATACAATTTCATCTAATTAGCATAAGGCCAAATACCAAAATGTAGTACCTAATTTTACAAAAATATCATTAAAAAATATCAAAATTACACACAATGCCACTCCTTCTAAGGCAAGCATACTATGCCACATGTCCATATCTAGCTGTTGAGGCCCAAAAAAGTCCATGGTTAGCCCCAAATAAGTTCCCGGCCCAATATGATATTGTTTTAAGAAAAGTCATATATCGGAGTGCACGAAGGCTCGTTATATACAAGTCATAGTCTACACGCCATGCTAAATAAATAATTTGTCATGTCAAGGACTGAGATAATATTATAAAATACAAGCCCATGCTAAACTAAGCACCGTGTCCCTCTTCAAGGATGATAAAATTGAAACACGCCAAGCGACACGCCATGCCAAGCAAGGAATTATTATTCCGCACCCAATCATGCCACAAGCTTAAGTGGGCCCTAAGTCACTCAAATATCCAGGGCTTGCTTGAGTGGGTTGTGGTATGGATGGTAATGAATTGTCATGAGGCCCATTGATGGGCCGAGAAATTGAAGTCCCGGGTTGCTTGGCTCGAAACTCAAGCCCATTTCATAGGCCCAAACATGTGGGTGAGCACAAAGAGAAAAATAGCCCAACCAAAATAGCCCATTAACTCAACCAAAAAGCCCAATGCTTGATAAGGATAGCCCACTTACTTGGTAAATCAATTTGGCCCATACAATCACAATAAAGAGCTGCAAAGCCCCAACACTTGGCTGGAAAAATAAAAGCCACGAAAGGGAAGTCTGAAGGTCCATTATACAAAGCTGCTGGGAAGTTCCATCACATGAGAAAGGAGCAAGTTGCAAGCAAAAGACACCTAAGGGACCAAAGGATATTGGCGCGCAACCTACTAGGAGAGGAATCGCCTTTTGAACCAGCATGCATACCTATTCTCTTTCCCTCATCAGACCTAGCCATGGAAGAAGGAAGAAAAGAAAAGAAAAAGATGGCTGGAAATAGAGGCAGCTGTGGGAAAGAGCATTGAGCTCGAAAAAATCCCTGATTATGTGAGATTGGACAGAGAAGATTTTGCTAAAATAAGATAAGTCAAAGAAGGAGAGGAGAAAGGAAGGAAAAAGTTAGGCCAAATTAGATAGAAACCATTAGGGTTTCTTGAAAAAAGATGGCTTCCAGCGGCTATAAAGGGGCCTCTTCTACCCAACCAAGGACAACCCACATTTTCATAGAGCAAGCTTCCTCTCTCACCTGCAACACTAAGCAAATTCGTGCTATGTTCATCCTCTTCCCTATTTTTTCCCCCTTCTGGCAGGCTGCTCTAGCATTTGATAGAGTCAATGTGAAGCTGCTGGAAATAATACTCAAGCCACCCATTCCTCTCTTTTTCCTTATTCTCAGCCAAATCTGCATATAAAAATAAAAACTGCAACAAAAATACAATGTAGATATCAATTATGTTAAAAATAAAAATAAAATTAAATAAAACAAGGAAAGAACAAAAATCAAATTTTAATTAAATGAAAACTGCAATGCAGTTTCCAAATCTACATTTGTCACATCCCAGAATCGGCTCCGCCATAGCACGATATTGTCTGCTTTTGGCCCTCCTTTCTGCCCTCATGGTTTTGTTTCTGGGAACTCACGAGCACTTCCCAGTGGGTCACCAATCCTAGGATTGCTCTACCCCCAACTCGCTTAACTTCGGAGTTCCCATGACTCCAAAGCCAATGAGATCCCAAAAGGCCTCGTGCTAGATAGAGGTGTGCATGTACATATAAAGCACATCACCCCCTCTTCGTTAGTCGATGTGGGATGTTACAATCCAACCCCCTTAGGAGCCCAACGTCCTTGTCGGCACACTCGCACTACACGGTAGAGTGGCTCTGATACTAAATTGTCACATCCCGGGATCGGCTCCGCCGTATCACGATATTTTCCGCTTTAGGCCCCCCTCTCTGCCCTCACAGTTTTGTTTCTAAAGAACTCAAGAGCAATTTCCAGTAGGTCACCCATCATGGGATTGCTCTAGCCCCAACTCACTTAACTTCGAAGTTCCTATGACTCCGAAGCCAATGAGCTCCCAAAAGGTCTTGTGCTATATGGAAGTGGACATGTACATATAAGGCACATCACCCCCTCTTTGTTGGTCGGTGTGGGATGTTACAGCAATGTAGTTTCCAAAAGTCCAATTTTGAGTTCCCTTGCTCTTGGGTAGTTATGATCTTCTCTTACCCACTCAATTCCTCATTTGGGTGCCTCTACTCTTTAAATTGGTGAGGTTGAAGGCCAAGAAAAGAACAAAAATCAAATTGTAATTAAATGAAAATTGTAATGCAGTTTCCAAAAGTCCAATTTTGAGTTCTCTTGCTCTTGGGTAGTTCTACTCTTCTCTTGCCCACCCAATTCCTCATCTAGATAGCCTCTACTCTTCAAATTGGTGAGGTTGAAGGCCAAGGAAAGAGCAAAAATTCAATTGTAATTAAATGAAAACTGCAATGCAGTTTCCGAAAGTCCAATTTTGAGTTTCCTTGCTCTTGGGTAGTTCTACTCTTCTCATGCCCACCAATTCCTCATCTGGGTAGCCTCTACTCTTTGGATTTGTGAGGTTGAAGTCCAAGAAAATAGCAAAAATCCAATTGTAATTAAATGAAAACTGCAATGCAGTTTTGGTTTCCAAATCAAGAAAAATGCATAATAAACATTCATCGTCATCATTCACACGGATGTACTCCCAAACACCAGGCCTTGGGCGCACAGCAAGAGCCACCCATGGGGGTAGAACAATAACTTCCTACCTGACAAACAAAACAAAAAAAGTTAAAATCACAAAATTCCTCAATGAACCCAGAAATAATTATTATAATTAAAAGTTATCTGATAAGTTTATCTGGGTGTGTGTCAAAACTTCACCAAAAGCCCCATCCAAGATCCTCTGTCCGTTAGCTTCAGGATTGCTTCAAACTCAGCAACAAGCTCATGGGGCTGCATAAACCCTTTTCTCTTGTTTACAAACCTGCAATATCAACAACCCCTCACATTAGCAACTTAAATTTTCAGTGATCCAAGCAAACAAAAATGGTGTTTTTGCATGTTTAACATTTAACAAAAACCCTTTCGTGATCATAGATACAATGATGATCTGAGACGTCTTGTACCTTGAAAGCAGGGCAACAATCTCATTGCGGTGAGCAGAGAGAGTCACGTCCAACCTCTCGCGGAGGCTTTGGACACGGGTCAGGCACATTCCGCCATTGATAGCAGGTTGGAAAATCAATCAGAGAACCTTCAAAAACTGCAAGTACAAAGCAAGCTGTGAATATAACAAGTTATCCAAAAGCTTTGCAATAAAAAGAGATGGATAATCACCACCAAGTCAATAATTCCAACGTTAATAGGAAGACATTCATCGTCATTGCCATTGATGGCCTGAGAAGCCATCATTTGAGGTAGTCGCTGTCTGCGTCTGTCCAAGAGAGATAAAAAGAGAGGGTGAGATCTGATTTTGGAAGGCTTTTAAACAAAAAGAGTAAAATTGTATGTTAACTTTATAATTTAGACAGACCCAACAAATCTGGGCCTCCTCTTTGGCCAAATTCAAAACAAAATTTGATTCCTATGTATCAAAACCCAAAAAGAAATACTCTAGATATCAAATCCTCATTAGTAAAGATTTCTAATACCTAATTTTTCTATTAGAAGATGCCAGTTGAGAATCAAACTCCTTATATGAATAATTTTCATCTCCAAATACAGATTTATCCATGCTTTGAATTTCAGAGGAATCCAATTGTTATTCTTCATCTTTTGAAATATATGTTTCAACAACAATAGGAGTTTCAATAGACTCAATATCATTGTGAAAGTGCTTTTGCTTTTTGGTAGTGGTGTGGTTGAGCTGAGAAGCACTAGTGAGTCCATTATCATTGTGAACGGAGTCAACGGTAGGGAAACCCAAAATTATGATCTAGGGGTTACTTTAATTTTGAGGGATAAAGTAAGACTAAACCAAAATTTCAGGAGATACTACAATGAATAAACCTTAAATCAATCAATGCCCACCTAAGTCAAGCTGAGCTTTTCTTTTTTGAAAACTAAATTTTTAGCTACATGAAGGATGAATGTACTTTAACAAATAGTCAAATACCCCAAAAATTAACAGCCTCTAATATTTTTGAAGAAGTGCTTTTCAGACAGCCTCTAAAAGGTGTTATGGTCAAGGAAGATGAGGGTGTGAGTGCATGGAAGAACATGATCAAAAGCCTACTTAATTTAGAATGAAATAAATAACTACGGATTCAGATTTTTTACCATAAATTCTTAATATGTTTCTGATTTATTTGTCTTTTAATCTTAATCGTGTATCACAAATTCAAAACTGTGTGAACAAAAAAGAGTAGTGCATTTTTGGAAGAGCGTGAGATCAAATGTTAGATTTGAAATAAGACACGGCTAGGATCGAAGCAAACATGTGAAATGTTCTTGGAATATCTGTTCGGAGTTTGAAAAGGGTTTAGGTTAGTTTTGGAAAGCTTAAACCCATCAATTTCCGGATAAGTCAAAACTAGCTTCTTTCGGTCTCTAGTTTTTCTCTTTTGAAAACTCAATATTTTGAGCTGAATAGTCAAATATACCAAAACATGTTCTATTAGAAGTGCATGTTTTTTTGCTTTATATGCAATCAATCTTCAGTATTTGAGTAAAGTCAGGTGCTTCAAATATGGAATCCAACTTTAAAGAAGTGGTATAGTTAAGGTAAGGAAGATATGGTGTGAGTGCATATGGAAGACTTTGATCACAAAATTTTGGATTCGGATTCGGATCCTCTACCGGTTCTTAATGCGTGCTTGCCCCTTTGCTTGCCTTTTAATCTTAACTGTACATCACAAATTCAAAAGGTGTGTGAACAAAAGAGTAGTGCACTTTTGGATATGGGTGGGATCAAATGTACGAATTCATTAGATTTGTAATGAACGGCTAGGATCGAGGCAAACATGTGAAACGCATGGCTACTTCTTATTATAAATACATGATGTTCTTGGATGAGCTTGCCCCATCTTTTCCAAGTAGTACGTTTTCTAGGTATTGTAGTGAGACCCCCCATAATGGATTTAGTTCCACAGTGGCCAGAAGGGTTTTTCCATGTAGTGTGGTTTCTCCTTCTCAGCCTCACATGTACTCTTCTAGTGGATGTCACTCATTCTGCTGCTCATACGGATACCAGAAAGGCATGCAATTCTCCGCTATTTATATATATATATATATATATATGTACCATTTTAGTTTAAAACTGGCTTCTATATACTTATGGTCCGTTTGATAACCATTTCAATTTTAGTTTTTATTTTTTATTTTTTATTTTTTGTGCTAAAGTATAGAGGAAAACGAGGGAAAATGGAAGTGAGAATGAGAGTGGAGATGAAATTGAAAAGAGAGGATGGGAGGGAGGCAAAATAAAAGTGAAAACAAAAACTAAAAACTGAAATCTATTTCAAATTCTTTTCACTTTTGTTACTCCTCCCTCTCATCCTCTCTCTCAATCTCATCCTCACTCCCATTCTCACTCTCATTTTTCTTTATACTCTAGCACAAAAAATGAAAAATAAAAACTTAAAACTAAAAACTAAAATTGAACTGGTCTTTAATAACGTTAATTATGATTATATTAATCGCAGGTTTATATTGTGTACATGGGGGACAAGCCAAAGCTCGACATTCCCACCACTACCACATTGCCTCTTCATGTAGATATGCTTCAAAACGTAGTTGGCAGCAGGTTAATTATCACATATACATATAAGTTTACTGCCTTTTTTTGTTAGGATTAACGAGTTTTCTAGATGAGTAATTGGTGACAATTATATAACTAATTAACATTACAAGGATATGATTTGCAATTTAGTAAACTATAGCTAACAGAGGAAGAAGATCTCCTAACTTGAGTTAGTTTATGTTCAGCAATATTGAACAAGAACCTCTCCTACTGCACAGCTACAAGAGAAGCTTCAATGGCTTTGCTGCAAAGCTAACAGAGGAAGAAGCTCAGAAAATGGCTGGTTGTGGACCTAGCTTTCTTTCCAATTTGCATAAAAAGTACTGATCATTATAAGTTTATATCTTACTGGAAGCTTGTGTGTGTGTGTGTGTGTGTATAGGAATGGCTGGTGTGGTGTCTGTTTTCCCTAGTGGGAAGCAGAAGCTCCACACAACAAGGTCATGGAACTTCATCGGGTTTCATGAAAACGTGAAGAGAAGCACTGTTGAAAGCGATATCATCGTTGGGGTGATCGACTCTGGAGTTTGGCCGGAATCTGCCAGCTTCAGTGATGCCGGGTTCGGTCCACCACCCAAAAAATGGAAAGGCACATGCCAAGGCTCATCCAATTTTACTTGCAACAAGTAAGGCTAATATACTAGACCTGTCATGTTGCTAGATAATAAATGTAAAAATTATCCGTTTTATGTGATAATTGATTGACGTATTGTTGCTATGGTTGAAACAGTAAAATCATTGGAGCACGGTATTACCGCAATAATGAACCCTTCGTCAAAGATGACATCAAGTCTCCGCGAGACTCGGGTGGCCATGGAACTCACACTGCATCAACGGCTGCAGGAAACTTAGTTAGCAAAGCAAGCCTATTTGGTTTGGGATCGGGGACAGCAAGAGGAGGGGTCCCATCAGCACGTATTGCGGTGTACAAAGTATGTTGGCCGAGTGATTGTGATGACGTAGATATTCTAGCGGCATTTGATGATGCGATCGCGGATGGTGTCGACATACTATCTGTCTCCCTCGGACCCGCATCGCCGGAAGATTATTTCAGGACACCAATTACCATTGGAGCCTTTCACGCTTTAAGAAAAGGAATTCTGACTTCCACTGCTGCTGGGAACGACGGTCCAGGCCCCAAGACCATCTCAAACTTTGCGCCATGGTTTCTTTCTGTGGCTGCAACCACCATAGATCGGGAGTTTGTTACCAAGGTCCAATTGGGCAACCAAAAAATCTATGAGGTACAATTAATAGAACCTATAGCTAAATAACCTGCCCTCACTTAAGCAATTGAATTAATATATTAATTTGCTTCATTGGCGTATATAGGGAATTGTAACAAACACATTTGACCTCAAGGGCAAGTTCTATCCTCTAATATATGCTGGAGACGCACCCAATAGGACAGCAGGCTACGACGAGTCTACATCTAAGTAAATACAATTGTAATATTTATGGGATATAGTTTCAGTCTGATAATAATATGTATGATGGTACCGTACAGGACATGCGAACCAGGCACGTTAGACCACAATTTGGTGAAGGGCAAGATTGTTCTTTGCGATGGGACGACTGGCTATGGGGCCTATTTTGCAGGTGCAGTTGGAGTTATTTTGCAAAGCCGACCTGTTGCAGATGTGCTTGACCCTCTTCCCATGCCTGCCTCTTGCCTTGGTTTGGATAGTGGTAACAGCATTTACTATTACATTACCTCAACAAGGTACACACAAATATTATTTGTAACTTTTAAGCTAAACCAGATCAGAATGATGCTAATTAGCTAATTTATATATGATTTTGAATATTGTAATGATTAATTTGTAGGAACCCAACTGCAACAATTTTTAAAAGTACTGAGGATATTGACACACTGTCCCCATATGTGCCATCCTTCTCATCAAGGGGTCCTAATCCAGTCACTCCCAACATTCTCAAGGTAATTACTTGGAACTTGATGAACACTCAAGACTCTTTATTTTATATATAATTAGCTAGCTAGGCTGCAGCACTTCATCTCTCCTTAATTTTTCTCCTTATTATGTTGCAGCCAGATATAGCTGCTCCGGGAGCTTCTATTTTGGCAGCATTTCCTCCAATTGCCCCCGTTTCGTTTGTTCAAGGAGATGACAGAGTAGCATCATACAATTTCGTCTCAGGGACATCAATGGCTTGCCCACATGCCACTGGGGTAGCTGCATACGTCAAATCATTTCACCCCAATTGGTCTCCTGCTGCTATCCAATCCGCTATTATCACCACCGGTAGGGCTGTGTATAAACGTGATAAGTTATTATGAAAGAACAATTATTTTAATTACTTACAATTTTAGTATGGCCTAACCATGTATATCTTGGATTATTTGTAACGATTTTGCAGCTAAACCCCTGAGTCCCGATCTTAACCCTGAAGCCGAATTTGCATATGGAGCTGGCCAAATTGACCCTGTTAGGGCTCCATATCCTGGTTTGGTATATGATGCTACGGAGCTGGACTACATAGAATTTTTGTGTGGACAAGGCTATAGTACCAAATTATTGCAATCTATTACAGGGCACAAGAGTAGCTGCTCATCAAAAACTAATTATGGAGCACTCAGTGATAATTTGAATTATCCTTCTTTTGCACTTTCCTCCTCTAATCCAAACTCCATCAGTGGGGTTTTCAATAGGACAGCCACAAATGTTGGATCACCAAGGTCCACATATAAAGCTAAAGTGATAGTTGCAACAAAGGGACTCGAAATCAAAGTTAATCCAAGCATTCTATCGTTCTCATCTCTCGGGCAGAAGCTATCCTTTCAGGTCACAGTAAAAGGGTCAATTCATCACAAATCCAGTGTCTCTGCTTCTCTGGTGTGGGATGATGGTACTTTCCAAGTCAGGAGCCCCATTGTTGTCTATGCTATATATTAA